>NC_140935.1:31655557-32075557 GCF_014529385.1 Adiantum capillus-veneris
ACCCACACACACACACACACACACACACACACACACACACACACATACACTGACTCTAGAGTGGAATACAAGCCTCAAAAGATAGGCATGCCTGTCATACTCAATCTTAGTCTTACTCTCTCCCTGGCATAAACCATACATGCATTCGTGCTCACATTTGTCAGCAACTCGGTAGCTAATCATTGTTCCTCATACCACTCATGACGATACAACAAATACATCAAGCTGCAATATGTACATACAATCCCCAGTTGATATTCTAGAGTACAGCAAGAGATTGCAACCAATGGTCAAGTTTTGACTGCATCATGCTTGGCTACGCGCATACAAACAGGAGAAGTCAACACACAGGTAGGTGCAATTGCACCTACTCATGAAATTTTGGTTTTTTAATAAATGGAAATTCTGGTTTTTTAATTGAACCTCTTGCACATACTTAGATGTAAATCCTTTTGCGAACGTGGGTTTAAAGCCTAAAATCCTCATGTGAGGTGCTCCAATGAGTTGAGATGCTTTGGAATATAACTAAAAAAGCTCGGGAAATGATGTCAAGGTTTTGCAAAAATAAAGATTTTTTAAACTAAATTCTTGCCATTATTATTGGGGGCTTTCTACTTTGCATAATATCAACTTGCTTGATTTCTGGCTCTGCTGGTGGTGTTTTAGCAGTTCAACTTACTAGCATTCCAGGTTATGGTGTTCTTAATCTGTTGAACAGAATCTAAAGATAACTTGTAATGATGAGATTGTTACTTTGGGAATAGGACAATCACTTTGGACAACTTTTATGTGGTTGTAATCTCAACAGTTTATTGATCATGAGGATATAGTGTTTTTTTTTACTTTGTTAAGGCGCACACATACACACACACACACACACACGATGTTCTATCTTTCCTTGTCCAAACCACCCCTTGCACCCTCGTGCCCGCCTTGCAATCGTACGCACTCATATCCTACCGCAACAGTCTCATACCATTTTGGTTTGCTCACGTTTTGAGATGCAGGAAAAAGTCTACATAAATTAATTTGATCTAGTTTGGATATGGTTTTTGGAAATGATTTGTCACTCTTTCTTTCAGTAACCTCATGTGAGGGTATCGTACATGATGGCTGGGACTGGTTTTCTTTTTACATATTGAGCAGATACAAAGGAAATGCTGTCGAAATTCCTACAAAAATCAAAAAGACATACACTGTGTAACTTTAAAAATAACATAGTATAGGGAATGATGACAATGAACATAGTATGGGGAACTATGAATTGGGGTTGATTCCCTACGAGACATAATATACATTAGACTTTGTAATGGGATACATTTGTATAGGCTTATTGTATATTGCATTTCTTCATTTACAGTCGAAATAGTTTCAAAAGATTGAGCTTAGATGGTTAATCTGGCTATGTTGCCGAGAAACCTACTCAATAAATTTTGGTCTTTTAATGGTTAATACTGATGTGTTGTCTCTCTGAGCTAATCAGGCTTGTTACAAATGTATGTCGTAAACCTTTGAGCTTGATAGGTTGAAAACATTCTCTCCTTAATTGAATAGATGTATAACTTTTGAATTTAGTGTTAGTACTGTACTTTGAACATACTCCAATGTTTTTAATAGTGCCTTAATCCTCACGTGAGGGTCTCGGATGAGATGGCAGTGGAGTGGACTTTTGAAAATTAGTTCAAAATACAAAGGAGATGTTGTTCGATTTTTTTTGGAATTAAAATATGAAAACATTATTGTAAATTAAGGACTCACTCTTTAAACTTAATATTTGATCTATGTTATGGTGTTAGCTTTTGTTGTAATTTTGACACCAATAACAAGGGGAGGGAGTCGTTGACACCTATCTTCCCAAGTAATGCCAGTTCTGATAGGCTTGTGTTTCTTGGATGGTGACAGGTAAGAGATTCTTTCCTTGGGATTACAACAAAAACTGCAGCAGTAACAGAGGATCGCCCAATGTACCAGTTGGATCCTTCTCCATGTAGATGTAGTAACAGCTCATCCAAAGGATGGGTACATAGAGATACAACACTAAGATATTATATTGTAGTGATCAAAGATCAATTTTTTGATCTAAATGATTGTATTATCCATTAGATATAGAATGTTGTATTGATGTATGTGAAATGATAATTGAGGTTTATGACATCTTGTTTTAAAATATTTTTAATAAATATATTATTTAATATAATTGTCTAAGTATGGTTCAGTTATAAGTGGATTTTCATACTTAAAAACACACACACACTTTTTTTGTAAATCGATTGATTAATTTACAACGTCAAAGTGAGGAAAACCCACTGAAAAGATCATATACAAGGGGAAAAGCACAGAACTCATCATCTGTAGAGCATAGCTAAAAACATTCATATGAAAGCTCCTGCATCTCTAAGGTGATATCACCAACTTCCAAAGAAAACCATAACGATTGCTGAAGAGAAAGCCTGAAGAGAGGGAATGGATCTGCATGAGTAAGATGGAACATGTAAGCATTACGCTGACTCCACACGATTCAGAAAGCCCAGTATCTGACTCACATGAAGAAGACCGCAAAACGTTGTAACATCGATGAGAAAATGCCAAATGCCCAGAACCTTTTGTGAAAGACAACCCCAAGAAAACGGAGCCACATACACGACGATATATGGCGAAGGAAGTCTCTAGTAACACGCAATACCACAACAAGTGACAAATATCCTCTTCTGCAGTCAAGCAACGAATGCAAGAAGAAGGACGAATATGACACGCCCGAAGAAAAGTGCCAATGGGAAGCAGTCCAAGCAAACAGTACCAAAGAAACAGATGCTCTTTCAAAGGCAAATGGCTTTTCCACAAGGTAGAGAGGAGCCTCCTCCACCAGAGGTCAGATTTGTGCATACGCCAAATGGAATTACAATGACCATTAAGCCATGGTCGTGGTAGAAGAATAGCATAAATTCGACCAGCAAAAATAGCTCGAAAAGGCATTTCCCAAAAGGCCCAATCAAACATGCGATCACCATCAAGCAAAGGTGAAACAGGCAAAAAGTCGAGCAACATGCTTTGAAGCTCTCTCCAAAACTGACGGTAATGCATGCCCAACCCAAAACGACGAGCAGCAAAGGAAAACTCAAAACTATATCCAGCCTCATCGACCACATCCTCAACCACACGAATTCCACGACCAGAGAGAAAGTAAGCGTGACGAGGCGAGCGGTCGACCAAAGTAAGAGAGAATGCCCGGCTCCAATGGAGACTTTCCAATCGGATGAAATCACCTTCCTGCCGAGGATTCCACGATAAATGCATCGTAACCTCTTTCCAAGCAGATACTAAAGAGGAAGCAAGTGGACATCCAGGAATGTGCCCTTCCATCATCTTGCCAAAAACCACCTCCCAGAGAGAGGGTTGCCAATGGCTAAAAGCAGAAGTAACAACATGCTCATCGAGGAATGAAAACATCAAAGTCCAAGGCTGAATTTGTTGCACAAGAGTGGGCAACAACATAGTTTCCGCGCAAACACATGCCTGCACAAATCCAAGATATTAAGTCCACCAAAACGTTTAGGAGTGCAAAGCTTCTCCATCGACATCAAGCGTAAGCCTTTTTTCGTAGCATGAGTTCGCCACAAATGGGACATAATGTCCGACATAAGAGAATCAAGACATCGGCAAGGCCAATGCATCAATGGCAAAAAGAACTGAACATATGCCAACAGGATATTCTGAACAATTTATAGACAAACATGCAAGGGCCAAGTAGAAAGCTTCCAGTAATGAAAGTTGACATTCAAGCGTTGCATGACCCAACGACTTTCTGAGAGTGAGTAACATTCCATCCAATTGGATAACCCAAATGCCTAGTGATCACATTTGAACACAATCTCACCTGGCCACAACAGACTATGCCAATCACAAGAACGGAGAGGCAGAAGCTTCGATTTACAAAATTTGACTTTAAGCCCAGTCGCAATGCCAAACAGTTCCAAGGCTTCCATAATCACCTTGACATCTGTCTGTTGATTATGAGGCATAAATAACGAATCATCATCATAAGCCTGGCCAATGAATGTACGACCCGAAGGTAACCGCAGACCATGCAGACTCTGAACAGAGGTCAAGTGATCAAGATAAGTCAACAACGGGTGAGTAGCAACAGCATACAACAGAGCACTAAGAGGGCAGCCCTGCCTGATCGAACAACCAAGAGGCCAAGGTTCGGTTAATTCACCTTCTAATATCCCTGAAGACGTGCTACATGCATACAAAAAATAAACCACATTGGCGAATTTAGGACCAAACCATAAACACGTCATGGTGGTGGCAATGAATTCCCACTGTACAGTGTCAAAGGCCTTTTCAATGTCAACTTACATAACCAACACATCTTGCTGAGTGTACTTAGCGTACTCCATGCCAATCAAAACATTAGCCAGATTATCCATAATCTGGCGATGTGGAATGAAACCATATTCAGCCTAATGGAGTCCTGCAAAAAGATGGTCCTTAATGCGGTGCACCAGCATCTTAGCCAATATCGTATAACCACCGGCATCAAAGTAATCGGACGCCAATAAAAGAATCGCTCACAAAGCGCTTTCTTAGGCAGCAATTTAAGTAAACCTTCTTTCCAAGATATCGGCAAATCTTGTTTCTCCCATGCCGCATTAATCATGTAAAGCAATGGATGCTCAAGATCCTCCCAAAAGGAAAGGAAAAATTCCACAGTAAGCCCATCCCAGCCGGGAGACCGCCAGCGGCCCAAAGCAAGCAACACACTATGCAATTCTGAAGCAGTGAAGGGGTCCTCAAGATCACATGCATCTTGCGGGGATACAATCGGAGTAACAAAGGAAAGCATCAATTGAAGCGCATGGCAAGCAGCCAAGATGTCTGAGAAGGAGCAGCAAACACCTGTCAATAATGCAAAACCATGGCATCCGCGAGTTCCTACTTTGAAGAAGTCCAAACACTCGACGAAAGCATAACGCGCTTGATTGCACATGAGATTCTTGAATGATGTAAATGCTTTAAAAAATTCTTGGAAGCATAGCCTTTGTCCATGAAGGCTTGTTGACGAGCACGCGTCTGCCATTTAGCAAGCTTTCGCTTGTTATTACGCTAAATACACACAGAGGCTTCACATAGCTCTGACATCTCAAAATCAGATAGAGGCTGCAAATCAGCCAACTCTTGCAGTCGTTGACAAGCATGTTTCGCATCTTTGACTTCCCCTCGAGTGCACTGCAGGTAATGCTTGCCATAACCACAAATAACACTTTGCACCCTCATAACAAAGCGATACCAAGCGGCATCAAGATCAAGATGCATATGAACCAGTAGAGGGGGAATAACCTCAGAGATCATTCCCCGAAACACCTCATGTGAGATAAGCATTATTGACAAGTAGCAGACGTTTCCGGGGAAGAGCCCGATCACAACGAGTCTGCCCAAAACTCACATCCATCAAATCAGGGTAATGATCCATAACTGCAAGGTGTAATCGATGTTGACCTTACATACAAATTCCTCATATTGTTGCAAATTAAGCAAATACCATCTGTCCAACCGCGCTTAATAAGAAGAATGGGCAACATGTTGAAAAGTAAAACCAGCTGCATTTGAATGCAAATGCCGCCATATATCAGTCATCTGAGTAACAGCAAAGAGATTATCCCATTCTTGTCTTTCCGCAAACAACATATGCGAATTGCCAGTGGTACTATCATCCATCTCAGGGGTAAAATCACCGCAAAGGAATGCACTCGAGGTCCATGAGCGAGAGAGATGTCTTGCCATAGAGCAGCCTTTTGTCCAGATGATGTATATGCATAAACACTGCCAAATTCATACACCTGACCGTTCAACAAGCATTGAAGCACCATCCAACGGCCGTTCGGATCATTATACAAGAGAACTGGCTGAAGCTCATGCCAAACCAACATCAATAAACCTGAGTAATCATGCAAACCAGCATATGCAATCCAGTAACCTGCGAAATAAGAACACTGACTAACAAAGTCATGCTGGTTGTGTTCTTGCAAAACCACGATATCTGCCTTACATGTATGTACATAGTGCTAGGTCAGTCGCCATTTGTCCAGGTTACATAACCCACGCACATTATGTGAAATGCATTTAATGCGACTATGCATTAAAACCATATTTACAACGGCACGAAACGGAAGGATCAAGTCGAGATGCCCATATGGACATCTCCATCCACCGCATCCATGCCAGAACCCATTCGCTGAGTCAAAGCAGGAAACTTGTCCATAAAGACTGCCTAAGAAGTGGAAGCCTCGCCCAAAAGTACATCCTTATAAGAGTGCATTGATTTTTCCCAAGAGTCAATCAACGTGCGATTGTCATTGCAGGGAAGCTGCTTAAATGATACATTCTTATTGGCGTTAACCAGAGGAACATAATTACGAGATGAAGGTGGAGTACAAATTTTTACTGTCTTTTTACGTATCGCCCACGAGCCAACATCAGTCGACGCAACATTTTTTCCTTTCCGTGCATTTACATTTTCAACATCCGCAGACGGCGGATTTTTGTTTTTCCCTTTATCTGCATTAGAAGCCACCTTCAATGCAGGGATTCCATTCGATTTAGCTTCACCAATAGATTTGCCTGTAGAGGCAGGGGCAGAGGAAGGAACAGCCAAAAGAGGGGGCTGCAAAACAGGTTCAGGACATTCAGATTGCATGTGACCGAATTCACCGCATCGAAAACAGGAGTTAGCAAATTTGCCCCATTTAAGTTTAAAAGGGCGCTTGCCCACCCAAGGATCCCCTGAATCCACCATAATTCCATCCAGGATTTGCTTATCCATATCCCACAGAATGCAAAACCTGTTAGTGTTCGCGTCCAATTTCGGCAGGCAAATGACCTTGCCAAGTTGAGCAGCCAACAAAGGAAGGAAATGCCTCCACGTGCGTGGAAAATCAACAATTTCCACCCACACAGGACATTTGTGACGAATAAGACTTTGATAGTCCTTCGTAAGTGCCCAAGGCAGAACATGAGTCATCTGCGTGCCAAAAAAGAGAGGAGACATCTCCAGCAAGAGGTTTCTAGCCTCAGTATCTGCCAGTAAGACCTCATAGAAACCCCGAGCACCAAAATAAATGCCTCGGACAGCCTGCGTTTTGAGTAGGAAATCAACCCACTGTCCGACATCCTCCGCAACAGGCGTTTTGCCAGGGAAAAACAAAATGATCGCATTCATGGCATATTGCGCTACCGGATCCATCAGGTCCTGTACTGGAATTCGCACCTCAAGGGCAGGTGCCTGACCATTCCAGGCTTTTCGAGCCTCTGCAAAGTCTTCATACAGACAAGTTTTGATTTCAAAAGCACTCTCCGAAACACTCTCCATGGCTCTACGATGCTTGAAGACGCACGGGAACTTTGACTGCATCAACTGGACCACAACCGAGAACTAAAGCAAATACTGTTTTTCCCTCTGTTTTGATAATTTGACACTTTATCTATATACAAAGACCTCAAAGATATGTACATCTCCCACAGAACTCATACATCTGCTAAAAAAACTGTCTGTAATACTGTAATGTAAACTTTGCGTGTAATACTTAAACTGGCTAACATTGTTACTACAACAGTTTGAAATAACTTCTGGCACCAACGAGCATGTACAGGTAGGCCAAATCTATTCACTGCCAGGGTGACTGTAGTGCAGCCTTATTACTCTCGCTGGCACTAGCTGGGCCGAACCCTAACCTGCTGTGAACCACTGATGCAGGCAGCGAACAGTCCTCCCTCATGCGCGCAATGACCCTTGCTGTCTGCAGAGAGAGGATCTGCTCATGCTAAGGACTGGAGGAAAGAGCCCTCTGTTGACAAGAAGACCTCTGTCATCTGCGGAAGTGGGTTTGCAGCACAAAGGACGCAACAACTCAACACACAGCAACACACAGAGGACGATGCGCTAGGGTTTGCAGGCATGGACAGAATGCGTCATAGTTTTCTCTCTCTCTCTCTCTCTCTCTCTCTCTCTCTCTCTCTCTCTCTCTCTCTCTCTCTCTCTCTCTCTCTCTCTCACACACACACACACACACACACACAATTTTTTTATTTTTATTTTTTGTGGAAGATGAAATTCATCCCTTTGTTAGCATATGCAAGGAGAGAGATATGAGCTCACATAATGTATATGACACCTTGTTGCCTTTTTTTAAGTGTGGGAGTATTGTTAGAGTAAGCCCAACTTGTGGCACCATATTGGAATGCCCTCTAGCCATAAAGGAAGAGATAAATGATGAGATGGTCCAATAGCAAGTGGATGCAAGTTCTCTAGCCAATGATTGTAAAGCACTAAGCCTATTTAAGAGTCTATTCCCTTATGAAGCATTAGCACTTTGAGCATGATCATTGTGTATATAGTCTCTCTCTTTGTTTATTCTCTTGCACTTGGCATAACCTAACCCTAAGCTCCATATCTCTAACCCTGACCCTAACATGGTTAAGCTAAGGCTTCATCCTCCATAGCCTAATGCTAAACCATTGGTGATTAGGGAGCACGCTTCCGCATCTAACCTAACAAGTGGTATCAGAGCTGACGGTTTTACACCTAGGCTGATTAAATTCTATTGCATTTGCTCTCTTAATAATCTTAATCCCTAATCACCACTTAGGCATGATCATGCTCCACTACCTTTTGGTGGTTAGGAGAGGAGGAGCTTGAATTTTGTGTTGTTCTCTTGCATAGCTTTCATTTTGAACTTTTTCCTAATCATGGTTTAGCATCTTTCATTAGTATGTTCTTTTCTTGCTAATAATGCTTGATTTGAGCTAAATCAAGTGCATTAGTGTTAAATCCTCTGGTGTCCATATTGCTTTAGCCTAACACTTGAGCAACCTTGCATTGCTTTTAATTATTGCATAGTGTGTGTTTGTGTCAATTCCTCTCATTCCCATCACCCCTAAAAGCCTATGCTAAAGCTATGGGGCTATGGCCTCCTCTTATGCCCAATCAAGCTTGCTTTGAAGCTCTTTTGAGCACACGACGTGCGCACACAACTGTTGGAACAAGGTTAAGAACTACAAAATTGGCTCATTCAACAAGCACTCAAGTTTGGCGGCTTGGCTTACGGTCCACACATCTAAATTTGGGTACGGTGAGATCGTGAGGTCAAGCCTTGCGCACCATATTTGGGCTCCACGGGCGGATTACAAGCATCATTCAATTGAATTTTTTAGTAAAGGCGGATCTATAAGGGGGGCATCCCATGCCAGTGCCTTTTCCTACCCCTCGTCCGCAAACGTCAAAGCCCATTCATCATAACTTACTGGCTCATCGGCTCCACTAGCCCTGTTCCCACATCCAGTCACCAGCAAGCGCCTCAAAGAGGCCCCCTGTCCCACGGCTTAAACTCATCTAAGAGAGTACATTCCCACACCATTGGCCCTGTGATAGTGGTCATTGACACCATAAGCAGTGTGCACTCAAAAATCCTTGTGTGAAATATTTTTTATGCTACTCAGAGACTTTTGTGAACACCATGTGATCTTGAATGCCACACATTGCACATTCTACCTTGTATGAATCACATGAAGCTCACATTGAAATGTATGTTTATATATCTTTGAGGATAATTCCATGAATATGCCAGCCCATGTAAGACTGGCATGACACATGGTAAGACCTTCCTCATGAGGCATCACATTATGCGCGCGTGTGCGCACACACACACACACAACACTCACAAAATGTGAAATGTATGCGTGTTGTGCACCATTTTCTATGAGGATTGCACCCTCGTCAAAACGGACCTACAACACCAATGAAGATCAAGGGATTTGACATACGAATGCAGATGAAATGGCAAATAACAACTTGAAGACAAAACACATGAAGCCAATGAAATGCAGATGAAGAAGACGACAACGACAACAACAAATGACGACGATGACAAAATAAAGAAACTTTTGAAGAGGACATACATGACGACCTCTTCACAAAAACATGAATGAATGAATGAACAAATTTTGTACTACCTAGGACTACTAGTGAACCTACTAAGTCTCACTTGTGAACCGTAGTGATGAATCCAGTAGAGAACCGCTATGATGTATCATGGGACATTGAATTATGGTCGCTGAATCCATTGAGAATCACCACAATATATCTAATTGAGAACCGTGAAGTGTTAAATCTAGTGAGAACCGTCATGAACCAGGTAGATGAATCATGGTAGCCTACGAGTACACCATGACATGGACACATGAATCAAAACACATGAAATATTTGTAAAACCCAAAATTTGGCTTAAGGGGGTGTTTGTTAGGGTAAGCCCAACTTGTGGCACCGTATGGGAATTCCCTCTAGCCACCTAGGAAGAGATAAATGATGAGATGGTCCAATAGGGAGAGAATGCAACCTCTCTAGCCAATGATTGTAAAGCATTAATCCTATTTAATAGGCTATTCTATAATGAAGCATGAGCACTTTGAGCATTATCATTGTGTTTTTAGTCTCTCTCTTCTTATGCTCTTGCACTTGGCATAACCTAACCCTAACCTCCATATCTCTAACATTAACCCTAAGACCATGGTTAAGCTAAGGCTTCATCCTCCATATCTTAATGCTAAATAATAGATGATTAGAGACGTCGCTTCCACATCTAAACCAACAAGATATAATTGACGAGGATAGGACAGCATGAGCAAGTTGAAGGTATGTCAGAATGGTTGGTGTAAACCTTGTGTGATAGTAGATTGGGTAGACATTTGTTTAGTTATACTATTTCATGTTCTTAGCCTGCTTAATATGCATTAGATATTTACGTTTTTATGTGTCTAATATGTATGGTAACTAAGAACCTTTTCCATTTGATGAAGCACAAAATTCAAAAGTCTAGTTGGTTGTAGTGCAGTCAGAGTATGGTGCTAGCATGAAGTATGGCACATGTCCTTTGCATGACTCCTCCTTGCAAAAGCAATATTGATACTAAGTGGGTTTTCAAATTAAAACCTAAGGAGGATGGTAGTGTTGATTGCTATATGGCTATACTTGTAAGGTATGCTCAAGAGCAGGGCATTGATTTTGATGAGACTTTTTCTCCCACTTGTTAGATGAACATCATTCATAGCATTTGTGCATTGGTACCTTATATGGGTTGGAATGTACATCAATTGGACACAAAGACTACATTTAGTTTAAGAAGTCTTTGTAGGGTTTAAAGTAAGCTCTAGGTGCTTGGTATGAATTAATACATGCTTACTTAGCTACACATGGTTGCAAAATTGTCCAGCTAAGGTCACTTTGTATGTCAAGGGTGTGGCTGATGTATTTTTATCCTTGTGCTCTATTTTTTATCCTTGTGCTCTACATGATGACATGTTGCTTACTTGACCAATTGAGGGACATGTTGTTGATATTTTTTAACTTTGTATGATGTGTTGCTCACTTGCTCACTTAACCAAATGAGGGACATATTGTTGATTTTAAGGCTGATTAAATTCCTTTTTTGAAATTTTACTTTTGGGGCTTTTTTAAGCAAGTTGATGGAGGTATTAGACAAAGTATATTGAGACATTTTGCTTAAATTTGGCCTTGAATATTGCAAGCCTATTGGGTACTCCTATGAAGTCATGTTTGAAGCTTCAATCATCATCATGTTGGAGACTACTTTGATGTACCTCTCTATCAATACACTATTGATTGTCTAAAATTATGTAAGCATTATGAGGCCAGATGTACAATATGCAATCTCGCAGGTAAGTGAATTTATGCATAGCCCAACATCTACATATTGGAAGGTAGGTAAAATGTATTTTTCTCCTTGAGTGGTACTATCACCTTGGTTGTTTTACCCCAAGGGGGGATCATTACCACTAGATGTTCATGGTTGGTTAGGCTAGTTGCTACAACGTATGTGTCCACCAATGCTTTGTTTCATGGTTGGCATATCTTGGTTGAGCAAGAAGTGGCCTACAATGGTCATTTTTAGTTGTGAGGGTGAATACATGGCAAATTTCACAGTGAATGATGAGTGTTTAACTTAGATGTCTTTTGATTGCATTAGGTGTTGGACAAGAGTCTGCCTCCACGATCTTCACTCTAGTGAGAGTGCTTTGGCAATTGCAAGGGACCCACTCTTCCATGCGTGCACAAAGCACATGAAGGTACATATCATGTCCAAGAGAGAATCTTTGAAGGAGACCTTTATGTGGTGCATATCATTATGTCCAAGAGAGACCCTTTGAAGGAGAGGTTAGCTTAGCTTTACGTGCCTACGCATGACATTCCTACACATGTATTCCAAAAGTCTCTACCTTGTGAGAAGTTTTAAGTTTTTCACATACCTTTGGGCTTACCCCCTTTTGTGGATTGATCACATAGGGCCTGGCACTTCCTCGTACAATGTTCATTGTTTCACTCCCAAAGGGTTTTGCTACCATATTGTGGTGATGGTGTGTCAACACAATTAGGTCCTCCAAGATACTTATTTCCTTCCCTAGGAGGTGTGTGTACCCCTACTTGTGTGTAGGTCCATCACTATGGGGCAATACTTATTTTTTATTTATAAAGCACACAATAATACTACTACCAAGTGTTGTGTATTCTTGACCTTCTCCTTCATCTTTCCCATATTTGTGTTCATTCTTGCAACCGTATATCTAACACAAAGAACACAAAATGAAGATCAATATGTAGGGTAGAGATGAGGCAAGCACCTTAGACTAAAAGCCTTAACAAGGGAGATATATATAAGCTAGCCATGAGGCAACTAGTTCAAAAGTGTTTGAACACATTAAGAATTGTATCATGATATGACAATGTTGTGTGTGAACCCTCCTAGGCCATTGTCGCTTTGTTCCGTCACTAGAGGCCTAGCTTGTATCTACATCCATCATTCTAGGGCAAGCCTTATCATTTTATCAGCACACTCATTACTATTACCACTGGTGTGCCCTCGAGGTTTTCCTTCTCGATCTGTGTGCACATTCCTACAAGTTTTTTTCCAAGAATTGATATCATGGCTAGCTTTGGCCTCCTGTGAAGTGTTATCAACATCTTCTAGCTCACTTTCTTAGATTGAGCTCATATCTAGTGAGCATTCGTACCAGGTGTGACAGTGCTTATTGTAAAAAACAAGACCTTTATATAGCACATGTTGGCTTTCTGCAATTTCTCATGTGCAGAAGCATGAAATTACTAGCCATAATCAAGAACAATGATGTTTCTTGCACGTTGTCTTCCGAGGAAATTTTGGAAAAGGATAGTTACCCATTGTGATCCTCCAAGATGGAGAATATCCTTGTTGCACAGGGAGTTTTAAACATTGTGTAGGACCGTGATGTATGACCAGAATTTGCAGATACAAGGTCTATGGAGGATAGTGCACATTGTAGAGCAATTTTGCTGCTAGATTGGTTTTTGTTCGCAGAGATGAACAGACTTGCCTTGACACGACATGCATGCAATCAAACTAGATCATCCAAAGCCTATTTTGCTATGCAAACATGTGAAATTATAGAATGCGTAAAAGATAGTACACATACCTATCATCCCAAAAATCTTGCTCAATTTAAGGTAAAAGAACTCCAGCAATGAAACAACTGGAGCTTTCAGAAGCAAATGAACAATTACTCTCGTCCATCGTCAACGAAATTTATCCAAAAAAAGACAAATCAAAACCCTCCACAGTTTCACAGACCCTTTTTAAACAACATAAACTGCATCATGTATGCCAACCGTGGCTATTGCCTCCATGTAGTTTGTCATTGGCAAAAGATAACGAAAGACACCCATGTTATCACCATAGCCACATAAAGATCAACAGCTTTGACTACGTTAAAGAACAGGGTTTAAATCTACGTCAAACCAATGAATACTCACGAGCCATCACCTTGATTCCAAGACGTGATGCAAAGAATATTCGGATACACATCCAGAACACAATCCATACTCATTGCGTTTAAGGTTATAAGCATGCACATAGAGCATGGAGAGGAAACAAAATGAGTGGTGATAGTGTTCCGAGTACAGAGATAAGCTGTACCTAGGACCATGGACATCTGTACACAACATGGGAAAAATAACCTCCTATTGCGATAAAAACAGTGTCCTGATGGTCATGTTGCACACCCCACTGCCATTAAGACCAAAATATGATACTAAAAAGGCTCTAAAACACGACATATCGGAAAGATTGTCTAACCCATTACCCATTTGACATAGATACGCTTAAAGAGACCAGAGACCTCCAATTTACCCCTAATTAAGTGTGACGTGATTGTCATCATGCATGCATCAGCTTCCCATATAAATGTATTGTAAACATAAGGAAACCTGCAAATGCCATTCTTTAAATACTTTTTACACAAAAATCCACTTAGATCACGAAATGCCAAAGTTAAAACAGTTTCAAATAAACGTTTTCACACACTTGTTCCAAACAGCCAAAGAAGCGAAGCTATTGAACATCGAAAGACCCAGCTAGGCTGCTCATATAAGGAAATCAATGGCTCCTTCAGAAAAAGGGCGCATAAGGAATGAGTTATACTTGACAAGGGCAGTGAACCTTACAAACAATGAGCACAACCAAAGTGGTCATCAGCACTACCTTCTTTGAATAAAATAAAAGTTTATATCACTTTTTTTTTTAATGAGAAAAAGGGTTATATCACACATGCAACTGGCATTGAAATAACCTATTTACAATAAGGGGCTACTTTGTCCTCGCCCCAAGAAGGAACCATCAAAAAAGCCTCGTAGTGATATCAAGACAGCTGTCCAAGCTTCCACCTCTCACTCCAGCTCTCTCAAAAAATCTTTGTTATCAACAAAAACCTGCAGCAATTGAGCACGTAACTGCTTATAATAAAATCTCAGTTCAAAAAAACAATTGTTGTTTTGACAACTTTTAAGGCTCAAAAAATAACATTGTGTAGAACTGGCTTCCTAACACAAAACCCATCTCACAGACACAGTATAAGAATCCCTATAATCAATAGGCATTCACTGGGAAAAAAAAAAAGGGAGGAGATGCAACAAACCCAATCCTACGGTTATAAACCTGTATATAAATTACCCATTTCACCTATTGAGGTTAATGCAAAAGTTGGTTGTCGCAATGAAGGGAAGCACCTTAAGGCATTGCTCAGCAGCCCAATAGGGCGCCCTTGTGGCCAACCCTTCGCCATGCGCAGCAGGCCTTATGCCCTTCACCTAACATATGCTTCCCTACATACATATGCCCTCCTAGCAAGCATGAAAGGGCTCTTCCCTCATCAGAGAACGTCCTCGGACAGCTATCAAGAGCTTGAAATCCAATGTATATTGGCTTCCCTGTTTATCTTTCAATAGGCCAAGATATTGCTACATCAATGTGCAAAACAACCCACATTCTGTAGCTGCATCCTTTACACATGGACCTTAAAATAGTGACAACCTAAAATGCTGACGTTCAATTGTCTTATGTTGAGCACATAATTTGCAAAAAAACCATTTCCACTCCTTAAATTGAAAAATTACCGTCTTCCAGCCATCAGGATCAAGACATGCCACAATTTTGGTATTGATTCCAGGCAAAGGACCCGCTTCACGAGTGATCTTCCCACCAGCTTCACGAACCAACTCAGCCGTTTTGTACACATCATCAGTCCCAATCGCAACCTGTTATCAAAAAAATTTATCCTCTATTCAGCATCCAAACAACCAATTCTGCCTATATGGAAACCGTCACACTGGAAGCAGCAACTATACCTGTGCATATCCATTGCCCTTTTCATACTTTGTCACACCGTAATTATATGTCAACTCCATGACCGTTGACTTGTCTTCCGGACCATAGCCAAGCATTGCAATTGTGTACTACAATTCATAAACCCAACTCCATTAGCTAACATCACTAGCAGAATGACCTTTTACTACTATGCCCTACCAACACCAGTAAAACAACAAAAGGGCATACCTTGTATTCAGGATTGTCACGTGTACGAAGTAATTGCATGCCAAAAGCCTACGAGCAGCAACTTCATTACTTGGTAAACACTAACTGGTAAAATCTCTCAAACTTGTGACACAACAATAGCAACTCACCTTTTGGTAGAAGTCTGTCGATTGTTCAAGATCCCCAACTCTCAACATTACTTGACAAAGCGGCTCTGGTGTAGGCCCTCTTTGAATAAGCTCAAACTTGTAGCCATCAGGATCTTCAACAAATGCAATTACAGTACTTCCTCCTTTAACAGGACCCGGTTCTCTAGAAACCTTACCACCCTTGGCCTTTATAAGCTCGACTGTCTTATAAACCTGAAAACAAGAACTCCAAATTTGTCAAACTAAGAAGATAGACTAAAGAAAGAGCAATTACACTTGTTTTCAAAAAAACTACGAAAGGTTTGTGAATAGGAGTGCTTATGAAACCGGCTGTAGCGTCATTAAAGGACAGTAAAATTTGGCTCTCACCTGATCTATACGTTGATTAACTTTACCTATACTTTACGACACAAGGTAACTTCACGAACACTTGTGGCTTGAATTCAACACTTCAAACCAAATCACAACTTGGTAGCTAGAGTGCTCCCAAGTAGACAGTGACACCCTGTTGGCCCCAAAGATTGGCGCCCCTTTCGGTATTTCTTTACTCCAATTAAACTTGGAGAAAACCTATAAACTTCTACGAGCTGCCTCCCTCCTATTGGGCTGAAAATTCCCTACTCTCGCCAAATTTCGACAACATAACAATAGAAGAGGGCTTCATTGACAAAATCCCCATGTAATAGGTGACTTTCCACGCAAGTTAGAGCACTTTTGCAAGCTTGGCGAGAAAATACAGCATGCTGAATTCTCTGTTTTCAGCCTCTAAAACGCTCCAGAACACCTGTTTAGCAGTTCCCTAGACTCCCCGAAGTTCTTGGGACCTTTAGGCATCAAAAAGGGTCAAAACCCTAAACCTGCAAAAAATTACAGCAAGCTGTAATTCTCTGTTATGGGCTCCATTTTGCGTGCCAAACGCATCTGCAGCAAGCCCAGTTCCCGCACCTGTAGGGCTACTTGCCCCTTGATTTAGACGACATTTCTCACGAGAAATCCCTCTAAATCAACCTGTACCTACTTGGGATTAGCAGTTAGCTAATCTGGTACCTATGCAAGAGGCTTTTGTGACGGCAATCGCGAAAAAACCCACAGAATTGTATATACAGATGAGTAGCCCTTGAGCCAGGCATCACGATTCTGTAATCAACAGGAAGACATGTGCGCGAGAGCGGAATCATCGTGCTACATGAGACAAAGGAAAAGGCAATCTTATTATAGTTGTATACATGCACCCACTACTCACACACGCTCTGTAGTCACTTAACGAACTCAAATCAGCTGCTCCCTTGCCTCTACTCAATTTTGGGCGCCCCGTCTGTCACGGGGACGAGCGCCACGTGCCAATGGAAAAGAACAGATTGAACAACTTTAAACACTTCAAATAACAACTGAACTGAAAGAGATGCACAACAGACGAGATGGGGAGTGGCGGAGATCCACCCCAAGGGAGCACTAACCCCAAACAATGGCGCCCCTTTCGGTATTTCTTTATATTGCTTGAACTTAGTACAACGCCAGTACTCCATTCTTTGCACCTTCACCCAAAAGAGTGCCAGAGACTGAGCCCTTGGCTCATATTTAAAGGCCCTTGGCCTCTTAAAAGCAGTTACATGAAAAGCTTCAAGTTCAAAACGCAGAAGTCCGAACAGGCTGCCACATCATTAAGTCAGTGCAAAATGCCCGTACTGGCCTGCCACGTCATCTGCTGAGCACGCAAGTCTTTTGTGTGTGTGCTACTTTATTTTTTTTCGCTCTAGGCACTTGGGCCCCATCGAACGACGTCCCGTAAGTTGGTGGGAACTCTTCTTTAAAACTAGGCCTCTCAGCAAGACTTTGCAAGTTGGTAAAACTTCTTGTGCCGCTCAGTTCTACTACTGCTACTTCTTCTTAGGGTTTAGGCCCCTCGACCGGGATCTGTAAGTTGGCTCCGTTCTTCAATGGCTTGACACATCAGCAGTTTGTCACATACCCCCTTCTTGAAAAAAAGTAATCGTCCGCGATTACCGTGTATCTGCAAAACAACTCAAGTACCATGTATCTGCAAAACGACTCAAGTTAGCTCAAAAATTTCCAAGGGTCAATCCGAGGGACATTTGGAGGGACAATCAATTTTCTCAATCCAAATTGGAGCTCGTGAAATCTTGGGTCGTTGGCTTCCCAGAAAAACCTCATCCAATAAGGAGTCTCATTCCATATGGGAGCTCTTGATATCCTGGCATAGTAAATTTATCCATCACACCCAGACCGCGCTAATCTCCACCAGGTGTCTTGATGTACTAGATTACATACCTAGGCAATCTAACCCAATTAGGAATATTCAGTGGTTGGCACATCACAATGCAACATGAATGCTCACATATACATGTTACAAGGCATAGAAACATAAAGCCGCCGATGAACACTACCCCCACAAATAACCATCCAAGTTCGGGCCATAAGCTGTTCAAGGACTCCTTGATCACTCCTCCCGCAAATAACCTAAAAAGGTTCAAGCCAAGAGATATAGACAGCATCCCCCATCCTGCGTTGTTTGGAGGTGCTGAGAGTAACCACTACTCACTCTTCTTAATACTCCCCCCGTAAATAACCACAAGAGTCCGGGCTATGAGTAACAACAACAATACTCCCCCTGTAAATAACCACAAGGGTCCGGGCCATGGGTAACAGCAACAATACTTCCCCCATAAAAAACCACAAAGGTCCGGCCCATGATTAACAACAACAATATCCCCCCCTCCCCCCCTTGTAAATAACCACAAGGGTCTGGGTCTCCCAAACCGCAATCTGCATCGTTTGGAGGTGCCGAGAGTAGCCACTATTCACTCTTCTTAATACTCCCCGCCGTAAATAACCTGTCACGTGCACATCTAACCCTATGTGCATGTCGACAAGCTATCGCAGGTCTAGGGTTTAGTTCGGCTTAGGAAGTGTTCTGACACCTTTGTGAGCCTGTGCGTAGGCCAAGCACTTAGATTAGTTGCATATCCTCTGGTTGCACACAGCATGATCATCAACATGACATTCAGGACCCATCAAGAACATTTTACAGTGCATAGATCCCATTTTTCCAAATTACTCATTTTTCACTTATTATTTAATAAGTGACTTTTGTTGGAAAAGTGAGTAGGGCAAACTTGCTAAGGCAATATAAAAGAAACCTAGCGCTAGCACTTTCTGGCAAAAGAGGCAGAAGAAGTTCCAGCAACTTACAATGCACCTTCTCCGCAAGACCGGCAGGGAGGCCCTAGCGTTTTCAGCCAACAAGACCCTCTGGCGTTTTCTGTAGCAGATCATCACCAGTGTTTTTCCGGCAGCAGATTCAGCCTAGCGGTTTTCATCAATGGCAGATTCAGAATGGCGTTTTCCAGTTTGCAGACCTAGCCTAGTGTTTGCAGTTTCTGACGTCAGATCAGCCCCATCACTTCAACGTTTTCAGTTTCCAGCACTTACACAGCAGATTCAGCCCTTAGCCTCGCAGATCTCACCTACCCGTAGCAGAGTCGCCATACCCATCGAGTCAGCCAGTGTTTTCAGATTCAGCCCACTGTTTTCAGTTTTCAGCATCTGCATTTTCAGCGCATCATCATCGAGTCATGGCCATCGCCATCCTCGTTGACACAATGTCAGAGATCAGTGGAAAGTCACCCTAGCGTTTTCAGCTTTCGGTCCGTCCTCGTCGTCGTCATCATTGTCGTCGACATCGTCGGCAAGTCCACATTGCATCTAAACCATTGTACAAGATTTGTGCAATCAATAGCATAGACCTCTCTCGCCATAGAGAGGGGGGCCCTTGGAGGAGGGTTTGAGAATTGTTTGGTGCCGTATTCTTTTCTCACTCTCTCTCAATCTCAACACCTTCATTCACAGTAGCATTCACTTTGTTTGTGATCATTGCATTCTCTCTCTAAAGGAACGTAAGGCTCGCCCTTCCGTAAGTAAAAGGAACCCTTGAGCACAGTTCGGAGCACTCCTCTTTAGCAATATCAACATTCACTTCCGTTGCACCTTACATTGGTATCAAAGCTTTGGCAGTGTTCAATATCACTCAAGAAAAGAACCACAGAAATATTTTGCTTGTTGTGGTCGCACGTAACCCAAGTCCACTTGGGCATGTCGATTCCTAATCGTGTTTTTGAAGAGTGACAGGTAACCCAAGAAAGAAGGGCTTGTCCAACCTCCCCTTGTTCCTCTTTTCACTCATTGAGAGCAGACTGTGCACTTAGCGGCCGGCCAATCGACGTGAGGTGGGAAAAAGCAACTTTGGTGTGAGCGCAAGGCCGCCAAGGGGTGCGCCCGCAGGGAAGAGTCGAGCTCATGTAAGAGAACGGCCTTCTCAAACACAGATTGCAAGCTAAAGAACTCAAGAACCTCAAGAACCCAAGAATCTCAAGAACCCAAGTTCCTCGAGAACTTAAGTACCCAAGATCTCAGTGTATGGTCATCACCCGAAGCAGAATGGATACTTTGCGTCAAGGTGATGAGAATGGAGGTAGTGACGAAGAATTTTCCCCACAGGGAGGATTTTTTTCCGACCTCCCTCTTCCCCATCTACGCCACAGGTTGCACCAAATCCTAGGGAGGCTTTGATCAAGTCGATGATGGACATGATGCTACAACCGTTGCGCCACCTTGGATCGCGAGCGTGAGCAAGCGCACTTGGCAGACGAAGAAAGAAAGGCAACCTTGGATTGCGAGCGTGAACAAGCGCGCTAGGTGGCCGAAGAAAGAAAGGCAGTCTTGGATAGCGAGAGCGAAGAAAGAAAGGCAGCTATGGAGCTTGAGCGTGAGCAAGCTCGCGAAGCTCAACGCATAGCGGCCGAAGAAAGGCACAGGGCCTTGGAATTAGAGCGTGAGAAGCAGAGGGACCAACGCATGCAAGATTTGGTCCTACAGGTACTCACCTCGAAGTCCGAGCCGATCAAAGATATGGATAGTTCATAAGGTAGCACAAGCAAAGATTCGCACTCCAACAATCCAATCACTGAGAAGTTCAAATCAGTAAGTATGACAGTAAGACGGATGCTAATGTTATTCATTCTTGGTTGCATCAATTTAATGCTTACTTTGCGACAAATAAGAAAACAGGCAATAGCAAAGTTTTGACGGCAGCCATGTATCTTGCCGGTGATGCCATTAATTGGTATCACGCATAGCAAGAGGCACAGTTGGCCGCGCACTTAGAGGAAGCCGAAGAAGGCGTGCCGCTTTATTTCAATTGGGTCGACTTCCAAGACAAGCTCAAGGCACGGTTTATGCCTCCTCGGTACCTAGCACAGTTGAAAGACGATTGTCGTAGTCTCAAGCAAAATGGTATGCTAGTTATGTCTTTCTCCAATCGTGTTTTGCAGCTCGGTACCCAATTACACAAATTGGATGATGAGAGCAAAGAGGCATTCCTTTACGGGTTGGATGAGTACATCAAGTTTGATGTCGAAGTACTCCATCAATAGATCTCAACAAGGCAGTAGCGATTGCTCTCGCACAGGAGATGAAGCACAACAAAGGAAAGCCTAAGGAGAACAAGTCTTCTCACGATACCTCTCAAATCCTCAGAACCCACAGAACGATAACTCTTGTAGCCAATCTTCCTCTAATCCTTCGGAAAAGAACTCTCAAAATGAATCTAAGGGTACAGCTAACACGCTTGCTAAACCTAAGCTCACTCCGGATAAAAAAGTTGCACAAGGAATTATAGGAGGATACATCACGCCAAAAGAACAAGTCATTTGTTCTAAAGCAAGGTCGATGTTACCAATGTCACAAAGTGATGACGTGACGGACAGCAGAAACCCTAATTTCTGCCAAAAACCCTAAAATTCTTGCAAACCCTAATTTCTGCCAAAAACCCTAATTTCCGGAAATCGCAGAGGCCAAAAAAAAAAAAATTTTTTTTTTTTAAATCATGAGCGACGCGAATCTTGCTTTTTCTCCATGCCATGAGAAAGAGAGAGAACTTGCTTTTTTTTTAAAAAAAAGAGACTCTCTAAGAGAGAGAACTGATGCTTTTTATTTTAAAAGCTTTTGGGGCTCTGCTTTTGGGCATCCCTTGTACCTTTAAATTAGTGGTGAGGGCCTCACTTCTCAGAGCATCTGGACGCAGAGTCTGAGAGTGAAACCCTAACCGCTCTCTTGTACTTTGATGATTGATTAATACAAAAAGAAATACCAAAAGGGGCGCCAGTCTTTGGGGCCAATATCTCTAGGCACAGAACTCCGCCGGGCCAGTGCAAATTTTTTGTGATCTGTGAATTGTTTTGAAGTGGTTATTTGGTGCTGTCGCGGTTGATTCTTGACTTGGAGTGTCCAAGTCTGTTACAGTGGTATCAGAGCACGGCCGATTTCTCTTCTACGAAAAATCCGATCCCAGAATTTTTTTTTTCCGCGCACCTATGGCTTCAGGCAATGATCAGTCGACTCCCTCTGCATCTGGAGATGCGGGCTGGGATCACAACGAAGATTCAGACAGAGAGTATGGCCCGCCTCAGCCTACTCAGGCGGAGCAAAGAGAGATGGAGCGTCGTCGATTGATTGGCGATGCAACATAGATGATGCTCAATTTTGCCAAGGACCCGAAGATGGCAAAATATGTGACCCGTACCTCTTTAGAAGAGGTACAGATGGAGTGGCAGAGAACCACAACACCACTCCCGAAACCCGCTCTCAAGAAACCTTCTGCCTCCAAGAAAATATACGGAGAAGGAACTGGAGAACGTGGTTGATGCACGGATTGCTCAGCTTTTTGACGCGCAAAAGAAAGCCAAAAAGTACGGCAAAAAGCAGAAGAAAAGCACTGACTTTCCTGGATATTTGGGTCGTCAATCAACTTTTGACAAGGCAAAGAAACAGAAGAAGCGTGTTCGATTTGAAGGAGTACCCAGTTCTTCTTCTTCTCCTTCTTCTTCTTCTGATAGTTCTTCTAGCTCCTCGGATTCGAGCGAATAAGACAGAAAAGGTAAAAAAAAAGCGAAGCAAGAAACAAAGCTTCGGAAAGGCAAGAAAAAGGCAAAGAAGGCTACATCTCGCCCAGAGACTAACAGTTCTACTGAGGACTTGTCTACAGACAGCTCAGATTCCGATGACGGAAAGTTTTATGCGAACAAGAAGAAATTTTTTTTTACAAAGCTAACTAGTATGACTTTCTCAAAGATAAAAGCAAGAAAGTCCGAGAGTTGAAGGAAGGTGGCCACTCGATCAAGTTTCAGGATACTCAGATGCTTCGAAGGCTTTGTCTTGTATACAGCAGTTTGACATTGCTTTCGCGGGAGGACGCTATTCAGAGCACTCCAAGATTCGGAGAGCTGCCTCTTACTTTAAGGGGAATGCTCGTACTTGGCGGTCCACGCTTCTTTTAAACAAGACTGCGCCAGTTACATGGCTGAAATTTAAGAGGCTTTTTATTTCTTCTTGGTTGATGCAAGAGTTTGAACGAGATATACGAGCTGCTTGGAACCATCTTCGGATGACCAAGAGCGATACAGTAAATACTTATTGTGAAAGATTCTGGAGCTCTTTCTACACGCCTCTTCATTCAAGAAGATTTTGTTCAGAGAACAGATTGAACGGTTTACCTTGGGTCTACCTACAGAGATCCGAGATCACTGCTTGGAATAGAAGTCGGCTTCTATTTAGGAGTTGATGAGTCATGCGAAGCGGGGCTTTGCCATTCACTCTGGCAGTCTGACCTACCCCATAGATGAGGCCATGACACAACGAGCCGGATAGACTTCTGGGAATGAAAGTAGAAAGAAAAAGAGCAACCCAGAGAAAAAGGATGCACGACCCAAGCTTACTACTGAGAAGAGAGCTCGCTTCATTAGAGAGGGAAGGTGCTTTGGATGCGGGGAACATGGACATATCTCCGCGAAGTGCCCTAAAAAGGCACAGAAAGAACAGAATGATAACAACGACGACGGGCCTGAGAGTTCGAGAGCAGCTGAGGAATGTGGCAGAAAAGGCAGATAGAAAAGCAGAACTGGTGCCACATGGCGTGGGACCTGAACCGAATTAAATGAATGAAAGTACAAACTTTGCCGCTTTTGGGGCAAAGTGAAGGATCAGGAAGCTCTTTTGAAGGAGCCAAGGCCAACTTCTTTTCACTTGGAATTGGCGGCTCGATTTGGAAATACGCCCAACAGATTGACACCACAGGCGGTGGTAGTTCGACTGGCACCCGGATGGGATGTTGCCATTACACCGAGCATTGGCAAACTTTGTTTGCAATGACAAGGGTGTTCAGGGCACGCGAGTGACGTTCTACTCAGGATCCCTTGGTACCACAAGAACTACGCCGTGGTTGACTACCCGGCCGAGAAAGCGACTTTGATAAATGAAGGGCTTAGAGATTGTACTTGATGAACTTCAGTTTCTTACTCATTCTTTTGGGAGAGAACTGAACGCTGGATAAAGGTTGAATATGTTTTGACCACACTCGTGCCGATTGCTTTTCAAAGGGCCTTAAGTTCAAACCATTGATCTGATACTTGGAAGCACGCCACCGAATCGGCCACCTTACCGTGTGAGCCAAGTACAGAATGAAAAGATTATGAACCCAGTGAAAGACCTCTTGGAAAAGGGTCTTGTCCAGCCTATTACTTCACCGTATTGCTCTCCAGTGTTGTTGGTTTTGAAGAAAAACGGATCTTGGAGAATGTGCATCGATTATAGCACTCTCAACGAAATCACCATCAAGAACAGATTTCTGATTCCTAGGATCGATGATATACTCGACAGGTTACAGGGATCCTCGTGCTTTAGCAGGATTGACTTGAAGAGTGGATATCATCAGATCAAGATAGTGCCGAGAGACGTCTACAAGACAGCTTTTCGGACGACTTTTGGGTTATTTGAGTTTTTGGTAAGTCTTTTGGCTTAACCAATGCTCCTGCGACATTTAACCGAATGATGGACAGGATTTTTCGAGAGTACAGGCTATTTGTTGGCACTTTCTTTGACGACATCATTGTTTTCTCCAAGACTGAGGCAGAACACAAAGATCATCTGCTTCAAATCTTTCAGGCATTACGAGATCACACGTTAGTGATTAATGCAAAGAAAAGTGAATTTTTCCTACCAGAGATACACTTTTTGGGACACATTGTGTCAGCAGCAGCAGGAGTGCAAATGGACCCGGCCAAGATAGAGACTATCCATAATTGGCCCGATTTGAGGAATGTCCATGAAGTTAGAAGCTTCTTGGGACTGTGTTCGTACTACAGGCGGTTCATACGAAAGTTTGCAAAGGTTGCTTCCCCTTTGCATACCTTGACACAGAAAGAAGTACCTTTTTCGTGGGGACCCACAGAGGTGACTGCCTTTCGGACATTGAAAGAGAAATTGACTACGGGACCTATTTTGACTTTGTCGGACTTGCAAAAGTCATTTGAAGTATATTGTGATGCTTGTGGTCATAGTCTGGGTGCGGTCTTGATGCAAGAAGGCCATGTCATAGCTTACGAGAACCGTTTGTTCTCTAGGCCGGAGATGACAGCACAGATCTATGAGAAAGAGCTTTTGGCGGTTATCCATGCTCTTACTCAGTGGCGGCATTACCTACTCGGAGCGGATTTTACTGTCTTTACAAACCATCAGAGTTTGCGCTACTTCTTCTCACAGAAGCAGCTTTCGGAAAAGCAGATGCGGTGGGCGAACATCTTGTCACAGTTCCACTTCCAGATTGTCCATGTGCAAGGACAGAAGAATGTGGTGGCAGATGCTTTGTCTCGAAAACCGTTGGTTCTGGCTGTTTCCGCGATACATCATAGCAGCTTCGAGAATATGATCGATCAATATGCCACAGGTATAGATTTTGCACATATTTTCGCACGGATACGGGATGGGGAGACGGTAGCTGGATACTCCCTTCGGGAAGGCTACTTGATGAAAAAGACTATGTTGTGCGTTACACAACCGTTGAGGGATAAGGTTATGATTGAATGTCAATGTCCACCTTTTACGGGTCACCGCGGCATTGCTACCACCATGAAGGGGGTAGAGAGATACTTCTTTGGGCCGAGACTCAAAAAGGATGTGGAAGAGTTTGTAGGTAGTTGCTTGGTATGCCAGAAGGTCAAGTTTGACAGGCATAAGGCACAGGGATTGTTACAGCCTTTACCCATACCCACCCACCCCTGGGAAAGTATTGCAATGGATTTCATTTTTGATCTCCCGAGAACACAGAAAGATCACGATGATTTTCCGATTGCATGGCACGTCTGAGACGATTGTCTCCGACAGAGACCCCAGATTTATGAGTTTGTTTTGGAAGGCAATTTGAGAGAACATTGGCACACAGTTGCAGTTCTCGTCATCGTTCCACTTGCAGACTGACGGGCAATTTGAGATTGCCAATTCAGTGATTTTAGATTTATTGAAGTCTTGTATCTCGGATCAGAAGACTCAATGGAAAAAGAACTTACCTTTGGTGGAATTTGCCTACAATAACACGATACACTCTTCGACGGGGAAGACGCCATGTGAGATTGTTGAAAGTGCTGCGAAGGTTCCATCCTTCCTAAGCATGGAGATTAGATATTTGAAGCGGATGAATATTCGCGAGATTTGGATACGGCTTTTGCCAAGGTTCGCGAGACTTTGCAGGAGTCTCAAGAACGACAGAAAAAGGCAGCGGATCGCCATCGTCGCGATTTGAAACTGAACGAGGATGATTGGGTACTCTTCCTTTTGAGAAGACACGCCTAAGAAAGAAAAAGGGAAAGGAGAGGCTTTTTCCAAAGCTTAGTATGTGATACTACGGACCTTTCCAGATTACTGAAAAGATAATGGATGTCTCTTTCCGATTGAAACTGCCAGATACTTGGAGGATTCACAATGCATTGCATGTGAGTCTCTTGAACCCTGTTAAGGGTGATGTGCCTGATGATGGGGAGCCTGATGAGCAACCCGGAGTGGAAGAAAACGAGGAGATCCTTGTTCCTGAACAGATTTTGGCACATAAAGATACGAAGAAAGGTAAAGTCCGAAGGTGGTTCTTGGTTTAGCTCAAGAACTTTCCTGCATTTGATGCGAAGTGGATGGAGGAGGAGGACCTAGCAGATACTCCTCGGATTGTGAAACTTTACCTCGATGCTTTGGTTTAGCATAGTCTACTCCTAACGGAACCCAGAATTCAGCTTGGCCGCAGATCTGGTGCAGTGGGATGCACAAGAGGGGAGTTACTCCACTCCTTTGTCAACAAATGCCTCGATTTTGATACTAAAGTCACTGATGTCTCTTTGAGCTTCAGGGATACTGACAGCTGACAGTATTCTGCTGGATGACTTTATGAAATGGAATTCGTGATAATGATACTTATTTTTTCTTGACTTCTTGTGAGTGCAGGAACTGATAGACGAAATGACTGCAGCATTTTGGTCTGATTGATCTCGAATAGACATGGTTGCAATAGGGGTTAGTCAATCGGACATCGATGAGGTCCTGATTAGACCTAGATGTGATTGCTAGCTACATTGCTGATAAATCATGGTCTAAGATCCGGATGAATGTTGAATGTCATGTGATGTCCTGTGATGTCTGGTGATGTCCTGTGATGTCGTGTGATGTGACTGTCGATTTTGTACATGTGCTAGATGTGTGTTCCTAGTACGTAGGTACTAACAGTCAGTGTCTGCTAAGACGGTTTAGGGCTTTTGTCGGTTTTGCAGGCGTAATCGCGGTCGATTACAATGCTTTCAAGAGGGGGGTATGTCACAAAGTGATGATGTGGCGGACAGCAGAAACCCTAATTTCTGCCAGAAACCCTAAAATTCCTGCAAACCCTAATTTCTGCCAAAAACCCTAATTTCCGTAAATCACGGAGGCCAAAAAAAAAACTTTTTTTCTTTTTTTAAATGATGAGCGACGCGAATCTTGCTTTTTCTCCATGCCATGAGAAAGAGAGAGAACTTGCTTTTTTTATTAAAAAAAGAGACTCTCTAAGAGAGAGAGAACTGATGCTTTTTATTTTAAAAGCTTTTGGGGCTCTGCTTTTGGGCATCCCTTGTACCTTTAAATTAGTGGTGAGGGCCTCACTTCTCAGAGCATCTTAAAGTCTGAGAGTGAAACCCTAACCGCTCTCTTGTACTTTGATGATTGATTAATACAAAAAGAAATACCGAAAGGGGCGCCAGTCTTTGGGACCAATATCTCTAGGCACGGAACTCCGCCGGGCCAGTGCAAATCTTTTGTGATCTGTGAATTGTTTTGAAGTGGCGTTCTTCGATGACATGATAGTGTATTCGAAGAATGAAGAGGAGCATAGGCGTCACTTGACCATTGTGTTCGAAGAGCTGCGCAGTCACAGGTTACTTGTCAATCCTAAGAAAAGTGAATTCTTCCTCGAAGAGATCCACTTTCTGGGCCACATAGTCTCAAAGGATGGTGTTAGAATGGATCCCGCAAAGGTCGAAGCTATCAAGACATGGCCAGACTTGAAGAGTGTGCACGATGTCAGAAGCTTCTTGGGATTGTGTTCCTACTATAGACGGTTTATCAGAAATTTTGCAAAGATAGCATCGCCTCTTCACGCATTGCAAAAGAAAGAGATCACTTTCAGATGGACCCAAAAAGAGATTTCAGCTTTTAGTCTCTTAAAGGAAAAGTTGACTTCAGATCCAGTTATTGTTTTGCCAGATCTCAGGAAGTCATTTGTGGTCCAGTGTGACGCGTGTGGCAGTAGCATCGGAGCAGTGCTAATGCAAGACAGACAGGTAGTAGCCTATGAAAGCCGAATTTTGCAAGGGCCAGAGAGGACTATGCAAGTCTATGAGAAAGAGCTCTTGGCCGTGATTCATGCGCTTTCTAGCTGGAAGCACTACCTCTTAGGTGCTGATTTTGTTGTCCAAACAGATCACCAGACCTTGCGATACTTCTTGACACAGTCAAAGTTATCCAAAAAGCATATGCGATGGGCAAACATTCTTTCCATGTTCCACTTCCAGATTATGCATGTGGAAGGCAAGAAGAATGTTGTGGCTGATGCGTTATCAAGAAAGCCACAAATTTCAGCTGTGTCAATTCCTTATCATCATGAGTTAGATGACATGAAGGAACAGTATACTGCTGATGAAGATTTTGCAAGGATCTTTGAACAGTTACAAGAGGGGCAACATCACGAGCACTACCTCCTCAGAGATGGTTTTATGATGATGCATGGCAGACTTTGTGTCACTAGGCCACTGCGACATAAGGTCATGGAAGAGAGTCATGTCCCACCGTATGCAGGGCATCGTGGCATAGATGCAACAATTAAAGCGGTAGAGACGTTCTTCTATTGGCCTACCTTGAGGAGAGATGTGGATGCCTTTGTGCGAGCATGCATAGTTTGCCAAAAGGTCAAGTTTGACAGGCAAAAGGCACCAGGGTTGTTACAACCACTGCCGATTCCGGATAAGCCATGGGAAAGCATTGCTATGGACTTTATCTTTGATCTTCCAAGAACGCCAACAGGGAATGATGGTATATGGACCATTATCTGCAGGTTCAGCAAGCAGGCCCATTTTATCCCTGTCAGGAAGAAGATAAAATCTGATCAGATGGCACGCTTGTTCATGTACAATGTGTTTAAGTACCATGGTATGCCACAATCGATTATCAGTGATCGTGATCCTCGCATGACCGGTTTGTTCTGGAGAGGATTGTTTGAGAACATGGGCACTACGCTCAAGTTTTCGTCTTCGTTTCATCCACAAACTGATGGACAGTCAGAAGAGGCAAATTCTATTGTCTTAGATCTGCTGAAATGCTATGTGTCAGATAATAAGGGCAAGTGGGAACAGTATTTGCCTATGCTTGAGTATGCGTACAATAATACGATGCATTCGTCTACTGGCAAAGCACCTTTTGAGATTGTTGAAGACGGCAAAAAGGTTCCTCCCATTTTGCATACAAAGGACAAGATCTTTGAAGCAGATCGATATGTTGAGAACATGGATGAGATGTATAAGAAGATTAAAGTTGCCTTGGAGAAGACTCAGGAAAAGCAGAAAAAGGTTGCTGATCATCACCGTCGTGAATTGCTACTATCACCTGGTGATTGGGTTCTGTCAAGGTTCGAAAAGGCAAGGTTAAAGAAGATGAAGGGCAAGGAACGGCTGTTTCCTAAGCTCAGCATGCGTTACTATGGGCCTTTTCAAGTGCTTGACAAGATCAGCGATGTGGCTTACAGGCTGAAATTGCCTGATGCGTGGAAGATTCATAATGCGTTTCATGTGAGTCTTCTAAGACCCTTCGTGGGTGATGTGCCAGAAGATATGCCAGTTGAGGATCAGCCAGAAGTTGAGGAACTTGATGAGATCCTGGTACCTGAGCAAGTTTTGGCACATAAGGACAGAAAAGTTAAAGGACAAGTTGCAAGACGCTATTTGGTGAAGTTCAAGAACTATCCGCCTATGGATGCAAAGTGGATGGAAGAGCATGAACTGTCAGAGTCACCAAATGTATTGCAGCTTTCCCTTGAAGCCTTTGGGTTACAGCCTACTTATGCCCCAACCCAACGTGTGCAAAGGAGGGGTAATGATAGAGCTAGTACATCAAATGTACATATGAATTCAGTGCCATAGATGGAAATGGCAAAAGTATGAAGGCCTCATTAAGTCATTTGTATCTATGTATGTTACGACCTTTCTTGCGGATACATGCGATGATAAAAGAGTGTTAATAGCACAAGATCATCAGTGGCGTGTATTTATGGTATGCAATCGAGGACGTTTGCGATTTCAAGAGGGGGGTATGTCACGAGGACGTGGCAGTTATTAACCATGTCACAGAGATGTGGCAACTGCTAACCTTGGTTGTTGGTTTCTTTCCAATGGGGTTTATTTTATTTGTTTAAGACCCTCTTTTTGAAGTAGCAAACGGTCGGACATTGTATGGCCAATGTAAAGGGTAGATTCACCCGCAGACGGGAAGTGGTCGGCACTGAAATTCGTATGGTAAGAGGATGTCTAGGCTCAGAGCAAGATCATATAGGTCCCCCCGTCGCACTTAGCAAGTTGGTGGATACTAGGAAGTGAACTCAATTAAGGCGAAAAATCAAGGTGGGACTACCAACAAAAAGTATCCGACAGTCGGGCCACATTGCATTTTTGGATGCGGTCCCAATGAGGATAGATGGTCAGAAGACCAGTGGGAGCCCAATGGAAGCATCTCCTAAAATTTAGGAAACTGCTATTTTGGGCTGTGAAATGTGTTCGCGTCATTACCTCCGGTATGACTAGGGGAACATTTTACAACTCTGCCGCGAAGTCAACTGACACGTCGGTTGGGATATTTTTAAGCGGCAAACCCGAAACGGGAAAATGCTTGAAAATGCGCCAAGTGTCACATTTTCGTGAACTTTCCTCTTGCAGAAAAATGGGCGCTGATTTTTATGCTAGGAGAGGCCTCATTTGCAACCTATCACAGGTTAAGAGCTATGGAGTGCTTTCTTTCCCTCTCATGTACAGTGTGGTGCTAGGAGTGATGCCCTGCACACTACACACTGCTCTCTCTCTCCCCTACGTGCAGTTATGTGATGCCCCACAAGAGGGCTACTCATTTGACTGATGTACAGTTGTGTGGGTTCATGCTTTTGTGCTGAGGCAAGAGCCTCCTTGAGCAGGAACAGGGGTAGCTAACTGCTGCTCCAAAGCAGGCACTGGTGAGGGTCATAACCTCACCGTACAGGTGCAAAATCAGCGCTGTGTATGCGCTGTAATTTCACTGTTTTTCAACCATACGGACGCCAGGACCATTGGGAATCGTGCCCCACTGGCAAAGGACAGTTAGGGGACTGTTTGGGGCTGAAAACAGGGCAAAAACCAGTAAATACAGCGTGCTGAATTTACTGTTTTTGGGCAGGAATCAGAGGGTATACGCCAGTGCAAGTGAGTTCCAGTAGGGGAATTGGTTTCGCGCAAGTTTTGGGGCTGTTATGCTGCCGAAATTTGGCCAAATCAAATGGTATCTAGGTGGATACACGTGAAGGATTCCCAGGACCTTACCTTGTAATTTACCCTCCTAAAGAATAAAGAAATACCGAAAGGGGCGCCAATTTTGGGGCCTACAGGTTGTCGGCGTCTGCTCGGAGCATTCTAGCTTCCGAGCCGTGTGTGTGTTCAAGTGTTAACTCCCGTCACAGGTTTTCTTTGCAAAGTGCTCTGTGTGTGTGTATAAAGTAAAGAATTTCGGGTGAAAGCCAACGCCTACGGCCCGTAGCGATGCGGTCCCAACTGTCGGATACTTTTTGTTGATAGTCCCACCTTGACTTTACGCCTTAATTGAGTTCACTTCCTAGTATCCACCAACTTGCTAAGTGCGACGGGGGGACCTATATGATCTTGCTCTGAGCCTAGACATCCTCTTACCATACGAATTTCAGTGCCGACCACTTCCCGTCTGCGCGTGAATCTACCGTTCACATTGCCCATACAATGTCCGACCGTTTGCTACTTCAAAAAGAGGGTCTTAAACAAATAAAATAAACCCCATTGGAAAGAAACCAACAACCAAGGTTAGCAGTTGCCACATCTCTGTGACATGGTTAATAACTGCCACGTCCTCGTGACATATTTGCTCTTGCAGACACTTTTACAGTGTATATTTGCATTTGCTTTTGCGGTACAGTGATTGCACTTCTTGGCTGAAAATTATCAGTTTTTGTTTTGCCTCATTATGGCTGACACTTCGTCATCCTCGGACTCTAAGAGCCTCTTTGAGATCCGTAGGTTTGATGGTCAGGTTTTGATTTGTGGAAGGATCGCATACAGGGCATTCTTTTCTTGAAAGAGTGCGATGATGCATTGTCTGCAAATAAGCCAGAGGGTATGTCAAATGCAGATTGGACTAAGCTTAACAAGAAAGCCATTACTTACATCAAGATAGCTGTGACTGATGATATCCTTGTTGACATCAACGGACTTGACAAAGCTATGGCTGTGTGGGATAAGCTTAAAGCAACTTATGAGAATACGACTAATGTAAATCAGATCCATCTCATGAGGAAGCTTGTCAGCTTAGAGCTTGATGAGTCCAAATCTGTCTCTGATCACTTGAATGCCTTTGGTGGCATTTTGAGTCAATTGAGTGATTCAGGTTTGCAGGCTTTTGAGGATGATAAGCTCAAGGCTATCTTTCTACTTATGACACTGCCAGAGTCTTGGGAAGCATTGGTTGTTTCTTTGAGTAACAACTCCAACTTGACCTATGATGCTGTGTGTGGTTCTATCCTCAATGAGGAGATTAGACGCAAGTCAAGTGGGAGTGGCAGTGGATCAGCCTATAATGTGCGTGGACGCAATGAAAAAGGAAAAATGTTGCAAATAAGCAAAGAAATCGCAGCAAAAGCAAGGAAAAACAGCAAGACATCACTTGCTATCAATGCGGAAGAAAGGGGCATAAAAAGCCCGATTGCAGGTATTTTAAGAAAGAGCAGGAGCGCAAGAAGCAAATGAATGCAAAAGGCAAGAAAAATGACAAAGAGGGCAGCTCTACCCCTAAGGAAAGTGAGACTGAAAAGGCAAATGTGATCTCTAGTGTTGTCATTAAAGAGATTGATGAAAATGAAGACACTAGTGATCTTTATGTTGCATCTTTAGATCCACATGTCATGACTGTTGAGGATATGCATATCACTAAGCATGATGTGATAGATGCTTTGCTTTCTACTCATGATGGCCTGTCACAATATTGGATTGTTGACAGTGGTGCCTCTTTTCATGTAACTCCCTCTTTGGAGTGTTTTGCCTCATACACTGCAAGAAACCTTGGAAAAGTGTATTTGGACAATAACTATGCTTGTGGCATTGAGGGAGTTGACACCATACACCTGGCACTTGATAATGGCCAGGAACTCACTCTTCATGATGTTAGATATGTGCCTGGTATCAAGAAGAGTTTGCTTTCAGTTGGGCAATTGGATAGCAGAGGCTTCTTCACTACATTTCGTGGTGGCATGTGGAAGATCCAAAAGGGATCTATGCTTGTGACTAGAGGCAGTAAGAAGGGTACTTTATACTATCTACATTGCAAGTCATTACATGGTCGTTTTGTTGCAATTGCAGAAGTGCAATCACACATGGAGCTTTGGCATAAGCGTCTTGGACATATGAGTCATAAGGGACTACAGACTCTTTCCTCCCTTGGTAGGATTGATGTAAAATCTCTAAACTTGATTTTTGTGATGATTGTGTACTCTCATGGAGCCTCTAAAAAGGCTGGTATTTTGGATCTTGTACATTCTAATGTATGCACAATGCCAATAGAAACTCATGGTGGTTCTCGTTACTTTGTGTCTTTCATTGATGATTGTTCACGTAAGCTATGGGTTTATTTGCTCAAGGACAAGAGTGAGGTTTTAAATGCTTTTAAAAAGTTTTATGCCTTTGTTTGTTTCAAAAGGGTTTGAAACTTAAATGCATACGTACAGATAATGGGGGGGAGTATGTTTCTAAAGATTTTAATGTTTTTTGTGATGAGAATGGGATTAAAAGGGAGCTCACTGCCCCTTATAATCCATCTTCAAATGGTGTGGTTGAACGTATGAATCGCACGTTATGTGAGAAGATTCGGTGCATGCTGTCTACAGCTAATCTCTCGCAATTGTTTTGGGGAGAGGCACTTAAAACCGCGGTGCATATATGCAACCGATCTCCACATCGTGCACTTGATGGTGGCATCCCTAAAAAGGTTTGGTCTAGCAAACCGGCTTCATATGACCACTTGAAAGTCTTTGGTTATGAATGCTATGTACATGTGCCTGTTGACTTGAGGACCAAACTCGATATGAAATCCTTGAAAGGCATCTTCTTGGGTTATGGAGATGAAGGTGAAATGGGATATAGAGTTTGGATTCCAGGGTCACATAAGGTAATTCGCAGCCGGGATGTGGTATTTAATGAACCTAAGCTGCTGAAAAATGCCACATCCAGTGACTTTGATAAGAAAAAGGTGAAATTTCAGCATGATCAATCATTTTCACAGCCATTTTCTACTGAAAATTCAGCTCCTTTTGATGTTGGTCATGAGGGTCAGCGTGTTATCATTGAGCTAGATGATAATGGACAGCAAGGGGATGCTGAAATTCAGCCTGAGAGTCAAAATCAACATGCTGAAAATCAATTACAGCAGGGTATAAATCGGCCTCTAATTGATGGGGTTAATGTTCCGCATGATGTAGAACCCTTGCCGGTTAATGTAGATCATTGGGTGAGGCGGTCTACACGTGTAAGAAGACAACAAGAGAGGTTTCAGCCCTCTTTGGATTGTGTCTTGTTGACGGATGAGGGAGAGCCTCTTACATACAAAGAGGCCGAGTCATGTAAAGATAAGAGTAAGTGGGAGCTTGCTATGAAATCTGAGATGCAATCATTGTATGCAAATAATACATGGGAGCTTGTGCCTTTGCCCAAAGGAAGGAAAGCTATTTCTAACAAGTGGGTTTATAAGGTCAAATGTGTTGATGACAAACCCAAGTACAAAGCACGTCTAGTTGCTAAGGGTTATGCACAGAAGGAAGGCATTGATTTCCAGATTTTTTCACCTGTGGTGAAGATGTCCACTCTCCGTGTGCTGTTTGCTTTATGTGCTATCTTGGATTTGGAGCTGGATCAAATGGATGTGATCACTGCTTTCTTACATGGTGACTTGGATGAGGAGCTGTATATGCAGTAGCCCGAGGGTTTTGTCATTCCAGGGAAAGAGCATTTGGTATGCAAATTGAAACGTAGCTTGTATGGGTTGAAACAATCCCCTAGTCAGTGGTACAAGAAGTTTGATATTTTTATGCTCAACCATGGGTTCAAACGCAGTCATGCAGATCACTATCTTTACACTAAAAAGGCTGAGGATGGAAGCCTTATTGTGTTGGTCCTTTATGTGGATGATATGCTACTTGCAAGAAAGCATAGAGCGACATTAGATGCATTGAAGAAAGAGCTGAATTCAGCCTTTTCTATGAAGGATTTGGGTGTGCAGCTGAAAATATTTTGGGCATGCGCATTAAGCGAGATAGAAAGAAACGATTGTTGTTTCTCTCACAGGACAAGTACATCAAGAAGGTACTTGACCGTTTTCATATGGCTGATGCTAAGCCTCTTGATGTGCCTTTACCGCCACACACAAAGCTTAGCAAGCTTGATTGCCCAAAAGATGATGCTGCCAAACAAGTCATGAAAGGGATTCCTTATGCATTTGCCTGTGGTTCTTTGATGTATGCCATGGTTGCTACACGTCCAGACATTGCTCATGCAGTGGGAGTTGTCAGCCGGTTTATGTGGTTTATGTCCAACCCTGGCAAACCACATTAGGAGGCAGTGAAATGCATCTTTAGATATTGAAAGGTACACAAGACATATGTATATGCTATGGTGGGAGTACACTTGCGCTGCAGGGTTATTGTGATTCGGACATGGCAGGTGATCTTGACACTAGGAAATCTACCAGTGGGTATGTCTTCGCACTTGCTGGAGGTGCTATTTGTTGGTGTTCAAGGTTGCAAAAGATTGTCGCACTGAGCACTACAGAGGCTGAATATATTTCAGCCACAGAGGCTTCTAAGGAAGCCATATGGCTTGGCAGGTTGGTCAGGGATTTTGGTCTTCCTGCACATGCTCCAGTGCTTGGTTGTGATAGTCAGAGTGCTGTATGTCTGGCTAAGAATGCCATGTTTCATGCTCGTACCAAACACATAGATGTGCGGTACCACTTTATATGACAAGTCTTGGATGATGGTCTTGTCTCATTGACAAAGATCAAAACACAAGACAACCCTACAAATGTCCTCACTAAAAGTCTTGCAAAGTCTCAACATGAGCATTGCATACGCTTAGTGGGAGTTGCTTAAAGGTACCACATTGGGCCTTTAAGTGGGAGGTTGTTGGGGGTAAAGGCCCCCTGTGGCCCCCTCTTGTACAGTGTACACATACTTATACTTAAAACTCACTTATAAGTGAGTACACACATTTTTTATTAAGTGTCCTGCCACTTTGGCCGGACAACTTATAAGTGTACTTAAATAAAACAAAGAACCCTCAAAATGAAGAATCGTGGGTTTCTTACGCTTGATCTCTCTCTCTCTCTCTTCCGATCTGCTGCGCATCCTACTTCCTGCAGTGTGTGCTCATCTCCTCCTGCTCTCACACACTCCCTGCGCTCAACAAACATACCAATTGTTGGGGGTAAAGGCCCCCTGTGGCCCCCTCTTGTACAGTGTACACATACTTATACTTAAAACTCACTTATAAGTGAGTACACACATTTTTTATTAAGTGTCCGGCCAAAGTTATAAGTGTACTTAAATAAAACAAAGAACCCTCAAAATGAAGAATCGTGGGTTTCTTACACTTGAGCTCTCTCTCTCTCTCTTTCGATCTGCTGCGCATCCTACTTCCTGCAGTGTGTGCTCATCTCCTCCTGCTCTCACACACTCCCTGCGCTCAACAACGTCAAGGGTCATATAAAGAAGACATGTATAAGAATGAATCCAACGAACCTAAAGAACCCAGAAAACCCACATCCTCTCTTAATGCCATAAATGAGAACACTAGTGTGTCTCATAATCAACTCGTTGATGAGTCTCTCATAAAGTGTTATGGTCATGTGAATGGTCAATGCATGGTGGTCTTGTTTGATTCTAGTAGTATGCATTATGTGACTGGTGCCTCTCTTGTCGAAAGAGCCCGCTTGGAGATTAGCCAGACATCTCCTCTAGAGGTGTTGAGCTTCGCTCCCGGGTCGTCGTCGTCCTCATCGTCAGCAAGTCCATTGTATTGTAGAGATTTGTACTCAGTGACAAAGGAGCGGAGTAACTCCCCTCTTGTGCATCCCACTGGGATGCACCAGATCTCCGACCAAGCTGAATTCTGGGTTCCATTTGGAGTAGACTATGCTAAACCAAAAGCTTCGAGGTAAAGTTTCACAATCTGAGGAGTATCTGCTAGGTCCTCCTCCTCCATCCACTTCACATCCAATGCAGGATAGTTCTTGAACTTAACCAAGAACCGCCTTTGGACTTTACCTTGTGTCCTTATGTGCCTTCAGGAACAAGGATCTCCTCGTTTTCTTCCACTTCAGGTTGCTCATCAGGCTCCCCATCATCAGGCACATCACCTTTAAAAGGTCTCATCATACTCACATAGAATGCATTGTGAATCCTCCCAAGTGTCAGGCAGTTGCAGTCGAAAGGAGACATCATTGATCTTTTCAAAGATCTGGAAAGGTCCATAGTATCGCATACTAAGCTTTGGAAAAAGCCTCTCCTTTCCCTTCTTCTTTCTCAGGCGTGCCTTCTCAAAACGTAAGAGCACCCAATCATCCTCCTTCAATTTTCAATCGCGACAATGGCGATCCGCTGCCTTTTTCTGTCGTTCTTGAGATTTCTGCAAAGCCTCACGGACCTTGGCAAAAGCCGTGTCTAAGTCGCGCGTATACTCGTCCGCTTCAAAAATCTTATCTTTCGTGCTTAGGAAGGGTGGAACCTTCGCACTTCAAGAATCTCAAATGGCACCTTCCCCGTCGAAGAGTGTATCGTGTTATTGTAGGCAAATTCCACCAAAGGTAGACACTTTTCCCATTGAGGCTTCTAATCCGAGATAGAAGACTTCAATAAATCTAAAACCACTGTATTGGCAATCTCAAATTGCCCGTCAATCTGCGGGCGGAACGATGACGAGTACTGCAACCGCGTGCCAATGTTCTCCCGAATTGCCTTCCAAAACAAACTCGTAAATCTGGGGTCCCTATCGGAGACAATCGTCTTAGACATGCCATGTAATCTGAAAGTCTGGGCCACAAACAGTCTCGCTAAGTGATCCGGCTTGACTGTTTTCTTACTAGAATGAAATGAGCCTGTTTGCTAAATCTGTCAAGAACAGTCCAGATACCATCGTGAACACTCTGTGTTCTCGGGAGATCAAAAATGAAATCCATTGCAATACTTTCCCAGGGGCGGTTGAGTATGGGCAAAGGCTATAAGAATCCCTATGCTTTATGCCTGTCAAACTTGACCTTCTGGCATACCAAGCAACGCGCAAAAACTCTTCCACATCCTTCTTGAGTCTCGGCCAAAAGAAATATCTCTCTACCCCTTTCATGGTGGTAGCAATGCTGCGATGACCCATAAAAGGTGGACAGTGGCATTCGGTCATAACCTTTTCCCTCAACAGCTGTGTAACGCACAACATGGTTTTCTCATCAAGTAGCCATCCCGAATGAAATATCCCACTACTATCTCCCCATCTCGTATCTGTGTGAAAACGTCTGCAAAATCTGTATCTGTGGCATACTGGTCGACCATATCCTCGAAGCTCCTATGATGTATCGCGGAAATAGCCAGAACCAACGGCTTCCGAGACAAAGTATCTGCCACCACATTCTTCTGTCCCTGAACGTGGACAATCTGAAAGTGAAACTGTGACAAGATGTTCACCCACCGCATCTGCTTTTCCAATAGCTCCTTCTATGACAAGAAGTAGCGTAAACTCTGATGGTCTGTAAAGACAATAAAATCCGCTCCGAGTAGGTAGTGCCGCCACTGAGTAAGAGCATGGATAACCGCCAAAAGCTCTTTCTCATAAATCTGTGTTGTCATTTCCGGCCTTGAGAATAATCCGCTCTCGTAAGCAATGACATGGTCTTCTTGCATTAAGACCGCACCCAGACTACGACCACAAGCATCACAATATACTTCAAAAGAGTTCTGCAAGTTCGGCAGAGTCAAAACTGGTCCCATAGTCAATTTCTCTTTCAATGTCTGAAAGGCAGTCACCTTTGTGGGTCCCCACAAGAAAGGGACTCCTGTCTGTGTCAAGATATGCAAAGGGGAAGCAACCTCTGCAAACTTTCAAATGAACCGCCTGTAGTACGAACACAGTCCCAAGAAGCTTCTAACTTCATGGACATTCTTAAAATCAGGCCAATCACGGATAGTCTCTATCTTGGCCAGATCCATTTGCACTCCTACTGTTGACACAATGTGTCGCAAAAAGTGTATCTTTGGTAGGAAAAATTCACTTTTCTTTGCATTAATCACTAACTTGTGATCTCGTAATGCATGAAAGACCTGAAGCAAATGATCTCTGTGTTCTGCCTCATTCTTGGAGAAAACAATGATATCGTCAAAGAAAGTGCCAACAAATAGCCTATACTCTCGAAAAATCATGTCCATCATCAAGTTGAATGTCGCAGGAGCATTGGTTAAGCCAAAAGGCATCACCAAAAACTCAAATAACCCAAAAGTCGTCCGAAAGGCTGCCTTGTAGACATCTCCCGGCGCGATTCTGACCTGATGATATCCACTCTTCAAATCAATCCTGCTAAAACACGAGGATCCTTGTAATCTGTCGAGTATATCATCGATCCTAGGAATCGAAAATCTGTTCTTGATGGTGATTTTGTTGAGAGCTCTATAATCGATGCACATTCTCCAAGATCCATCTTTCTTCAAAACCAACAACACTGGAGAGCAATATGGTGAAGTACTAGGCTGGACAAGACCCTTTTCCAAGAGGTCTTTCACTTGGTTCATAATCTCTTTATTCTGTGCTCGGCTCACACGGTAAGGTGGCCAGTTCGGTGGTGTGCTTCCAGGTATCAAATCAATGTATGATCTTCAGGAGGAGTAGGTGGTAACTCACCTGGTAGGCCCTCTAAGAAGCAATCGACGTGAAAATCTTGGCGTTCTTTATCAAGTTTAGACATATTTCTTCTATCCTCATCACTCAACTCTTTCATAAAGATCGAGTAAACAAACAAATTGGATTTCATTAATTTAGAAATGGCCGAAGCCGATACAATAGGGACAAACTCACCCTTCAGTTTAATGTCAAGTACAATGGTTCTACCCTTCTCTGTAGTCAATGTCGGTTTCCTCGCCCAATAGTCGACCACGGCGTCGTTCTTGTGGTACCAGGGAATTCCCAAGAGAACATCACAACCTTCCAAAGGCATTATGTAAAAGTACTCATGCCCCAAATACCCCTGACAATGCAACCGAAGTTTGCCAATGATAGGTGTAATGGCTACGTCCCTGCCGGGTGCCGCTAGAATAGCCTCCGCAATTGGTCCCATCCGATCGGAAGTGATCTCAAGCCGCGCCGTCAATTCCGGTGAAATGAAGTTGTCCTTGGCTCCTCCATCAAAGAAGATAAAGGCCTCTTGGTCTTTCACTTTGCCCCAAGCTCGGCAAAGTTCTATACTCTCGTCCATTGTGTTGGGATCGGTACCCACACAATCTGGAACCAGTCCTGTTTTCATCTTGCCTTTTCTTGCACGTTCCTCAGCTGCTCTCGAACTCTCAGGCCTTTCGTCGTCCTTGTCATTCTGTTCTTTCTGTGCCTTTTTGGGGCACTTCGCGGAGATATGTCCAGGTTCCCCGCATCTGAAGCACTTCCCCTCCCTGATGACGTGAGCTCTCTCCTGAGGAGTAAGCTTGAGTCGTGCATCTTTCTTTTCTGAGTTGCTCTTTCTCTTTCTACTTTCATTTGTAGAAGTCTGTTCAACTCTTTGTGTCATGACCTCATCGGTGGGGTAGGTCAAATCGCCAGAGTGAATGACAAAACCCCGTTTCGCATGACTCATCAACTCCTGTATAGAAGCTGACTTCTGTTCCAAGTAGTGATCTCGGATCTCTATAGGTAGACCCAAGGTAAACCGCTCAATCTGTTCTCTGAACGAGATCTTCTTGAATGAAGAGGCGGGTAGAAAAGAGCTCTAGAATCTCTCACAATAAGCGTCCACTGTATCTTTCTTGGTCATCCGAAGATGGTTCCAAGCAGCTCGTATATCGCGTTCATACTCTTGAGTCAGCCAAGAAGAAATAAAAAGCTTCTTAAATTTCAGCCATTTTACTAGCGCAGTCTTGTTTAAAAGAAGCGTGGACCACCAAGTTCGAGCATTCCCCTTAAAGTAAGAGGCAGCTCTGTACGAAACTTAGAGTGCTCTGAGTAGCGTCCTCCCGCGAAAGCGATGTCAAACTGTTGTACAAAAGACAAAGCCTTTGAAGCGTCTCTATATCCCGAAAATATGTCAAATTTAATTGACTGTCCACCTTCCTTAAACTCTCGGACCTTCTTGCCTTTATCTTCCAGAAAGTCATATTGGTTGGCTTTATAAAATTCTTCTTCTTTGCATAAAAGTTGTTGTCGTCAGAGTCTGAACTGTCTGTAGACGAGTCCTTTGTAGAACTGTCACTCATTGGGCGAGATTTAGACTTCTTTGCCTTTTTCTTGCCCTTTTCGAAGCGTTCTTTCTTGCTTCGCTTTTTGCCTTTGCGGTCTTCTTCGCTCGAGTCAGATGAGCTAGAAGAACTGTCAAAAGAAGAAGAAGAAGAACTGGGTACTGCTTCAAATTGAACACGCTTCTTCTGTTTCTTTGCCTTTTCAAATGTCGACTGACGACCCAAATAACCCGAGAAGTCAGTGCCTTTCTTCTGCTTTTTGCCGTGCTTTTTAGCTTTGTTTTGCGCGTCAAAAAGCTGAGCAATCCATGCATCAACCACCTCTTCTAATTCCTTCTCTAAATATTTCTTGTGAGCAGAAGGTTTCTTGAGAGCGGGTTTTGGGGGTGGTGGTGTGGTTTTCTATCACTTCGCATGCACTTCCTGAAAAGAAGTCTCGCCCATATATTTTGCAAATTTTGGGTCCTTCGCAAAATTGAGCATCATCTTTGTTGCATCGCCGATCAATTGCCGACGCTCCATCTCTCGACGCACCGCCTGAGTAGGCCAAGGCGGGCCATACTCCTTGCCAGAATCTTCGTTGTGATCCCTTCCCGCATCTCCAGATGCAAAGGGAGTCGACTGATCCTTGCGTGAAGCCATAGGTGCCGCGGATTAAAAAATTTGGGATCGGATTTCCCGTAGAAGAGAAATTGGCCGTGCTCGGATACCACTATAACAGACTTGGACACTCCAAGTCAAGAATCTACCGCGACAGCACCAAATAACCACTTCAAAACAGTTCACAGTTCACAATTGATTCACACAAGCCCGGGGGAGTTCCGTACCTAGAGATATTGGCCCCGAAGACTGGCGCCCCTTTCGGTATCTCTTTTTGTATTAATCTAAGTTCAAAGTACAAGAGTGTGGGCAGGCGCTCACACTCAGACTCTGCATCCAGATGCTCTGAGTTGTGAGAGGCCCTGCCTGCTTATTTAAAGAGTACAAGGGATGCCAAAAGCAAAGCCCAAAAGCTTCTTTTAAAAGCTGCCCATAAAAACTACCTCTACAATAGGCTTAAAATTTAAAGCATCTTTCAAATTTTAAAGCTCTCTCTCTCAAGCTTGCGTAGAGGAAAAATAAAGCGAGCACGTACGCTGCGCTGCGTAGAAAAAGCAACGCAAAAGCAAGCTTCGCACAAAAGCTGCCACTGGTACTGCCCACGCAACTGCTTTTTTTTCTCGTACAGCACGTTTGGCGCCGCAATTCATGAAGGGTCCTATGGCCAGCCACGTCAACATTCCCCCCCCCCCCATTCCGAGCTCGGCGCCAGGGAATGCGCGTTGTGTGTGTGCACACCACGTCACCTTTTTGTGACACGCCCAATCGACGTGAGGTGGGAAAAAGCAACCTTGGAGTGAGCGCAAGGCCGCCAAGGGGTGCGCCTGCGGAAAAGAGAGGAGCTCGAGTAAAGAGAAGATCCTTCTCTAACACAGATTGCAAGCTAAAGAAGAACCTCAAGACCCTCAAGAACCTCAAGACTCAAGACCCTCAAGAACCAAGACCCACAAGAACCAAAGTTCCTCGTGAACTTCAGGACCCATTACTTCAAGTGTATGGTTATTACCCGAAGCGGAATTGATACTTCGCATGGAGGTGATGAGCATGGCAGTGGCGAAGAAGAATTTTCCCCACCAGGAGGTTTTTCTAACCCTCCCCCTTCCCCATCTACGCCAAGGATTGCACCAAATCCTATGGAGGCTTTGGTCAAATCGATGATAGAAATGATGCTACACCAAGAAGCGCAACGCCAAGAAAGACAGGACTCCTTGGATCGCAAGCGTGAGCAAGCACGCTTGGCGGCCGAGGAACGAAAACTTAAAAGAAAGAAAAGCAAAAAGAAAGGCAGCTATTGAGCGTGAGCGTGATCAAGCGTGCTTGGCGGCCGAAGCAAGAAAAGAGGCGACCAAAGAAAGACAGACATCCATTGAGCATGAGCGTGAGCAAGCGCGCTTGGCGGCCGAAGCAAGAAAAGAGGCGGCCGAAGCAAGAGAGGCAACCATTGAGCGTGAACGTGAGCAAGCGCGCTTGGCGGCCGAAGCAAGAAAAGAGGCCGCCGAAGAAATGCAGGCAGCCATTGAGCGTGAGCGTGCGCAAGTGCGCTTGGCAGCCGAAGCAAGAAAGACTTTGTGTCCTTTCCGCACGGCCCAAAGAAGCCTTTCCAAGATTCCAGACACTGTTGGCGATCTCCCTCGATGCCATACAGTTCGGTACCAGTACCTCACTTTGAAAAGGAGGGGATGTCAGGTGCACATCTAACCCTGTGTGTACGTGGACAAGCTACTTCATGACAAGGGTTCAGTCCAGTTCAATCAGTTAGCTTAGGAAGTGTTCTGGCACTTTTGTGAGTCTGTTCGCAGACCGTGCATGTTCAGACACTTAGATTAGATGCATATCCTCTGGTTGCACACAACATGATCATCAGATTTCCATCAGAACCCATCAGGAGCATTTTTACAGTGCATAGATCTATTTTTCCTATTTTAGCCATTTTTCACTTATTGTTTTTAAGTGACTTTTGTTGGGAAACTGGGCAGGGCAATTTGAGTCAGGAAGTATATAAGAAACCCTAGCACTAGCACTTTCTGGCAGAAGAGGCAGCAAGGACCAGACATCTGGCAGTGCAGCTTCTCAACAAGACCCCCCCGGCAAGAAGACTCGATGTTTTCAGCCATCAACAAGAAGAGCCAGCGTTTTCCTTCCATTGCAGATCAGCCCTAGCATTTTGCATTTGTAGGCAAACTTGGCGACAGCAAGACTCATCACAGCATTAGCGTTTTTGCAACAAGACACACATCAGCCCTAGCGTTTTTGCAGATTCGTCGCGACAGGACCACAGAAGCATCAGCGTTTTCAGTTTTCAGCATAGACACACCGCAGTAGAAGTTCCAAACCTCGCAGATCTCGCCTTCCCGCAGCAGATCCTCGCCGCACGGTCACATCAGCAAGTGTTTACAGTTTCAGCCCGGAAAACGCAGATTTCAGCATCTGCGTTTTCAGCCCGTCGTCATCACATCGTCGTCATCACCGCCGTCATCGACATAGAGTCAGAATTCAGTAGATACAAGATTTGCAGATTTCAGCCATTAGCGTTTTCAGATTTCAGCCCGTCTCGTCGTCGTCCTCATGTCGACAAGTCCATTGCATTGTAGAGATTTGTGCAATCAATAGTAGACCACTCCCGCCATAGAGTGGGGCCTTCCAGGAGGGTTTGACAACATTCTGGTGTCATATTCTTCTCTCTCTATCTCTCAGTCTCAGCACCTTCATTCACAGTGTTCATCACTTTGTTTGTGTTCATTGCACTCTCTCATTAAAGGAACGGAAGGCTCTCCCTTCCGTAAGTAAAAGGAACCTTGAGCACCGTTCGGAGCACTCATCTTGAGCAAAGTTCAACATTCACTTCCGTTGCACCTTACACGGCTTGTACTGCGTTGATGCAATATAAAGAAATAGCGAAAGGGATGCCAAGGTTTGGGCCAATACTCTCTGGGGTGGAATTCCGCCACTCCGTGTCACATGCCGTATCTCTCTTTCAGTTCAGTTGTTATTGAAGTGCTAAAAGTCTGTTCTTTTCTATTGGCACGTGGTGCTCGTCTTGGGACAATGGTATCAGAGCATCAGGCGTGTGCTTTTTTGAAAGCATATCGGTCCCACCAAAGAACAGCCAGAGCAAGATCGCACTTCCAAAGCTCATTGGAAATTTTAGGTTCGTGCTCCGACCCCAGACTAATTATTAGGCACTGCAACCCTTACTTCATCGCGCATCGGGCGCGCTCCGATCTTCACCGCTCATGTCTTACAAGGCATAAGTCATAAAGATCACTTCCAAGAGAAGGATCCAAGATTTGTTTCGAGTCACTGTTTTTCTCAAAAGCAATGCCACGCAGATATTGATGTCTATAGCTACCAAGCAGCACACTCCAAGGACTTGGCAAGCTTTCAAGAAAAATTTTGCCCGAAGTTATATGGTTTCTGACATCTTCCTTCGGAGTGCAACTTCTAGCAAAGTGGGGTATCCTGAAATGCTTGCCATGGAAACCCTAGCAGATGATAACTTGAAATTTCTCGACATCTCCCAATAAATGTCTCTTCACAAGCAGATGACCTTGGAGGTCCAGTGCGATTGCTATCTTGGGACTACCATCGCCGCCACAGAAACATTGTTTGTCCAAGAGCTGATGGACCATGCTGTGCTCAGCTACGATCCTATGGAATGAACCTAACTCTAATTTTTTGGTGCACGTTTTAGGATGGAAAGTAAGTCGACTTTTCGAGCTCGACTGATGTCGAGATTGCTTTTTAAGTTTGAGCTCTGTTTGAGAACTTGTTTGGTGATCTTGTTTGAAATTTGTTTGAAATGGATGGTATCTGTTTTGAACCTGTCTTAGTGCCGATTTGAACTGTTTGACTCTGGTAAAAATACTAGTTTCAATGGTTGGTGATTTTACTCCCGGGTGGAGTACTGAGAAATGATGTTTGAGAATGCTTGTTCATACTCATGGCCCGGTTATTTGCGGGGTGAGTATTGAAATGTTTGAAAAGTGTTTTTTTACTCATGGCCCGGACCCTTGTGGTTACTTACAAGGGGAGTATTGTTGTTGTTTACTCATGGCCCGGACCTGCATGGTTATTTACAGGGGGAGTATTGAGAAGTTTGAGCAGTGGTTACTCTCAACACCTCCAAACAACGCAAGCTGCGGTCTGGGGGGCGTTTGGTTGTAAGAGGCCTCTATATCTCATGGCCCGAACCTTTTTAGGTTATTTGCGAGAAGAGTGATGAGGGAGTCGTTGAACAGCTCATTGCCAAGACCTGGATGGTTATTTGCAGGGGGAGTGTTCATCGGCGGCTTTATGTTTCTATGGCTTGTAACATGCATATGTGCATTTGTGTTGCATTGTAATGTGCCAACCACTGAATATTCCTAATTGGATAAGATTGCCTAGTATGTACTTTTAGTGCATCAAGACACCCGTGGAAGATCAGTGCGGTCTAGGTGTTATGGCTAATTTTACTACGCCTATCACAAAGTGATGACGTGGCTACGGACAGCAAAAACCCTCATTTCTGCCAGAAACCCTAAAATTCTTGCAAACCCTAATTTTCGGAAATCTCAGAGGCTTTTTTTTTTAATTTTATTTTTTTATTTTTTTTAAATGATGAGCGACGCAAATTTTGCTTTTTCTCTACAATATGAGAGAGAGAGAGAATGCTTTTGCTTTCAAGTTTTGACTCTCTGTGAGAGAGAGAGAGAGAGAGAGCAATTGCTTTTGATTTGAAGCTTTTGGGGCTCTGCTTATGGGCATCCCTTGTAACCTTTAAATTAGTGGTGAGGACCTCACTTCTCAAAGCATCTGGACGCAGAGTCTGAGAGTGAAACCCTAGCCACTCTCTTGTACTTTGATCTGATTAATATAAAAAGAAATACCGAAAGGGGCGCCAGTCTTTGGGGCCAATATCTCTAGGCACGGAACTCCGCCGGGCCAGTGTACATCTATTGTGATCTGTGACTTGTTTTGAAGTGGTTATTTGGTGCTGTTGCAGTTGATTCTTGACTTGGAGTGTCCAAGTTTGTTACAGTGGTATCAAAGCATGGCCGATTTATCTTCTACGGGAAATCCGATCCCCAATTTTTTTCCGCGGCACCTATGGCTTCACGCAAGGATCAGTCGACTCCCTCTGCATCTAGAGATGCGTGCAGGGATCACAACGAAGATTCCGACAGAAAGTATGGCCCGCCTTGGCCTACTCAGGCGGAGCAGCGAGAGATGGAGCGTCGCCAGTTGATCGACGATGCAACAAAGATGATGCTCAATTTTGCCAAGGACCCGAAGATGGCAAAATATATGAACCGGACCTCTTTGAAAGAGGTACAGATGGAGTGGCAGAGAACCACAACACCACTCCCGAAACCCGCTCTCAAGAAACCTTCTGCATCCAAGAAATATACGGAGAAGAAACTGGAGAAATGGTTGATGCACGGATTGCTCAGCTTTTCGACTTGCAAAAGACAGACAAAAAGCACGGCAAAAAGCAGAAGAAAGGCAGTAGCTTCCCGGGATATTTGGGTCGTCGGTCAACATTCAACAAGGCAAAGAAACAGAAGAAGCGTGTCAAGTTTGAAGGCTTACCCAGTTCTTCTTCTTCTTCTGACAGTTCTTCTAGCTCTTCAGACTCGAGCGAAGAAGACAAAAAAAGAAAAAAAGCGAAGCAAGAAACAAAGCTTCGGAAAGGGCAAGAAAAAGGCAAAGAAGGCTACATCTCGCCCAGAGACTGACAGTCCTACTGAGGACTCGTCTACAGACAACTTAGATTCCGATGACGGAAACTTCTATGCGAACAAGAAGAATTTTTACAAAGCCAACCAGTATGACTTTCTCGCAGATAAAAGCAAGAAAGTCCGAGAGTTTAAGGAAGGTGGCCACTCGATCAAGTTTGATACTTTTTCAGGATACTCAGATGCTTCGAAGGCTTTGTCTTTTATACAGCACTTTGACATCGCTTTCGCGGGAGGACGCGATTCAGAGCACTCCAAGATTCGGAGAGCTGCCTCTCACTTTAAGAGGAATGCTCGTACTTGGTGGTCCACGCTTCTTTTAAACAAGACTGCGCCAGTTAAATGGCTGAAATTTAAGAAGCTTTTTATTTCTTCTTCGTTGACGCAAGAATATGAACGAGATATACGAGCTGCTTGGAACCATCTTCGGATGACCAAGAAAGATACAATCAATGCTTATTGTGAAAGATTCTGGAGCTCTTTTCTACCCGCCTCTTCATTCAAGAAGATCTCATTCAGAGAACAGATTGAGCAGTTTACCTTGGGTCTACCTACACAGATCCGAGATCACTGCTTGGAACAGAAGTCAGCTTCTGTTCAGGAGTTGATGAGTCATGCGAAGCGGGGCTTTGCCATTCACTCTAGCAGTCTGACCTACCCCATAGATGAGGCCATGACACAACGAGCCGGACAGACTTCTGGGAATGAAAGTAGAAAGAAAAAGAGCAACCCACAGAAAAAGGATGCACGACCCAAGATTACTCCTGAGGAGAGAGCTCGCTTCATCACAGAGGGGAAGTGCTTTGGATGCGGGGAACATGGACATATCTCCGCGAAGTGCCCTAAAAAGGCACAGAAAGAACAGAATGATAAAGATGACGACATGCCATAGAGTTCGAGAGCAGCTGAGGAACGTGCAGAAAAGGTAGATAGAAAAACAGAACTGGTACCACATGGCGTGGAACCTGCACAACCTGCACCGAATCTAATGAATGAAAGTACAAACTTTGCCGCTTTTGGGGCAAAGTGAAGGATCGGGAAGCTCTTTTAAAGGAGACAAGGCCAACTTCTTTTCACTTGGAATTGGCGGCTCGATTTGGAATTACGCTCGACAGACTGACGCCACAGGCGGAGGTAGTTCGACTGGCACCTGGATGGGCAGTTGCCATTACACCGACCATTGGCAAACTTCGTTTGCAATGACAAGGGTGTTCAGGGCACGCGAGTGACGTTCTACTCAGGATCCCTTGGTACCACAAGAACTATGCCGTGGTTGACTACCGGGCCGAGAAAGCGACTTTGATAAATGAAGGGCTTAGAGATTGTACTTGATGAACTTCAGTTTCTTACTCATTCTTTTGGGAGAGAACTGAACGATGGATAAAGGTTCAATATGTTTTGACCTGATCAAAAGAACGCCAAGATTTTTCTCCACACTCGTGCCGATTGCTTTTCAAAGGGCCTGAAGATCAAACCATTGATCTGATACCTGGAAGCACGCCACCGAATCGGCCACCTTACCGTGTGAGCCGAGTACAGAATGAAAAGATTATGAACCCAGTGAGAGACCTCTTGGAACAGGGTCTTGTCCAGCCTAGTACTTCACTGTATTGCTCTCTAGTGTTGTTGGTATTGAAGAAAGACGGATCTTGGAGAATGTGCATCGATTACAGAGCTCTCAACAAAATCACCATCAAGAACACATTTCCGATCCCTAGGATCGATGATATACTCGACAGGTTACGAGGATCCTCGTGCTTTAGCAGGATTGACTTGAAGAGTGGATATCATCGATCAGGATCGCACCGGGAGACGTCTACATGACAGCTTTTCGGACTACTTTTGGGTTATTTGATTTTTTGGTGATGCCTTTTGGCTTAACCAATGCTCCTGCGACATTTAACCGAATGATGGACAGGACTTTTCGAGAGTACAGGCTATTTGTTGGCACTTTCTTTGACGACATCATTGTTTTCTCCAAGACTGAGGCAGAACACAAAGATCATATGCTTCAGGTCTTTCATGCATTACGAGATCACACGTTAGTGATTAATGCAAAGAAAAGTGATTTTTTCCTACCAAAGATACACTTTTTGGGACACATTGTGTCAGCAGTAGGAGTGCAAATGGACCCGGTCAAGATAGAGACTATCCGTGATTGGCCCGATTCGAGGAATGTCCATGAAGTTAGAAGCTTCTTGGGACTGTGTTACAGGCGGTTCATACGAAAGTTTGCAGAGGTTGCTTCCCCTTTGCATACCTTGACACAGAAAGGAGTACCTTTTTCGTGGGGACCCACAGAGGTGACTGCCTTTTGGACATTGAAAGAGAAATTGACTACGGGACCTATTTTGACTTTGCCGGACTTGCAGAAGTCATTTGAAGTATATTGTGATGCTTGTGGTCGTAGTCTGGGTGCGCCTTGCAGTCTTGATGCAAGAAGGCCATGTCATAGCTTACGAGAGCCGTTTGTTCTCTAGGCCGGAGATGGCAGCACAGATCTATGGGAAAGAGCTTTTGGCGGTTATCCATGCTCTTACTCAGTGGCGGCATTACCTACTCAGAGCAGATTTTACTGTCTTTACAGACCATCAGAGTTTGCGCTACTTCTTCTCACAGAAGCAGCTTTCGGAAAAGAAGATGCGGTGGGCAAACATCTTGTCACAGTTCCACTTCCAGATTGTCCATGTGCAGGGACAAAAGAATGTGGTGGCAGATGCTTTGTCTCGGAAACCGTTGTTCTGGCTATTTCCGCGATACATCATAGGAGCTTCGAGGATATGGTCGATCAGTATGCCACAGACACAAATTTTGCAAATATTTTCACACGGATACGGGATGGGGAGACAGTAGCTGGATACTCCCTTCGAGAAGGCTACTTGATGAAAAAGACTATGTTGTGCGTTACACAGCCGTTGAGGGAAAAGGTTATGACTGAATGCCACTGTCCACCTTTTACGGGTCACCGCGGCATTGCTACCACCATGAAAGGAGTAGAGAGATACTTCTTTTGGCCGTGACTCAAAAAGGACGTGGAAGAGTTGTGCGCAGTATGCCAAAAGGTCAAGTTTGACAGGCATAAGACACAGGGATTGTTACACCCTTTTACCCATACCCACCCGCCCCTGGAAAAGTATTGAAATGGATTTCATTTTTGATCTCCCGAGAACACAGAATGATCACGATGATTTTTCCGATTACATGGCACGTCTGAGACGATTGTTTCAGACAGAGACCCCAGATTTATGAGTTTGTTTTGGAAGGCAATTTGGGAGAACATTGGCACGCAGTTGCAATTCTCATCATCGTTCCACTTGCAGACCGACGGGCAATTTGAGATTGCCAATTCAGTGATTTTAGATTTATTGAAGTCTTGTATCTCGGATCAGAAGATTCAATGGAAAAAGAACTTACCTTTGGTGGAATTTGCCTACAATAACACGATACACTCTTCGACAGGGAAGACGCCATGTGAGATTGTTGAAAGTGTTGCGAACGTCCATCCTTCCTGAGCACGAAGATTAGATATTTGAAGCGGATGAATATTCGCGAGATTTGGATACGGCTTTTGCCAAGGTTCGCGAGACTTTGCAGGAGTCTCAAGAACGACAGAAAAAGGCAGCGGATCGCCATCGTCAAGGCTTGAAACTGAAGGAGGATGATTGGGTGCTCTTACTTTTGAGAAGGCACGCCTAAGAAAGAAAAAGGAAAGGAGAGGCTTTTTCCAAAGCTTAGTATACGATACTACGGACCTTTCCAGATCACTGACAAGATGAATGATGTCTCCTTCCGATTGAAACTGCCAGATACTTGGAGGATTCACAATGCATTGCATGTGAGTCTCTTGAAACCTGTTAAGGGTGATGTGCCTGATGATGGGGAGCCTGATGAGCAACCCGAAGTGGAAGAAAACGAGGAGATCCTTGTTCATGAACAGATTTTGGCACATAACGATACTAAGAAAGGTAAAGTCCGAAGGTGGTTCTTGGTTAAGTTCAAGAACTTTCCTGCATTTGATGCGAAGTGGATGGAGGAGGAGGACCTAGCAGATACTCCTCGGATTGTGAAACTTTACCTCGATGCTTTGGTTTAGCATAGTCTACTCCTAACGGAACCCAGAATTCAGCTTGGCCGGAGATCTGGTGCAGTGGGATGCACAAGAGGGGAGTCACTCCGCTCCCTTGTCAACAGATGCCTCGATCTTGATTTTGATACTAAAGTCACTGATGTCTCTTTGAGCTTCAGGGATACTGAGAGCTCACAGTATTCCGCTTGATGACTTTATGAAATGGAATTCCTGATTATGATACTGATTTGTTCTTGACTTCTTGTGAGTGCAGGAACTGATAGACGAAATGACTGCAGCATTTTGGTCTGATTGATCTCCGATAGACATGGTTGCAATAGGGGTTAGTCAATCGGACATCGTTGAGGTCCTGATTGGACCTAGATGTGATTGCTAGCTACATTGACGATAAATCATGGTCTAAGATCCGAATGAATGTTGAATGTCATGTGATGTCCTGTGATGTCGTGTGATGTGACTGTCGATTTTGTACATGTGCTAGATGTGTGTTCCTAGTACGTAAGTACTAACAGTCAGTGTCTGCTAAGACGGTTAATGGCTTTTGTCGGTTTTGCAGGCGTAATCGCGGTCGATTACAATGCTTTCAAGAGGGGGTATGTCCCAAAGTGATGACGCGGCTACGGACAGCAAAAACCCTAATTTCTGCCAAAAACCCTAAAATTCCTGCAAACCCTAATTTTTGCCAAAAACCCTAATTTCTGGAAATCTCGGAGGCTTTGTTTTTATTATTATTATTTTATTATTTTTTGAAAATGATGAGCGACGCAAATTTTTCTTTTTCTCTACAATATGAGAAAGAGAGAGAGAATGCTTTTGCTCTCAAGTTTTGACTCTCTGTGAGAGAGAGAGAGAGCAATTGCTTTTGATTTGAAGCTTTTGGGGCTCTGCTTTTGGGCATCCCTTGTAACCTTTAAATTAGTGGTGAGGGCCTCACTTCTCAGAGCATCTGGACGCAGAGTCTGAGAGTGAAACCCTAGCCACTCTCTTGTACTTTGATCTGATTAATATAAAAAGAAATACAGAAAGGGGCGCCAGTCTTTGGGGCCAATATCTCTAGGCACGGAACTCCGTCGGGCCAGTGTACATCTATTGTGATCTGTGACTTGTTTTGAAGTGGTTATTTGGTGCTGTCGCGGTTGATTCTTGACTTGGAGTGTCCAAGTTTGTTACAACGCCGGAATACCAAGAGTTTTGATCTGGACGAAAGGAGAAGCCAACTCCTTTATTAAAAGAGCTGAAAGGAAAAGCTAACTCCTTAATAAAAAGAGCAGAATGATTGTCCCTCAGAATGTCCCTCGAAAAAATTTCAGCTAACTTGAGTTGTTTTGTAGATATGCTATAATCGTGGACGCTTACTCTCTTTCAAGAAGGGGAGATATCACAAACTGCTGACGTGTCAAAGCCCTGAAGAATGGAGCCAACTTGCAGATGCCAACCGAGGGGCCTAAACCCTAAGAAGAACAAGTAATAGAAGAAGAAGTCCTACCAGCTTATAAGGACCCCGTCCGATGGGGCCCCAAGTGACAAAGGAATTAAAATAAAGCAAGACCCACCCACACAATGCACGCACATGCAGCTGCTGACCTGGCAGAACTGTACAGATTTCTGCTTTTCACATTGGCAGTGCTGACGTGGCAAAACTGTACGAATTTCCACTTTTTACGCTGGCAATGCTGACGTGGCAGGACTGTACGGATTTCCGTGATTTACACTGGCAGCTTTTGGGCATTGCTTTTGAACCAAATGCTTTTGAGTTTAAAAGCTTTTCACTATAAACTGCTTTTGGGGCCTAGGACCTTTAAATATGAGGCCATGGGCTCATTCTTTGGTATGCTTGATGAAGAAGGTGCAGAGTCAAGAGTTTCGGCTTGTACTATGTTGATGCAATATAAAGAAATACCGAAAGGGGTGCCAAGGTTTGGGGCCAATACTCTCTATGGTGGAATTCCCCCACTCCGGGTCGCGTGTCGTATCTCTCTTTCAGTTCACTTGTTATTGAAGTGCTATGAGTCTATTCAATCTGTTCTTTTCTATTGGCATGTGGTGCCCATCTTGTGACAGATCCAACCTCTTCTCTAGCTCGCAAAACATCATCTATAACCTCATCAACAGTAAACAAATACTCAAAATAATATGAAGCTCTGTCGAGAACCTCATCAGGACCCGTATGCAATCTGTCTGCGTGAGGCTCTAATGGAAGTCCCCTTGGGACGCTCTCAAAAGTGAGCAAAGAAATCCTTATTCATTCTATCCATGTCAAGACCGAAGCGTGATAGGCGAACTCGGATTTCTCACTCTGAATGTGACTCTCTCTCTCTCTCTCTCTCTCTCTCTCTCTCTCTCTCTCTCTCTCTCTCTCTCTCTCTCTCTCTCTCTCTCTCTCTCTCTCTCTCTCTCTCTCTCTCTCTCTCTCTCTCTCTCTCTCTCTCTCTCTAAGCTTGGATACTAGCGAGAAATTAATAGCAACACACGAACAGAAATTGCAAATAACCGTCTGCACTTGAATAGGGAGAGAAAAGAGGAGAGTCGACACAGAACGACAAAGTTCTATACCCATATGCGTTGGCCCAAAAGAATGACGCCCCTTTCGGTACTTCTTTATTATTGCTTCGCACGGGCTTAACTCCCGAGGGTCCAACGCTCTATGAGACTCTCTGTCTAGATGCTCTCAGAAGTGAGAGCCCCAATGGTCCTTATAAACAGTTTAAGGGATGCCCAAAAGCAGAGCCCCAAGAGCATCAATTCTAAAAGCCCTTATCTCCAAAAACAGAAGCTCTCAAAAGCTCGCGCAAATCTACCAAAAGCTACCAACGCAAAACACGAAAATCCGTATAGCCTCCACGTCAACATGTCAACGTGATTCATGGAAATCAAGTTCACGATTGTTGTAATTACTAACGAGACCATCAAGACTTCTTGACTAAGATTGTGCAGAAGGAACCCAACAAGTGGGATGAGAAGCTTTAGACAACACTCTTAAGCATATAGAACATCGCAAAACATTACAACTAGAATGACACCTTTCAAAACTGTGTATGGTATTGAATTCATTGTACCAATGAAATTCATTGTTCTTGTTAGGTTGTCATGGTACAAACCCTTCCAAGATATCATGAAGACTCTAGAAATCTAGGCCTTTCACATAGTAGACATATTGTATTAGTGCTGGCAGATTGCAGCTATGAGCTCTCATACCAAGTGCACTAGATAGTCCCAATCATTAAAAGTTCTTGTGGGATTCTCGAATAGAAAGAATTCAAGGGAATTCTTGTTACATTTTCTACAGAAGTTTGATTAAGTACTACATCATAGGTAAAAATTCCTCGTGAGAGCAAGAGAGACTAAGCTCCGATACCACTGTAACTAGCCGATACCATGTGCCAATGGGAGATCAATGATATAAGTCAAAATAACTGGAACAAATAACCACGGTCTACTACTTCTAGAACTGACACGCAACATGCAGAGTTCTTCTTCGAAGAGAATCGGTCCCCAAGTCGACACCGCTTGCAATCTCTCTTTAATATTCCGCAAAAAAAGTTTACATCAGAGACTAGGGTAAAGGGGCCAATAACGAGATGGGAGCCAATACTGGAACAACTTCAAATTAAACATCAAATATCTTTAAGAAACTTGATAATCATGACGCAAATAGCATGGGGAACGTGGAGTGCATTAGATGAGCTATCTTTTCATGGCACTTTTGTTCAAAACAAATGATTCTATCCCAAGATTGAATCATTTCAATTTAAAATGTCCCACTATTAACTCCTACGTTTTAAAGGTTCTAATACTGGCCCCTTTACCCTATTCACCCCATCTAAGTTACAACCACACATGCCATCAATTTATAGGCTCTTTGAATTCAAAAGCGATAAAAAACATCTACTATTAACAACTTGATCTCAAAAGCATATGATCATTTCACAATCACTTCAAAAGCAATTGGTAAAACAATCCACATTGGAATCTAGTGGAAAAAAGCTTGCATAGAATAAATGCCACGTCATCAACCATGTACGGCCCACATTTTGAACCGTATTTTCCACTAGAAATTGCGGTGGTTTTTGTGTTGACATGGTATCCTCTCAACAGTCCTCTTTGTTTCTACCATATGCTTCGTCTTTGCTCATGTTCCATGGGCTCTCCTCCTCATTAATGGCCATGCCAAATCACTGAGTCGCCACAACTTGCACAATCTTTATGCTTTATTTACAATCATAAGGTTATCATGGATATCCTTGGGTCCATTGGCAATCATACCAATTGTAAGGGTATCTATGTATATCCTTGGGCCAAATTGGAAATTGGTGGTTTCAGCTCGCAATCTTAAACAGCCAACAAGAAAATATAACTACTTGCCCATGCTTAGGATTATAATAAACAAATTCAATCTTTGTGAAATACCTTCCCAAGTCACTCTGAAGATGAGAGACGCAAGCGTGTAACATATCTACATTGGCATGAGACTAATAACATAGATGGTACTTCATCCTAACCTACATGCTAACATCGGCAAATGCCCACAAATGTACACAAGACAACTATTCCTTCTATCCTAAGCAATAGGAAACATTAATCTAATGGATTTGTTCAGCAACGCAAATGCTAATTTGCAAAATCCATCCTGGAATGCAGGTCTTATGAACACGCTAAGCCCGACTACGATCCCCTAACCAAGGCTTTGACATAGGATGAGAAGAATGTGCACATAGAGCCAATGTGCATGCAACATCGATAGCCATGGAGGTACTGTCTATGTTTGCAACAACCCCTTTAACAACAAAGATTAAACTTGCAACTCCCATCACTCACACTTCTTCACACTCAAGCTTGTTCTCATCTATGGCTGCATCATAATGCCTCCCATGCAAGCGATCAAGCTCGCTGATCTATTTCTTCTATTTACCGATCTCTCTTATTCACTGAATACCACTACAGCAGTTGTTGCCAGCATCCTTTTCAAGGACCCCCTTATGGCTCTAGCCATACCTCTATAAGATGATGCATTCATGAGGTGAGAGACGTCTAAAGTTATTACCTATAAGCAGGGCTGAAACACAAACACCGATGAAGCTCCAGAGTTCTTATAAACAGACACCACGAGACTACAGTGCTAGTTAGCCAACAGCAAGTCTTTTTTGGATTTCAATGCATCAAAGTTTCTGAATTGACTCCATAAACAAGATATTTTGTAAGAGTGTTTAATTTATGATTCTTATTAGGCTCTTGTATAATTCACATAGCACCAATTACAACACCATTGCTAACCACATCACAGCAACAAAAATTTACAGGACTTGGTTTCATAGTCAAACAGTCACACAGCTGTCTAGTAAATACTCCTGCCTCAGCTCTAAACAACAACAGAAAGAGAAACATACGTCTTCAATTGCTACACCAAAATGACCAAAGCCTGTTCCAATATCATATTTGTCAACCCCATAGTCTGCAAAAGTAAAGGAAACAAATATAATTATTGAATCTTTCCAAGATAGTGTTAATATTGAGAATGGAGAACCAACTTACTGTAAGTCAGCTCAACCACAAAATGTGAATCTTCAGGGCCGTAACCAAGAAAGGCATTTGTGTATCTCTCTTCGGGCATATCCCGTTTTCGAAGAAGCTTCATGCCCAAGCATTCCGTGTAGAACCTGTGATACAATAGATCATGGTACCTTAGGCATTGCCTGTACACAGTGAAAACTCTTCTACAAAAACCACGCACTTGATAGTTTTTTCCAGATCTCCAACTCTGTAAACAACATGAAGAAGTCGCTTGTTATCTGTTTTGGCCCATTCCAAGGTGCTTTCTTTGCCAGTGGCAGTTCCGGTACCCAAAGTGCTCGCTCTGACACATAAAGGATATGCACTTTTACACTGCTCAAACCTTTGTATCCCGTGAGCTGCAAAAAAACTAGTGTAAGTGTCGACATTGAGGTCTGCCTTTGCTAGCAGATAAACTAGCTGCATTGAGATATATATGTTTCAGGCATACAGAAAAATATATATCTATACATACAGGATGCTAGACATGGCTATATAATGGAAGTCCTGGGTGTCTGCTCAAAACGAAGACCTTGAGTTCATACATAAAGACGTATTAAGTACCTGGACGCTATTTGCCAAACTAAGTAGTAGCCATATGCATGTGGTGGGTCAATGCCTCCTACATAGCACTATGTGTGCACATATATGTGCACGTATATGTGTACATATGTGTGGAAATGCAAATTTAATCACTTTTAGCAACGTACAAGTACGTTAGCTTTCCAAAAGAATTCTGTTCCATGCTTGCTTTCCAACTCCTATGATTCCACACTTCGTATTAACTTTAAATGGGGTAACCAAAAGGAACAAGATATGTAACACTACGCTTTTATAATTGCTTTCATCTCAGATCAAAACATTTGTAGACATCGCACTCGAAACTCAAGCCCTTCTTATAGCATGGTAAGCCCATTAGTCATTGTCACAACCACCATAACTCTCATCTTTAGAACATCATAACAGATATAATTCCAAAATGGTAAAAAAAATATAGCATTAACTAAAACTGCCTTGGGCATTCCACTCATCTAACAAGAATTCAATTGGTCCTTGGAGATTTGACAAAGCATTCCATCTTTTTAGGGCAAGGACGTTGTGAAGGCCGGTGGGAAGTAGCCTTTCCCATGATTCAACAAGTATATCCCAAAACGCAAATCCCAACTGTCTCTTGGACCTTATATTGAAAACAAACAATGAAGAGTCCATCAACCAAAACTCTGTCAACCTTGCCCTGAAAATGTTATATTATATTATCAACAAATAATAAGGCCGCGAGGGCAGAAGAAAGAGCTGCCACTTTCTTTTCAATACAAGTTACGTTTTTCCCGCTTTGATATAGATTGGAAAATCGGCAAGTAGTTTGCAGTTGACTTTCTTGTACGACTGGAAAATCAGTAAGTAGTTTGCAATTGACTTTCTTGCAAACTTGAAGGCATCCTTGGTTCCTTTGTTAATGCACACACCAGCTGTCCCAACCTGTTGTCTATCTTTGTATAACTGCATTTATGATCCTAGGCATGCTATCCAATGGAAACTCCAACATAAACATACTGCAGACTCAACATATTATAGACCTCCGCAAAACACACTGTGAACTCAACATAAGCAAAAACACATACTTTTGTTTGTGTGTGTGTGTGTGTGTGTGTACATGCGTGCTCCATTAAAGCCATTTTGATACTGAACTGATGGTGCATACGAGAAAAAAGAGAAAAATTTGGAAAGAAATCGAAGGACAACCTCGAGAAGACAGGAGAGCGGAAGACAAGCGGGAGCAGGTATGCAGAGAGAGGGCGTGGTGGGGGCTCCTGCTTCTGAGAACGAACAATGAAGGGGGTCCTGCAGAGAAGGAGGAAGCCAAAGCCGCCGCTCGCTGAAGCGCCTGTGCCGATGAGGAGGAGGAGGCAGGAGCAGATGACGATAAACAATGCCGACAGTGGTGGTGCAACGAGGCCATGGCCATGTCTCTCCCTACAAGAATGACATATCCTGCCTTTGCACAACTCTCACTCCCAACATTTCTCACACTTTCTCTAGAGATACCTCATTTGCTTCTAAATATTCCGTCTCTTGTCCTGGCCCTTGGTGTGGGCACACGTGTCCATCAATGGTGGTCCACACTTGCCACATTAATTATGCTTTTCAGACTCTCAATGCACATGCCATGCACATCGAGTTTAGGCTCTGTACAAAGTGCGTGTATGCATCGAGCGCACTTGTAACATTTTACACAGCAGATTGTTCACACTATGGGTGGAACAACTAAAAGCATGCACTGACAGTTCCTAGGCAGCGAATCGACTACGTCTGCTCGTATGGTTGTGATGAGCAAGATGGAGAGGTCAATGCTTCGCCGCGCATAGTGCTGCAAAAGTGCTCGCTCTGTTCTTTGTTCTGGGGGGGTTTGAGGCCGCTCGCTATTTTGTAGGTCTGAAGTGTGCTACCTCTATATTTAGGGTTTAGAACAAAGCAAGCTTTTGGAGCGAGCTTTTTTTCTCTTTTTTCTTAAATTTCATATTTAACAAAAAAAGTTCATTTCAAGAGCTTTTGGAGAGCGATTCTTTTCTCTCTCTCTCTCTCTCTCTCTCTCTCTCTCTCTCTCTCTCTCTCTCTCTCTCTCTCTCTCTCTCTCTCTCTCTATGCGGAACAATAACATGAAGATAAGAATGAAGAAAGACACCATGTACTTCCATTACATTCACGGAAGCCTTTAATAAACAGCTTTTAGTACATACACAAGATTCCAGAATCTGACAAGTGACTTCATTTCTAAATACGAACTAAGAACTGATTACACAAAAAAAAGGAATTGAACATTGCACAAGGCGTCAATCCTCTCCTTCTCCTTCATTCACCACGTTCAAACATTACAACTAGCAGGGATGAACCTGTTTTTGGATATGAAGAGGTTTGTCCCTTTTTCACATTACAATTATAACTACGCCACTTTGGTTTTAGCATTTGGCACAACCCGGTGGTATAAAAAAATTACTACAAAAACGTTTGACTCAATTTCCATGAATCCCTTGTTCAAAAAAGAACTCAGTGCTCACAATGCAAAGTGCAGTGCCTGGAGTCTACTCCAAGGTACACATACACACCACGATAGACCACAAGACACCGGCCTTTTTTCCCCCAAGCATTTAGAACGTGTAAAGCACAGTGCCTGGAACTCAATCCGAGATGCACAAATACATTCCCTAAAGTTAATGGATACAAGTGCCAAATCGGGTATAGTCCAATAGTGTGAATACAAGTGCATCATTTATTGGCAACATGCCAAGGCTGAGAACCCATCAAGTAAATCGTCATCCATGATAGCTTACACGAAACAAACTTGTAGAACCATAATTCTAGGATCAAACTCTTACTCCACAAAAATTCAGTAAAAATAGACATATTCAGGTTTAGGATCCTCTACATCCCTGAAATCTGCAGTGCATGATTGAAAACTGCGTTCCTGCAAACTGTATCTCTTTGCAAATCTGAAAATCATCAAACATATCCCCAAAACATCTTCTCATGTAAACAAATAGCTTCCACCATGGAAAATATGATCTAAATGCTCCACAAACATCTCCACTTCAACATCCATCATTCTTAACAAATTAGACTCAAAGCAGTCTTCTCTTTGCAACTCAACCAATCCACTCATCAAAGTTTGCAACTTTACCAAGAAAAACATCAAAGTCCTTTGAACTCCACAAGCGTTTTGCAAAATCAGGTCCAAAACCTTCATCTCCTTATCATTATTTTACAAAATCCGATCCAAACAATATGAGACTGACAATATTGAATCATCAAAATCAACATCTCCCATTTGCAACTTATGGTTTACAAGCTTAAAACTCAAAAAATCTAAAACGTTCATTCATATTGAACTTCATCCGTTTCAAACACTTCGACATTTGGAGCATCTGCATCATCACATACTTCATTAACATCTCCATTGTCAATGTTAAGATAATATTTCAAGAATAAACAGCTTTCAATTCAAAATGCAATATGAACGGTTTGATATATAAAAACACCTTGCAAACCATCAAATGGTGCTTCTTCAACATCTCCAACTCCTATGGAAGAAGAATAAGATCAACTCTAGTCTCCACATCCTCAAAAACAAGCTTTCATTGAACTTCTTGACTCATTTTAGGCAAAAAATAGTCAAATTGATCTTTGCTTCCTACATCTCATTTCAAATCTGTTCTACAAATTAGTACACTCTCCTCTTCTTCAAGTAATCTCGGGTCTTCAGGCCCACTTTTAGGTTCAGATACACATTCAAACACAATTTCAGTTTTTGTTTTAGGTTTAGGTTCCTCTTTGAAAAGACTGAAGAAAGATTCAGGGTAGGATGCAAACTTTGCAACCATTAAACATTGCCTCTTGAACATCTCCAACATCTTTGCATGTAGATGAAATACTTGGAGACCTGATTTAGACTCCATATGCCAAAACAATTATTTTTTCTTAAAGTCTTGATTCAAAAAATACTTAATTGATTTGCTTCCTCATCAAACTGATTTGATTCAAGTTATAAAAATAAAAAATTAAACTCTCTTCCCACATAAAAACACCACCAAGATGGATTGCTCATATTCCCCCTTGAAAACATAAAGAAATTAACTTTTTAATTGCACATCTCTCCAATCACTAATAACTCCCTAAAAGTAATACATTTCAGGTTCATTTTCAAACTTCTCACACTCCATTAACAATCTAAATAACTCCACATCAACTTTTCTACTTCAAGTTTCACGACTCGACTTTTAAGAAAAAACACATGATTTCTTATTTGAAACATGTTTGCCCCTAATCCACCGAATTCGGCTTCAATTTGGTTAGTAGAGTCACTTTGCATGACAACATTGTAGTTGTGGATGTAAGATTATTCAAGAAAACCATCATGAACTTCAATGTGAATTGCTTCAATTTCTACTTTCACTTGAAAACCTCTAGAGAACTACTCCTCATAGAGATTAGATAACTTCACTCGTCGTCAAAGATGAAAACACTAAAGCAAATAGACTTCAAGTGACTGAACCTGAAAACTTTTGACTTGTATTTCTTAAATTTCCTTCCACTTCTTCTCTTCTTGCATAAAGCATGTATAAAGCATCTTTCCACATAAGAAATAGATAAACTTAGTAAATCTATCATCGATGTTGTTCAACATGAACAAATATAACCATTGAGAGATAATGAGATCATCTATATCTCCTTCATCTACAAAATCACTCAGAAAGATAGAAGCATCTTCAAGAAAAACCACTTGACTATCATCAAGGACTTGCAAAATACTTGCATCATCATCAATCAAAACCATCTCCTCGGCATCCTAAACACATTCACAACATTGACATCAGGATCTTGACCACAGAAGGAATACAAATCTTCAAGACTACCATCAGGAAACTGAACTTCCTTGGAAAAAGATGTACATTCAAATTTATTGTCTGAATTTGTAAAAGCATCGACATCATAAAGATCATTCAAGGCAACATCATCATCCAAGACACTTTCCATAACATCAAGGTTTGAAGAATACTTCACAGTCATGATTTGAATAAGTTGAAGATTCAAAACCTCAATTTGAATATCCTTTTCCAAAACAACTTGCTTAAGAGCATCATGAACTTTATGACAGTAAGAAATAAGCAAATCAGCTTCAGCTTGAACCTGAGAAAACTTCACCATCAATGATGCCTTCTCTTCTTGAAGTTGATTGATCTTGAAAACCACTTCATTTGTTGCAACCATACTTGAATGCCTCTCATTCTCCAACTCTAATGAGAGAGTATTGATCATCTCCGCTTGAGAAACAACAAGACTTTGAAATTCAACAGACTCAAGTACATGTGGATCAGAGACCTGCATTGTGGAACTATGTAAATCAAGGACCTTCGGTATTAAAACTTGCAATTTAGGGACTTGAAATTCAAGATCCTTGTCTTTGCAACTTGAATAACTCATATCCACTCTTGGAAATTGGCTTTCAATCTTCAAGTTTCCAAAAAACACTTCTCTATCAAGACAAACACCTTTCGGACTGTCACTTTGTGAGATACTCCTCATTAAGCTGCAAGCCTAAAGTGGAGAGCATAGGATGCAATACCTAGATTCACTCCAATCCTAGCACATAGTTGCTTATACATGTTTTTGAGATTTCTAAAATCAACAATTCAGGTAACTGCTTGTGCAAAATTGAAATATGGATTACTTGGATTCATTTTGATTCCTTGAATCTTCACAAAAGCAATTCAAGTTGATCAAATTTGAACAGCTTCATCTTCAAAGGTCAAGATCTACCGCTATACTCACTTCAACAATTCCAATAGGATATTTTGACTCCAACATTTTAGTAATTTATTGATTTGAAATCAAGTTCAAGTTGGAAAACCTAGGGTCGTTTGATTCTAAATTCAATAATTTAGGAGAATCTCTCCAATCCTCATGCCCAATTTGATTTCACATTCAAAAGTTTAAGTGCACTCTTAAATTTAGTCTTCAGGGTCCTAAATTATGTTTTCAATTTGTTCCTCCTCTACACTGCAAACTCTTGTTTTTAGGGTGCTCTTTTATATTAGCAAATAATTCTGTTTTCAATTTGTTCCTCCTCTACACTGCAAACTCTTGTTTTTAGGGTGCTCTTTTATATTAGCAAATAATTCTTGCCCTTGATGGCATCCCCTTCTCCTTCAACATCTTGAAAATTCTTTTTGCTCACGGGTGCTTCTCAATCTTCTTTGTAGCCCTTTGCCCTTCTCAATTGAGACCAATGCCCAAGCCTCCTCTTGCTAGCTTTCTTCTCAACACTTGCAAGCTGCAACAAAAACATCTATTCTCAGCACTACTGATCTCCTCTTCTCACTGCTTTTTTTTTGTTTGCCCTATTTGCCTTCTTGGTTCTTTAGTAGCCCATGCTTTTTTCCACCCCTTTCTTTCACTCAAGGCAGCCACTATCCATACTCTTTAAGCTCTGCACCAAACCCTCGATTGGCCTTAGGATCCTTTGTATGCCTTTGCTTGCTCGTCATTGAAAAACTCCACTTTGTCATGGATTGCATACAACTTCTACACATCAATACTCTCTATGCCGCAAAAGCCTCCTCTCTCCTTGTCTGCAATGTTCTACTTTGTAATGTAATTGGCCTATTTAACTTGAGAGTAGTGGAAATTAATGAAAGTACTTTTGAGAAATGACTTCGTGAGCATAGCGGGTAAACATAGTTGAAGATAGCAACATAATCATAGCAATTAGTTAACTTGGCATGAACAATACTTTTGCAAGAGAGAGAATTTAGAGAACATGACAACAGTTGAGGACTGGATTTATGTGGAGCCAGTCCCCCCTCCAATTATTATGATTTCTTCCATTAAGAGAGACTTGTTACAATACAATCTTTGTGTTCCTTGTGACCTAGGTGATGCAATGAAGATGGAAAGCTTCATGCATCACAAACATAACATAAACTTGAAGAAAGCTTTAACTATCCCAAGCCTCAGTCCCAAGACCTCAAACACCTTCGAAGGTGGAGAGAGCTAGCAGGGAATGAGGGTAGGGAAGAGGAAGAAGAAACATTTCGTAGGAGAGAGAATTAGTTCCTCACTTATCATAACTCTTGTTGCTAGCATACATAATAGCATAGTAATGAAGAAGAAGGAGATGGCAAGCTTAAGCATTGAAGCATGGCTCTTGGTTGGATTTGCACTCCATATCCAAGAGTGTTGGTGTAGGCTCTCAACCTCTACTTGCTTGGAGAAGGAGAGGGAGCTCTTGCACTTTGCATAGCACACAATGAGAGGGTTTGTGAGTGTGTGTGGGTGAGTATACCCCCTAAGCAACCCCCCTCCTTGCTAGGTCTACCCCCTCTTCTAGCTCATCATTGAAGCTCATTGGCTCATGCCAAGCCTAGCCAATCACAAGCTTGAGCCATTTCTAGCAATAGGTGTAGTCTTGGGACAAGTGCCCCCCTTTCCCCTTTGAGAGAGAGGACTTGATAAATGCAAAAACAATTAGATAATTGTTGTAAATTATCATTGGACCCTTTTTAATCCTAGCCAATAGATTTCAAGCACCTCATGGAGGTAACATGGGTAGGGGCTTGACATGTGTCCCTGTTGCCTCTTTAAGCTTGGGCTTTCCTTGAGAGAGTGTGTGTGTGTGTTCTCTCTCTAGCCCCTAAGAAAAGGGCTCGCCCCCCTCTTGGTAGGGATCTTTTTGACCTTTGGTGCTCAAGCACCTTAGTCATCAAGCATGACTAAGCACTTGGACTAGGGGTGTTCCCACAAGCATCTCACGCAAGCATGTCAAAGCACCTCAAGCACCTTAATCATGCAGCAGGTCAAGTACCTCAAGCACCTTAATCAAGCACCTCAAGCACGACAAGCACCTCGAGCTTGGGCCGGGTTCCCACCTCAAGCTCAGACCTAGCTTACCTAAGGTCAAAGGACTTTTACACACATTATTGGAGGTCTTCAATGAAGCTAACCCTAAGGTCTTATGCTCCATTGGTTAGCCTTGCTCTTTGCTAGACCATCTCTCATTTGAGCCCCTTTACTATTGGCCCCGTGTTGAGATAGATCTATAAGCACATATCTATATCTTAACACTTGTTTCCTGTTCATTCTCCCACATTAAGTGATCAATTTAATATGAGAAAATCGTTTGGGTTGGTTAGATTTTAGATTTTATGACATACTTCATCAAAATCCGTCTTAAGAAAGGCATTGATGCATGCATTTTCATAAAAACTAATATCTAATACTCCCAAATGATTTTCTCATGTTAAACTGATCATTTAACATGGGGAAGTACTAGGGGAGTAAAAGCTAGAATATTGGTAAGGCTGCCAGACTTGTCTCTGTCAGGGATCTAAAGGACGGAAAATAGGGATCCAAAGGGGGATAGTCTGCAAAAGAGCAATGTGATTCAATGGGGCTTAAAAGACCTAAGGTTCAACCTCATTAAGACTTGCATAGGGTAAAGTTTCTAATTTTAATTGTATTGTCCAAAGGCCAAAGTAGGGGAAATATTGGATGGTCATGGGAAGACTAAAAAGTCTTCCCACATCCCTAGGAAAGAGGGGGAGAGCCCTTATTGTAGGGGATGAGAGAGAAACACACACACACACACACACACTCCAAAGCTTCCCCTCTACACAAAGGGAATAATGGACTCATGTCAGGCTCCTAGCCCAGTTGCTCCCAATCTTCCCTCAAATCCTATTGGATAGACATAGAGGTGGACCAATGAGAATTAGGCTAGAGTAAAATTAGTCTAATCAATTTAAAAATGCTTGATAAAAGAACCAATAGAAATAAAGGTCCCTAAAAGACTATTGGACAATTTACCAAGGGATCCAATGAGCATCCAACAACCCCATGGCTTGCATGATTCCTATTGGCTAGAAGACAAAAAGGTCCAATGAGAGTTTATATGAATTATTTAATTACCTAAAGCTCTCACAAAAGGAGAAAGGGGGACACATGCCACAAGGCTATCGATTATGCTTCTCATTTGTGATTGGTTAATCTTTGCAGGAGCCAATGAGAGGCTAGCATGAGCAAAAAGCAAGACGGGTCGACCAAGAGAGAGAAAGCTTGGCATTTTTAGTCTTACACACTTTGCTACACACACACACACACACACACACACACACACAAGTTATGTGTTGAGCAAGAACTCCATCTCCTTCTCCAAGCATTGAGAAGTAGAGGCCTACACCAACAACTCTTGGCTATGGAATGCAAATCCAACCAAGAGCCAAGCTTCAATGGCATGCTCATGTCCTCTACCATGCTAATTACTAAGCTAAGCTATGCTATGCTATTAGAGTGATTATGTGAGGCGAATACTTCTTTCTTGTAAGATACATCTTCTTCCTCTCAATCTATCCTCATTCCATGCTAGCTCTCACCATTTTTGAAGGTGTGTGAGGTCTTGGGATTGGGGCTAGGGACACTAGGTGTGTTTTTCAAGCATAATTTGGTGTATGAAGCTTCTATCTTCATTACACCAACTAGTTTTATCAAGGAACACAAAGATTGTATTGTACAAAAGTCTCCTTTGATTGGAGAAGCTATGATACAAAGCCTTTATGGAGGGGGGACCGGCTCCATGTAAATCCGGTCCTCAATTGTTGTCAATCTATTTCTCTCTCTTTTCAAGTATTATCAATGCCAAATTAGCTAGGTGTAAATTGCTATGTTGCTTTCTCAAATTAAGTACTCTCTCTATGCTCATTAGGAACTTGTTCTTAATGAAATGCTCACTATGTTATCAATTTCCGCTACACACAAGTTACTAGTGCATTAGATGTTACACGCATGGAGACTCCATTGAAAGGCTCGAACCAAGGAAGAATCACCATGTGTTATGGGGAACCATAACATGAAGATAAGAATGAAGAAAAATAGCATGTACGTCCATTACATTCACAAAATCCCTTAATAAACAACTTTTAGTACATACACAAAAATCAAGACTTTGTTAGGCGATTTCATTTATGACTATGTAGAAAATTAATTACGTAGAAAAACAAGAATTAGACATTGCACAGAGTGTCAATCCTCTCCTTCTTCTTCATTCACCACATTCAAAATGTACAACCATTAGGGATTAACCCATTTTTTGATATGAAGAGGTTTGTCTCTTTTCACAGTACAATTACTGACCATCTACAAAAAAAACTACATACACTCATCTAAAAATATAAAACTACTCCACTTTGGGTTTAACATCTCTCTCTCTCTCTCTCTCTCTCTCTCTCTCTCTCTCTCTCTCTCTCTCTCTCTCTCTCTCTTCTTCTCTTTATTTCTCTTTCTCTTTTTTTGAAAGAAATGTCTGTTTTTTACATTAGACTACAAAGAGGATAATTTCCTCTAAATAGTAGAATCCTTTTGCAATCTCTGAGCCCAAAGGTCCTTATATATTTTAGCAAGCAAGAGGGACCAAGGCAAGGAATAACTAGTAAAGTTAAATAGTAAAAATTTAGTAGTCTCAGACTTACCACATCTAGGACATCTTCCATTAGTATAGTTTTTTCTGAAAAGCAGGTCACCTGTAGAAAGATCACTTGCAAGCAATCTCCACAAAAATATATTGTGCTTGAGAGAGCAATGCAAAGACAGTACAGAGTGGAACTTACCAATCCACCATTCTTGGGGTTTGTGCATAGACCATATCCTATTGCATGTACCTGCAATACAAAAATTTGATAGGGTAGCAAAATAATTTTTTTTGGTAGTTAGAGTCCACCAACTATCAGTATAAGCAAACAAAGACGTGTTATGGAATTGATATTTTATTATTTGTTGCAGCTGACAGGTGGAAAAGACTGGGACCGAGCTAGGCCTATGCGAATGAAAGTATATACATTGTACATTTTATTATTCAAGTGTTCTTTTATGAGCTTTGGCCATTTATGACCGGCCGGCCAATTTGTACTGAATTTGACCATTCAAGAAATCTATAAATGAAAATACGTGCAAGAGGGAACTGGTCACTCTTGCACGGGGGGAGATTGCACCCAGTGCTTGTGTCTTCTTCTCTTTTCTCCTCCCTCCTCTCTCACCATGCCGGCGTAGCACTCCACTCTAGGAGGTGCGTCTGCACGTGCTATCTCGCTCTCTCCCGCTCTCTATCTCTCTCTGTTTGCATACGTCGTGGTTATGTGCTATGCGAATTGGCAGGTACGTAGATTTAGTCATTTATGTCTTGCTATGTGCTATTTTTGAGTATTTTGCAGGGCAGCCAGGCTTCCGGCTGTAGCAGTGGTATCAAAGCATAGGCTACGGTCGGATGTCTACAGTAATCATCACAACGACGAGAACTAAGTCTTTTTGTTTTCTTCTTGAACTTCTTTCTTGATATTTATACTTGTATATGAGATGCACAAGCATGGCTTGATTGTTTAGATTATTTTGTGCTAATAATTGCATGTGTAATTATGTTAATTAGTTTTAATCATTTTAACCATATTGTAAATTATATATATAATAGATAAAATAGATCCTTTAGAGTGAAAGTGCTATCAAACGCACAAAAGGTGGTGAACTTAAAATTTTGTGGCTGCTTCTCATCGTAAGAAACAATCGCTCGAGAATCTTAATAAACATGTTTTAGGAATAGTCAGAAGAGATTTTGACCTCAAATCATTGAAAAAACTTATCCCGGTGAGAAACTATGCCATTAAATTATTTATGGCTCAAGTTTACTGTGTCAAGGGATCAATGTTGGTCTGGTCCAAGCAGACGATGTTGACCAAGAACGATTGCCGTGATGGGTGACGACACTGTGCATACCTGCAATGGCAAGAATAAGTTCCGAGGTTCCTTTTTGCATGTTCATCGCCTTCAAGAAGTGGTGATGAAGGTGCCAAATCAATAGAATGAGAAGCATCCAGATATTGGATATACTCGTCTGCATGAGTGAACTGAGCTTTGAGGCCATATAGCGAGTGTATTGTGACCGAGCGATCAAGTGAGCAATCGCTGCGAGTGAGAACCATTTAGTACTGGAAGAAATCAGTCCTATCCAAAAGGGCAAGCTCAACCACGACTAAATGCGTGCGAGACTTTCCGATGCATGTACTGAGAAGGTCATTCTTCTTAAAGACGAAGCTAAGCTAGTGATAAAGGCATAGCATGACAAACCGCTATACGGATGATTCAGCACAGAACCAAGGAGGAGTGCCAATTGCAAAATTAGTTGAGGGCGACATGCATCAGCCCAGCCTCACACACATTCTTTAAATAAATATATATATACATATATATCGTTCTCAGTTATTCCGACAAGCTGCACCTGCATCTCTCTCTCTCTCTCTCTCTCTCTCTCTCTCTCACGACGGTGCCAATCTGTTGTAAATCATTGCTACCCACACCTTTTTGGACGCACCTCCCCACCCTTACCAACTCATGCCGCCAAAGCACACTTTAGCTGCTTTCGTGACCACGAGCTTCAGGACACCCACATCCGTACACCATTTTCAGTCCTCCAACTGCCCCCTCCATCCCTTGCGCATGCAGAACAGTAGCCTCACTCTCTCCCTCCCTCCATGCATGCTTCCAACCCTCTCACTTTTCCCCCTACCCATCAACCCACCTCTGCATGGTAGTAGATAGCAGTGCATGTTTACATGGCGGCGGGCACCAACTACGTCACCCTCCATGCAGATTTGAAATCGCGCCAACCCTCGGAGCTCTCACATACTCTCTCTCTCTCTCTCACACACACACACACACACACACACACACACACAATCCCCTGTGTGCTTTTTCTCTTCCCCACGTGAGGTCATGCATGGAAATTAGTCCAACAAAATCTCTCTCAAGTCTTTCAGTGACTCGATCTCAGTTATCTCTATTCTCTCTCTCTCTCTCTCTCTCTCTCTCTCTCTCTCTCTCTCTCTCTCTCTCTCTCTCTCTCTCTCTCTCTCTCTCTCTCTCTCACAGCCTGAGCTCTTGCTCAATCTCTCACGTGTAGTTGACAGAACTCGTCTTCTTCGTCGGTCAGCATTGGCATACATAAGCGCCATCAGTTTTGATGGCTCATTAGAAAATTTCGGAGGTCATTTGGAGGGCCTTCTAAGAAAATGTATTTTTTGCACTCTCTCTCTAGAAAATATGGCGAATCGTAGAGGTGGGTCTTTCATGGTAAAAGTTCAAAAAGTGTACTTTAAGTAGATTCGTTACTCTTCTGAACATTCTTCCATAATGATTGAGGGATAATCTTCTTTTGAGTTGCATTGAATGAACCTAGTCAACATGGAGGGAATGAGGCTAACATGGAGGGACGAAGGCGCAACCGCCTATTCACTTTTCATTAAACCTGCACATTTGGCTAATGGTGCACTCCTCAAATGGCACAAATGTTACGTAGAAAGGAGCCAAATATCACCTTACATTGATTTGGACAATGAGTACCAACCATTGATTAAGCGTAGTAAAGCAAACACACATATACCTCCCGCATCCATAGACACACTCAGAGGTCAGGGAGCTAAACACATAGATATTTGGACGAGAGGCTCTCTCTATCCTAAGAATCCAATGACTAATGCGTCTCCACCGTTTGTCAATCCTACAAACTTATTGACCTTTGCTGGTGATGGAGAAAAGGGCCTTCTGGGTTATTGTAAATCTCTTACAAGGGAAGCTGAAACTCATAAGGGCATTCTCCAAGCTCAACAATGTGAGATTGTTCGTCTTTCACATTTACATTCTACAGATCAGGTTACCATTTTGCAACACAAAATAGAGGTACAGGAACTGAAAGGAAAGGTACGAAGTTGTCAAATGAAGGACACCATCTTGGGTGGTCGTATCCGAAAGAAGAAATTGCGCAATCTTGAAACATTGCAGGTTGCATCTGGAGGTCTCAAGAAAAGAATTCGAGCATTAAGGTGATGCTTCTTGGTTGACTAAATTGTCTTAGTTAAGTAAACTTTTTGTTTTTTCTTGTTATGCATTGTTTTCATGTGCCTAAATAGTGTTAGTGAAGTAAATTTTGTTACCATATACATGTGGTAGTGATGTGTGTGAACACACTAGGACTGTCGGGGCATTTTTTCCCTCTTTAGGAGGTTTTTTCCTCCGTGCATTGTATATACGCCCATCACTCTAGGGCTATCTATCATTCTATTGCACACTAAGTAATATACTCTCTATTGTGTGCCTTGAGCTTCCTTCGTCTTCTCCAAGTTGTGTGTGTTTCTCTGCAACCCTAATTCCAACAATTGGTATCAGAGCTGCTTGCGTCCTCCCGGGCTTAGTCGCCAGTTGCTCCAGTACACGCCTGCTCACTTTCTCCGATTTCAGTGAGCTTTGGCGAGCGTTCGCAGGTCGACAAATACTTCTGGCCATCTCGTAGAGCTCGGTCTGCTTAGATTTTCGATTCGGGCTCATTTCGGCCTCCGTTTCCACTACATGCAGTATTGCACAGGCTATTTCGTCATTTTGTGCAGAATTTCTGTCAGTGCCTTTTCTTGCATAACAAGTGCCTTACAGTCTTCTACGGTTTGTGCTATATAGCACGTGTTGTTCCCGCTCCGTTTCTCCTATTTTCAGGCAGTTTTCACATCAGGTGCAACATTTACCATGGCTGACAACAACAACACAGATGTGTTTAAGATGTTTGCTGCTGAGGACAGGTTGGATGGGGACAACTACCCTATGTGGGCTTATATGATGCAACATGTTCTTGTGTCAAAGGGTGTCTGGAACATTGTGTAGGGCATTGATGTACGTCCTGGTTCTGAGGATGTAGGCGATGTTGCAGGTCTTGCTGCAAGGATTGCAACTGTTCGAGTTGTTTTGCCTACAGCAGAACAAGCTCGTTGGGATGTTAAGGATGCGCAGGCTCATGCATTGATTGCGTTGTCTGTGAAGCGCACCATTGTTCCTCACATTCGTTCAACAAAATCTGCAAAACAAGCATGGGATATTCTAGCAAGTCTTTATGCAAGCCGCAATGAGGCTAAAATTGCTTTGCTACGTAAATAGCTGGAGTCGAAGATTATGCATGAGGAAGATGATATGGACACTTTCCTTGCTAGTGTCAAGGATATCAATGAGCAACTTATTTCTGCAGGTGAAGTCATTTCAGACAATTCCCTTGTGCAGAATGTTCTTGATGCCTTACCAGATTCCTACTAGACTTTTGCTAGTACTTGGAGACTGATGACCCAAGGAAATCTTGAAGTTGTCAAGTTTGATGCATTATGCACATTGTTGTTGCAAGAGTCACTTTCTAGAAAAAACAGGACTAGGCAGTGTGCAGTTGAACAGGCTTTTATTGCTTCTCAAAGAGAGGGTGGTAACAGTAATGCAGCCACTTCTTATGGTTCTGCTGCGAGTGGCAAAAATTCTGTTCCTAATGCTTCTGCTGGCAGCAATTCATCTGGAAATTCTGGTGATAAGGGCAAAAGGAAAATGCGTTGCCATCATTGTAAAGCTAATGATCACTTGATCAAGTCGTGTCCTAAGTTGAAGGCCAAAGAGGCTAAGAAGAAAGAGGGTGGTTCCACTGCAAATGCTGGTTCCACTACAAATGCAGCCATTGTTGAGTCTTCTGTGCAAGGAGACTGTAATGCTGATGTTGATGCAGAATAGGCTTTTAGCGCAGAGTGCACTTACAATCCTGCCATCCATGATGCACGCTTGTCAGTTGTTGCAGATTCACATGTGTGGTATTTTGACAGTGGTGCTACAAAGCACATTACCTCACATCGTGAATTGTTTACCTCTCTCGAGTCTGTCCCTCATGGGAATTCAGTCACTTGTGCCCACAACACCTCTTATCCAGTTCAGGGAGTTGGAAAGATTGTGCTCACTACTGCTAATGGCAGTTCCTTCACACTTGTTGATGCACTTTATGTACCTGGGATCAAGAAGAATCTCTTGTCTGTATCCGCACTTGCTAGACTTGGACTTGTAGTCAAATTTGTGGATGACAGATGTACAGTTCATGATCTCAGTTTTGGTGATGAAATTGTTGCATCTGGGCTTTTGTGCCGTGGGCTGTATAAGCTCACTTTGTATGACAAGTGTGGACAAAATTTTGCAAATGCTGTTGCAGATTCAAGGGCTATTTCAGATGCAAAACTTTGGCATGCACGTTTTGGTCATCTGAATTTTGCAAGTTTGCTGCGTTTGCAAAAATCTGATATGGTTGCTTCTTTCCCGCCTCTTGAAGCACCTGTCAAACATGTTTGTGAAGGCTATATTTTGGGTAAGATGCAACATTCTAAATTTCCAAAGGATGGTTTAGTTCGGGCCACATGCAGGTTGCAGCTTGTGCATAGTGATGTTTGTGGGCCCATGCAAACTCCGTCCTTGGGCAATTACCTATACTTCGTGACTTTCATTGATGATTACTCCAAGCATTCATGGGTATTTCCGCTTAAAGCGAAGTCCAAAGTTTTTATGTGCTTCAAACAATTTCTGGCTATGGCTGAAAATGTCTCGAAATGTACTATGGGCACCCTCCGTTCTGATCGAGGGAGGAAGTATATTTCTCATGAATTTAATGCATTTCTGGCTAGTCGTGGGATAAAACACCAATGTACAGTGCCTTATACACCTCAGCAAAATGGTGTTGCTGAGAGGAAAAACAGGTCACTTACGGAAATGGCACGATGTATGGTCAAAAGTCAAGCTTTGCCGCATTCTTTTTGGCTTGAGGCCATCATGTGTGCCACTTATGTATTTAACAAGTGTCCTACAAAAGCTTTGCAATCTATACTCCATATGAAGCATGGCATGATAGAAAGCCTTCTATTGAGCACATGCGTGTTTTTGGCTGTTTGGCATATGCTTTGGTGTCACAAGTGCAACGTAGAAAACTGGATGATAAGGCTGTCAAATGTATTTTTGTTGGTTATAGTGCTGAAAGCAAAGGTTACAGGTTGTATCATCCGCAAACAAAACGTATTCTGGTTTCTCGGGATGTAGTGTTTGTGGAAGATTCTGTCCAGCCCTTGTTGTCATGTACCAGAGACAATAATGTAAGCTCACAGGACATTTATGACACTTTGTTGCCTCTTTTCAGTGGTGGAAATACGAATGTAAGTTCCAATGAGGCAAATGTACAGCCTATGGGGGTTTCTGAAAATGTTCTAGATCAGCCTATTACTGATGCAGATGTACATGATATACTTGATGAGGAAAGGGCTGAAAATGAGCAGGCTAGAGGTATGCCAAAATGGCTGGTGCACACTTTGCGTGACAGTAAATTGGATGCACCTTTGTCTAGTCGTACTTGTTCAGGCTCTCGCCATGCATCTTATGCATCAGATTGTTATGCTTTGGCTATGTCTAGCTTACATGATGTTGAGGAGCCTCTGTCTTTTGATGAAGCACATAAATTAGAAAATTGGATGGTTGCCATGCAATCAGAATATGATGCACTCATAGAAAATGACACATGGACTTTATGTGATTTGCCTCCTGGAAAAAAGGCCATTGGTACGAAGTGGGTTTACAAGTTGAAACGCAAGCCGGATGGTGAGATTGATCGCCATAAGGCTTGACTTGTTGCAATGGGTTATGCACATCAAAAAGGCATAGATTATGAAGAGACTTTTGCTCCCACTTGTCGTATGACTACTTTGCGTTTTCTATGTGCATTGGCAGCTCATTTTGGTTGGGATGTACATCAATTAGACATTGTTACTGCTTTCTTGAATGGTGACATATTTGAGAAAGTTTATGTAACGCAGCCTCGCGGTTTTGTCATAAAAGGACAAGAGGACAAAGTGTGCAGATGTATGAAGGCTTTGTATGGGTTGAAGCAATCTCCTCGAGCTTGGTATGAGAAAGCTGACACTCATTTGGTCAAACAAGGCTTTCGTAACAGTCCAAAGAAAGCACATTGTATGTAAAGCGTGAGGGTGATGTACTTCTAATTGTGGTTCTTTATATTGATGATTTTGTTGGGGTATAAAGCCCAATGTGGTCGCCCAGGTAAGTGGGCGGGCCGCCAGGTATGTACACATATTCTTTTGTAAAAACCTAATAAGAACTCACTATGCTCTACACATTACAGTAGAGCGAGTTCACCATATCGTCGTGCTCTTCTTCTTGCACTCTCTCTCGCGTCGCACTTCCGCTAGTACTCCTTCAACTGGTATCAGAGCTCAGATCGAGGCTCGGGGCAGCACTGCAGGAGGCTAGAGTCACCAACTCAGATTGGAGTGAAATTCGACAAGCGAAGACACGGCCCCAAATCTTGTGGAAAAGCCAGAAGGGCTTGGTGTTGTTAGAATTTCATTCTGAGGTCATCTCGGCCACCGTTCGGCTTCGACAAAGGTCTGCGCAGGCCATTTTCGACTACGTGGTCTCGACGGGTGCAGATCCGACTCTACAAATTTGGGCTTTTTGGCCTACGACTGCAGGTGCTGAGGATATTGACACTCCCAGAGTGTTGATTTGTGGCTGTCTACATATCGAACGACGGCTCACAGTTCTTGGAGGCGTGTCACATACGACACGGGCGCATCTACACACAAACTGTAGGCGACATCCACTAGTTCATCAGGTAGCTTGTGTTTGCTGCTTGATATTCCAGATTTCATCCTGACATTGCAGGTACTTCCACATGGGATGTATTGTCAGAGATGATGTATGTCTGTTGAGGGTTTGCTGGCTGTGAGTCACGCAGCAAACAACCGCCGCAGCGGTTACAACATACAGTGGGAAATTTGTCGATGTATGACTTTGTGGGAAGTCTATGTACTGTCAGATTTACTGCAGCCTTTGTTGAGGGTCAAGTGAGGTTTTATTGAGCTAGGGGATTCTCGAATGTTGAGATCCTTTCCGTGATACAGGTCTTGGAGCGATCCCTCGAGCACCCTTAGATAGGCAGCTAGGATGTATTGGCTGTGAGTTAGACAGTTGGGATTGCATCTTTGCTTTACTGCCGTTGAGGAATTGTTGCAGTCTATGCTTATAGGACAGTGACAGGACAGTGAGAGATAGTACAGGTGCATGACAGGTTTACCCGCAGCTTACAGTGTCAGAGAGACAATGTTTTTTGAGCTGTTTTTTGGTCTATTTTTAGTACACCAGAGCCATTTTACAAAGGAGACTCTGCCCAAATTTCTGCAGAATCTGAATCTTTTGGTTCATTTGACAGGTTGATATTGGTTCAGAGGTCAGTTTACAGGGGAAACTCTGCCGAATTTTTCCCAGAAAAGTAAACTACTGTGAAGCGTAGCTATGGCTGGATCACAGGACACTGCTCTTTACAATATCAAGAAGCTGGATGGAACCAATTTCCCATTGTGGAAGAAGCAGATTTGGCACGTGTTGGTACAAAAGAAGCAGATAAAACCTATAAAGCTCAAGGGGATAAAACCAGAAGATATGGACGAAGATGAATGGAGCGAAATGGATGAATTGGCACTTTCTACCATTATGCTGACTTTGGCAGAAAGCGTTTACTTCAATGTAGCAGACGAGATGTCGGCTTATCAAGCATGGTTAAAGCTGAGTGATCTTTATGAGAAGTAGAGTGCAGCTTCACAGGTATACTGGCTTAAGAAGCTTGTTGACTTGAAGATGAAAGAAGGGACACCTATGTCCAATCATCTGAATGAATTCAACACAATCTATAGTCAGTTGTCAGCTCAAGGTGTCAAGTTTGATAAACCTGTTAGAGCTATGTTCCTGTTGATCACATTGCCGGAAAGTTGGGACACTTTTCGCACAGCTTTGAGTAATTCTGCACCTCCAGATGGTTTGAACATAGCCGGTGTAGAAGGAAGTCTGCTTAGTGAAGAAACCAATAGAAAGACAATGGACAAAGGCAAAGGAACAGCTTTAGTTGTCAGGGGAAGGACCAAAGAAAAGTACAAAGGTGGAAAGAGGAATCAGTCTCGTAGCAAGTCCCGCAGTGCTAAAGGCAAGAGTGACATAGAATGCTACCATTGTGGCAAGAAGGGTCACATGAAAAGAGACTGCAGAGAATGGAAAGCAGAAAAAGGCAAAGAGAAAGCTGAAGACCATGGTGAGAAGAACAAGTCCTCAGTGAAGATTCAAGAAATAAATGGGACAAACACTGTTGCAGAGGATGACAGTCTAGTGTCAGGAGACATCTACTTCTTGAAGAATACAATGGACTCAGCTCTTCTTACAACATCTGATGGAAATGCATTGAGTGACTAGATTATAGACTCAGGGGGATCACTTCATGTGTCTCCAAACAAGGAGTGGTTTACCTCTTATGTGACCACTAAAGATCATGTTCGGCCAGGCAATGGGCAGACATGTGAGATCTTAGGTGTTGGAGATGTTCAATTGAAGTTTCAGAATGGCTCTTCTTTCATGCTGAAGAATGTGAGACATGTTCCCGCAATTACAAAGAGCTTGATCAGCACAGGTTTACTTGATGATGCTGGCTACGTCACCACTTTTGGACAGAACATGTGGAAGATATCCAAGGGTTCTATGACAGTAGCACATGGAGTAAAGTCTGGAGGACTTTACATGATTTATGTATCAAATGTCTCTAAAAATGTAATCAATGTAACCGAGCAGCCGAACGTTTCTTTGTGGCATAGCCGGTTAGGACATATGTCCAAGAAGGGAATGGAAATCTTGTCTCGTTGTGGTTATTTGCCTGGCTTTTCATTTGATGATTTTGAATTCTGTGAACGTTGTCTGTATGGTAAGCAAACACAACAGCCACATAAGCATAGAAGCAGTAGAAGAGATACACAGTTGGCACTTGTTCATAGTGATTTGTGTGGACCTATGCCTAACCTATTTCTAGGGGGAGCTTCTTACTTTATGACATTTATAGATGATTACTCGAGGAAAGTATGGGTTTACTTTCTCAAGCACAAGGATGAAGCGTTTAGTGTTTTCAAAACGTTTGTGACACTTGTGGAGAATCAGAGTGGCAAGAAGCTTAAATGCTTACGCACTGACAATGGTGGAGAGTATGTTTCAAAGGCCTTTCAGGACTTTTGTGAGTCAAAAGGTATAAAACGTGAACTTACTGCTCCTTACAATCCTCCTCAAAATGGTGTTGCTGAGAGGAGCAATAGGACCATACAAGAGAAGGTCAGAAGTATGTTGTCTAATGCACATCTGCCAAATGGGTTTTGGGCTGAAGCTGTATCAACAGCTGTTCATCTTGTAAATAGATCTCCTAGCAAGGTTTTGCAGAAGGATTCAGTGCCAGAGATGGTATGGTCAGGCAAAATGCCCTCATACAAGTATCTCAGAGTCTTTGGCTGTGAGGCATATACTCACGTTCCAAAGGAATTTAGGAACAAACTTGAGCCAAAGAGTAGAAAGTGCATCTTTCTAGGCTATGGTAATTCTGGTGAGATGGGGTACAGACTTTGGGATCCCGAATCCAGAAAGGTTGTCCGCAGCAATGATGTTCACTTTAATGAATCCAAATATCATTCTAAACCAGAGAGGGTTGAGGAGATTAGAAGAGTTGTCTTCCAAGAAGATGGACCTGCACGTGCAAGACAAAATGTCAGGGCTCACGAGGAGCAAGGACAGGATAGAGTGGAACCACAGGTTGTGGCTGAGCCTGAGCCACCTATTGTGCGTAGATCTGGACGTGTCACGCGACCTCCTGATAGGTTTGTTCCATCTATGAACTATGTCATGTTGACTGATTGCAATGAGCCTTCATGTTACAAGGAAGCAGTGCAAATGAAGGACTCCGGGAATTGGCAATTGGCCATGTAGTCAGAGATGACAACTCTGCATAAAAACCAGACATGGAAGCTAGTTAAATTACCACGGGGCAAAAAGGCTCTACCCTGTAAATGGGTTTACAGGTATAAGATCACCGCTCATGATAGTCAGCCAAAGTACAAAGCAAGGCTTGTTGCCAAGGGCTTTAAGCAAGAACAAGGCATTGACTTTGATGAAGTCTTCTCTCCGGTGGTCAAGATGACTACATTGAGATGCTTTCTTGCATTGGTTGCCATATTAGATTTGGTGTTGCACCAAATGGATGTCAAGACAACGTTCTTGCATGGTGATTTAGATGTGGAAATTTACATGCAGCAGCCAGAAGGGTTTGTTGAGAAAGGCAAGGAAGATTGGGTATGCCAGTTGTTAAAGAGTCTTTATGGCTTAAAACAATCATCGAGGGCATGGTACCATAAATTCCGCAAGTTTATGCTTTCTCAAGGCTACAAACGTAGTGAGTTCAATCACTGTCTATATACAAAGAAGGCTAAGGATGGCAGTTGGCTGATCCTTATTTTGTAAGTGGATGACATGTTGATTGCTGGGAAGCACTTGGAAGAAATTTCAGCTTTGAAGTCAAAGATGGCAAAATCGTTTGACATGAAAGACATGGGTGAGGCAAGTCATATACTTGGTATGCGCATTGAGAGAGACAGATCAAAGAAGTTGATTTGGTTATCTCAAACAGAGTATATTGACAAGGTTTTGCAACGTTTCAATATGGAGAAGGGAAAGGCATTGAGTGTTCCATTGCCACCATATGTGAAACTTAGCAAACAAGATTGTCCTGTGTCTGAGGAAGAACAGGCTGAAATGGATAAGATTCCATATGCGTCTGCAGTGGGTAGTTTGATGTATGCAATGATTGCTACTTGCCCAGACATTGCATTTGCAGTGGGAGTAGTAAGTCGATACATGTCAAACCCAGGCAAGAAACATTGGGAGGCAGTGAAAGGAATATTGAGATACGTGAAAGCTACAAAGAGTATGCGTATATGCTATGGGAGTCAGGAGCTAAGTGTAAAGGGTTTTACAGACTCAGATTATGCAGGTGACTTAGACAACCGAAGGTCTACGTCAGGGTATGTCTTTACATTGGCTGGTGGAGCAGTATCATGGCGTTCTAGATTACTAGATTGTGTTACTCAGTCTACTGCAGAGGCTGAATATGTTGCAGCATCAGAGGCATGCAAAGAATCAATTTGGCTTAATCGACTAGTAACAGATTTGGGAATCAAAGAAGAGATGCCCGTGTTATATTGTGATAGTCAAAGTGCTATACAATTGGCTCGCAATCCAGTTTATCACTCAAAGACAAAGCATGTGGATGTGAAGTATCATTTCATCAGGGAAATGCTCGAGGATAAGCAACTTCAGCTTGTCAAAGTTCACACCACAGAAAATCCTGCTGATCTACTTACAAAAGGACTTCCCTTAGAGAGCTTTGCGCATTTTCGCAAGCAGTTAGGTGTAGGGTAGTACATCACTTCTCTACATCTCTTGTATATTAGCTTGTATAGTAGCTTCTCTCACACTTAAAGTACCACATTGGACTTTAAGTGGGAGGTTGTTGGGGTATAAAGCCCAATGTGGTCGCCCAGGTAAGTGGGCGGGCCGCCAAGTATGTACACATATTCTTTTGTAAAAACCTAATAAGAACTCACTATGCTCTACACATTACAGTAGAGCGAGTTCACCATATCGTCGTGCTCTTCTTCTCGCACTCTCTCTCATGTCGCACTTCCGCTCGTACTCCTTCAGATTTGCTGATCACTGGACCAAATGAGAGACATATTGCTGAATTTAAGGCTGATTTGAATGCTACTTTCAAGATGAAAGATTTGGGGCTGTTGCATCATTACTTGGGTATATAGTTTAACACTAGGTTGGTAACCTAACAGGACATAAAAGTGTCCTTTCAGGGTTTTGAAAAAAACCTCCAAAACCATAGTAAATCCACTCATTTTGTAAAATCCTTTCATGAGGTTATAGTTCAAGGCCTACTACACATGGAAAAAATAAGAAACTTGTAAAATTTCTCATCTTTTGGTCACACCAAGCCTCCAAAGTTGATGGACCAGTACATTTTCATCAAAACAGTCATTTCTTATGTTTTGTTGCATAAAAATAAGATTAGGGATTTTTGTAGGACTTGAGATAAATTCCCTAGTTAACTTCAATGGGTTGGTGATCAAAACATATGATTGCTTCTCACTCACTATTTTTTGTTTTTCCATAAGAAATAGGTACAAAAAAGTTGAATTTTTACCATTCTGCAAACCTATCATCAAAGTTTCTATAGCCACGCTCAATACAAATAATATATTCATGTTTTCTTAGTTCCCTATTGTCCTTTAGGTTCATAAGGAGCCATGGAGCATGTCAAAAGAATAATACATCTCTTACCAAGGGGAATCTTGGGGACAAAGATGAAGTGCTAAATACAGCAAACATGAAAAAACTGGGTTCAACATTATGAGTTGTAGAATCCCATATAAACTATTCAATATCTAGCCAAATTTGATCCTTATGACTAGATATGGTTACTACCTACAAAATGCATCTAGTTGTCACAAGAAACTAACAATATTGAAAAGGCTATACTTGATATACTAGAATGTTTCATTTTCTTCTATAATTGAAAAAATCAACCATCATTGTCTACTATGAAAAATAGGGTATTAGGTCCCCCAAAACTCAAGGAATATTAGCTTTATGTTACAATATGCGACATAGAAAATTAAAACTGCATTTGCATATCATGAAAGCCACCAAAAAAATCATAGAAGAGCTACAATTGGCTAAAAAACAGGATTTGACAATTTTTGTAATTTGGTCATAACTTACAGTTTTAACATTTATTTCTCCCTAGAAGCATCAGGACATGTTGAGGACTACTAAAGATAGTTCTCTAGCATTATAGACCTCACAAACATGAATTCTAGAGTGGTATAGTTGCAAAAAGTTGAAAAAAAGCCAAAAACAAGACCCGCTTTTTCACACAGTTTAGGTTGTGAAATGTTGTGCAAGGACAAGGTTAAAGATGGAATTGATATTCCAAAAAAATGTCGAGTTTTTTTCAGCTCATGAGACAACTTTCTAGACAGATAGCACCTCACAATCCATTTTGAAACTCTTGACATAATTCAAGGTAAATTGTCACTTCACAGGACACAAAAGTTTCCCAGGACATAAAAGTGTCCCATTACCAACCTAGTGTTAAGCAGTGTGATGGTGGTATTGCCTCGTGTCAGAAAAGTTACATAGAGACATTGCTATGTAAGTTTGGACTTGAGGATTGCAAACCTATTGCCACTCCCATGGAAACAGGTTTGAAGTTGAGTCTACATGATGCTGGCGATCCTGCTGATGTCACTCTTTACCAAACTGCTGTTGGCTGCCTCATTTATGTATGCAACATGAGGCCGGATATTCAGTTTGCAGTCTCACAGGTCAGCAGATTTATGCATAGCCCAGGGTCTAAGCATTGGAAGGCTGTCAAGAGGATTTTCCGCTACCTTAGTGGCACTTTACATCTTGGCTTGTTTTATCCCAAGGGGGGATTATTGACGCCAGACTTACATGCTTTTTCGGACTCAGATTGGGCTGGTTGTTTTGACACGAGAGTGTCCACAAGTGGTTTTTGTTTCATGCTTGGCAGTTCATGTATATCATGGTTGAGCATGAAGCAACCTACTGTGGCCACTTCGAGTTGTGAGGCTAAGTACAGGGCAGTCTTCACAGCTACGGTTGAGTGTGTATGGCTCAGACGCCTCATGGCTGATTTGGGTGTTGGACAGGACACTGCCAACACTATCTACACTGACTGTCAGAGCGCATTGGCAGTTGCGAGGAACCCAGTTTTTCATGCTCGCACAAAGCACATTGAGGTGCATTACCACTATGTCAGGGAGAGGCTCTCAGCTTGGCTTATGTGCCAACACAGGACAACCTTGCAGATCTTTTGTCATAATAATAAATATCTAATTCTCCTAAATGATTTTCTCATATTGAACTGATCATTTAATGTGGGGAAGTGCCAGGGGAGAAAAGGCTAGAATATTGGTTAAGCTAGCAGACCGGCCATAGTAGGGATCCAAAGGAGGGAAAATAGGGATCCAAAGGGGGGGGCCATCTGCAAAAGATCCATGTGCAACAATGGGCTAAAAAGACCCTAAGGTTCAGCCCATTAAGACTTCCAAAATGCTAAGGTTCCAAAATTCAAAGGTTGTGTCCAAAGGGTTAAAGCTTAGGAGGATATGGATGCTTTGTGTGCTCTCCAAAGTCAACACATATCCCTACATGGGAGGGGGTGAGCCCCTCTTCTAGTGGATGAGAGAGAAAGCCACACACACACACACACACACAGGCTCCCTTTACACAAAGGGAATGAGGGACACATGTCAGCTCCCTAGGCCAGATGCCCACAAGGTGTGCCCAGTTTCTATTGGATGACCCTTGAAGTGGACCAATGAGAATTAAGCTAGACTAAATCTAGTTTAATTAATTTAAAAACATTTAATAAAAGAAACCAATGAGAATAAAGTCTCCTAGAAGACTATTGGGTAGTCTCACAAGGGGTCCAATGAACATTCAGGAGCCCAATGGCTTGCCTGATTCCTATTGGCCAGGAGGCAAAGGGGTCCAATGAGAGTTTAGTTTAATTATTTAATTACCTAAATCTCTCACAAAAGGGGAAAGGGGGACACATGTCAGAAGGCTATCACTTATGTTGCTTAATAGTCATTGGCTTGACTTGGGGAGAGCCAATGAGGGCTCAGCAAGAGCAAATAGCAAGAGGGCTCGCCCAAGAGAGAGAGAGGGACTGATTTTTGCAAGGCATTATCACACACACACTCACACAATCTCATGTGTGCAGAAAGAGAAGACTATCTCTTCCCAAGCTTTAATGGAGAGCTCATCACCTACTCCAAGCTTGTGAGATAGAAGCCTACATCAACACACTCTTGGCATGTGGATGCAAATCCAACCAAGAGCCAAGCTTCAATGCATGCTCATCTCCTCTACCAAGCTAATTACTAAGCTAAGCTATGCTAATATGAGTGATTATGTGAGGAGATGTACATCTTTCTCGTAAGATACTCCTTCTTCCTCTCAATCTACTTTCATACCCTGCTAGCTCTCACCATCTTCGAAGGTGTGTGAGGTCTTGGGTCTGAGAACGGGGATAATTCAAGTTGTGTTTGCTAAGTGTTTTGCTTAGTGCATGAAGCTTTCATCTTCATTGCACTAGCTAGTCTTGAAGGAACACAAAGAATTGTATTGTACAATGTCTCTCTTGATGGGAGAAACCATAATACAAAGCCTTTTGGAGGGGGGACCGGCTGCATGCAAATGCGGCCCTCAACTGTTGTCATTAGCTTAATTTCTCTCTCTTTTGAAAGTATTGTCGATGCTATCTAACTAGGTGTTATGCTTTTTGTTGCTCTCTCCACCCAAGCACTCTTGTAATTCTCATTAGGAATCTATTCTAATGAAATGCCCACTATGTTCATGCTCATTTCCACTACACACAAGTTATTAGGCCATTAAATGTTACATTGGTATCAGAGCACAAGGTTTCTCTTTTCTTGCTCAAGAAGGGAGGTCCTCAAGCTAGCTACAAATGGTTGATATTATTAATTACCTGTGAGTAAGTAGAATAGGGATTTTTTAGCCTTGCAGTGTGCCTGCCTTTGTGCAGTTAACGGGGCATCACCGTCGAGAGCTATGGTCTTAATAGTGGAGTCCTACGGGGCTTGCCTACGGCTTAACCACTATTGAGCTATTAGAAGCTTGACAGGAGCCGGTGCTGTTTTGGTGATGAAAGACCCTCTCTTCTATTCCTTGCAATTAATGGTATTCGAGCCGCGGGTACAGTAGCTTGAGTGCTTTTTCTAAAGGGGTAAAGAGGAGTAGCAACTAGGGCTTGAAGTGCCAAAGTACACCTAAAAAGTTTACACCTAAAAGTTGTTAGAATGGCTGACAATAGTAAAGAGAGTGAAATTAATGTTGATAACTTTGATTTTGCTCATGAGCAAGCTACTAATGATGCTTCAATGCTTGTTAACTATCTTGTTTCTAGGCTTCAACAAGCCATGGGCAATCCATCTCTCCAAAGTGAAGTGCAACGGCAGCTCCGTGCTCACGGGATTCTCCAAGCTCATCACAATGACGAGAGAACACCTAGGAAGCCTCCTTGTGAGACTACCAAAAGAGGTCTCTCTCCGATTCGGGAAGAAGAAGAGAATCCATATGAAGGGCTCAAGAATTTACTTCTTGATGATGCATCTCCTTCCCAAAGGAGAACTCAAGAGCCTCCACCGAAGGAACGAGAAAGAAGCGAGTCTCCCGCCACCTCGGCGAAGATGGCTCCACGAAGACAGTGGGCTAAACGCTCTCCATCACCACCAAAGCAGAGAAGACCATCGTATTCTTCTCCTCACCACAATTCAAAGAGGGATGATAAAAAGCAAGAGAAGAAAAAGGCGAGAAAGAAGACACCCTCTTCTCCGTCTTCTTCATCCTCTTCCTCTTATGAAAATGATGGTGAAGACGACAAAGATCAAGACAAGAAAAAGGCGAGAAAGAGGTCACCCTCTTCTCCACCTTCTTCAAATTCTTCACCTTCTGAAGAAAGTGATGGTGCAACCTTTGAACCATAAAAAAGAAGAGGCCCTAGGAAATCCTATGCCGCATGGAAGAGGTCGTCCAAGCTGAAGAAATTCAAAGAGGGAGGGAAGAGCATCTCTTTCCTTACTTATGATGGCACCTTTGGTGCTACGGACAAAGTCTTGGCCTTTATCCAACAATTCGATGCGACGTTTGGAGATGAGGGCTTCACGGAGTCCTCTAAGCTACGCCATGTAGCTATGCACTTTCAAAAGTCCGCCAGACAATGGTGGTCCAGCCTATGAGCCAATGGTGAAGCTTCACGAACATGGAAAGCTTTAAGAGCTTCCATTATGAAGCAGTTTTTGGCCACCGATGCAAAAGACAAAGTACTCACCGAATGGCGAAGCTTAAAGCTCTCCCCCAATGAATCCATCCACAAATATGTAGACAAGTTTTGGGACCTACAACTCAAAGCCACTGTCTTCAAAAAGTTGGATTTTGGAGAGCAAAAGCAACAATTTTGTGCGGGCTTAACCAAAGAAATGACGGAGTATGTCAACTCCCAAAGGCCACGTACCATATCGGCGGTAATACACCATACTATGGTGGCCTCTCGAATCAATTTCCAAACGGGGGCTAAAAGAAATAATAAGCCCTCGGAAAACAAGGGTTCCAATGAGCCTAAGGGGAAGGACAATGTCCAAAAGTCTCCTAAGGGCAACTCCAACAAAGCTAAAGAGAAGGGAGTTTACAAAGGTAAGAATAAACTCTCTCCTAAAGAGCTTGAGCATTATCGTAAGGATAACCGGTGTTTCAAGTGCGGCGAACAAGGGCATGCGTACCGCGCTTGTCCCCAAAAGAACAACCGCCAAGATCCTCCTAGAGTTTCCGTGTTGAAATCCAAGAGGAGGAGACTCACCAAACTCACCACAAAGGATCTCCTCTATGCCATGCTTGGGGAAAGGTAAGAGAACAAGATACTTTTATTCTCTTTGACCCTGGTTCTACTCACAATTTTATATCTATGGAGTTAGCCACCAAGCTAGGCATACAATCCTACGAGATGGGACAATGCCTTCAAGGGGCAAGAAGCTTCAGTCACTCCCTTAATTGGGAAATTGAGGCTTCATGTCCAAGGCTATGTGGACAAAGAGGACTTCTTTATCTCTCCTCTCAAGCATGAGGATGTAATCCTAGGGGCACCATGGTTTGACCGCCTGGCTGCTGATGTTAAATTTCCTGAAAGGAGAATCTCCTTTAAGTTCAGGGAAAAAGACATGTATATAGATGCTAAGGAAATGGGTAACACTATCCCCATTGTACATACACTAGCTTTCAACAAGTCAATAAAGAGCTCTATTTCCGTGTACATGATTTTTGTTAAAGACTCTCAAAATGAACCTAATGCTTTAGCAAAAGAAAATAAAAGCAACCAAAAGGAATTAGAGTTATCCAATTTTCTCAAGGGGTTTCAAGATGTTTTTATTGACGACATCCCTTGTGAGCTACCTCCTAAACGAGGTAATGATGACCATGCAATCGAACTTCTTCCAGGAAGTTCATCGCCTAACAAACCTCCTTCTAGAGTTTGTCAAGCTCAACAAGAGGAGATTATGCGGCAAGTGCATGAGTTAGTTGAGAAGGGTATGGTTAGGCCAAGCTCATCTCCATTTTGCTCACCTGTGCTATTAGTGCAAAAGAAAGACGGCACATATCGTATGTGTGTCGACTATAGAGCACTAAATAGGATCACTATCAAGAATAGGTTTCCCGTTCCACGGGGAGAAGACCTATTTGATAAGCTACAAGGATCGACCTACTTCAGTAGGATTGACCTAAAAAGTGGCTATCATCAAATAAGGATAGTTGATCAAGACATTGTAAAGACCGCATTTCGCACCACATTTGGTCTTTACGAATACATTGTCATGCCTTTTGGCTTGACCAATGCACCAGCCACATTCAACCGCTTGATGGAGAAGCTGTTCAGGTCTCATCGAACCTTCACTGGAGTGTTCTTTGATGATATTATCATCTACTCTAATTCATTGGAGGAACACAAGCAACACCTCCAGGTAATATTTCAAGTTTTAAGAGAGACTAAACTTTATGTTAGTCGAAAGAAAAGTGAATTTTTTTTGCAAGAGATTCAGTATTTAGGTCATATTATCTCTCAAGATGGCATCCAAATGGATCCATCTAAGTTAGAGGTAATAAAAGGATGGCCTAAACCAAGGAATCTTCATGAACTAAGAAGCTTTATAGGTATGTGTGCATACTATAGACACTTCATAGAAAAGTTCTCACAAATTGCGGGACCATTACATGACCTAACAAAGAAAAGCGTTAGGTATACATGGTCTGCTAAGGAGAACAATGCTTTTGAAAAGCTTAAAGAAAAGCTTATCTCTCAACATGTGCTTACACTACCGGATCTCTCAAAACCATTTGAGGTCCAATGTGATGCTTGTGGTGTGGCTTTGGAGCTGTTTTACTCCAAGAAGGGCATGCCATAGGCTATGAGAGTCGAAGGCTCGACCCTGTTGAGCAAGCTTTGAATGACACCGAGAGAAATTACACCACTATAGAGCGAGAAGGTTTAGCTATGATTTATGCAGTAAAGAATTCCGCTACTACCTTCTTGCCAGCAAGTTTGTTTTCTATTTGGATCATCAAGCCTTGTTGTATCTAGTAAATAACCTTGTTCCATAGGGAAGAATTACACGATGGTTGTTAATTCTTCTTGAGTTTGATTTTATCATTGTGGTGAGACCTGGTAAAAGACATGTCATGGCGGATCATTTGTCTCTCATACCTAATGGTGAAGCCCCTACTGGAGTTGATGATAAAATTGCCTGATACTTCCTTATTTCTAGTCGAGACCATGCTTGAATGGAGTGAGAAGATTGTGAATTTTCTAGTTAATGGTTTTTCCCCAAAGAGCTACGTAAGGACATAGCTCAAAAAGTGTTAAAAGAATGTGAACCTTATTCTCGTGTTTTTGCAGGAACTCTCTACAGGCTAGAGAAGGATGATAATCTTAGACGTTATGCCCATGAGGATGAGTATTTATACATACTGTAAGAAGCTCACATGGGTATAGCCGGAGGACATTTCTCAGGGGAACTAATTGCTAGAAAGGTGTTGCAATCAGGCTATTGGTGGCCTTCGTTATTCAAAGATGCATCACTTTTTGCAAAAGTATGTGATGAATGCCAACGTTACAAGATCACACAACGAAGGAAAAGATGCCCTTACATCCTGTTAAAGTAACTCAACCATTTGAAAAATGGGGTTTGGACTTTGTAGGCCCAATTACTCCAGCAGCTCATAGCACTCAATCTCGATATATTATCGTTGCCACTGACTATGTGACAAAATGGGCGAAAGCCAGGGCGACATGTAAGACTGATGCAAGGTCAATTGCCAAGTTTCTCTTTGAAAACATTATTACAAGATTTGGTTGTCCCGTTGAGATTGTGAGTGACAATATCACTCATTTTATAAATGGAGTGATAAAAGGACTCACTACCAACTTCATAATAGCTCACCATAAGTCCACTCCTTATTATCCACAAGCAAATGCCCAAAGTGAGAGTACCAACAAGACCTTAATCTCTATCTTGACCAAAATGGTGGAAGCTCATTGCACAAATTGGGATTTGAAGTTGACTTCAGCCCTAAGGGTTTATCGTACTTCTTACAAAGTGGCTATTAATTGTACACCATTCAAAATGGTATATGGCCAAGAAGCAGTTATGCCATGGGAGTTTGTAATTCCTAGTCTGCACGTAGCTTCACAAGAAGGTTGGGATGGTAACCCTTTAGTTGACTACTTATATATCCTTTAGAGGTTAGATGAAAAAAGGCAATTGGCTATGCAAAACGCACTTGTGGAGAAAGATAGGAGGAAGAAATGGTTTGACCGTCATCTAAAAAACAAACATATCAATGTTGATAATAAAATCCTTATGTATGGAGTGCTTAACAAAAAGAAAAAGTTGAAATATGCGAAAAAAGGACCATACAGAGTATGTGAAATCACTCCACAAGGTACCATTCGTGTGGAGACTCTTGATGGGGTTGAAACCATTGGATTCTTCAATGGGAGAAAATTTAAAAGATACTATGTCCTTTAAGCCAAGAGGAGCTACGTGCTATCCATAAAAAAAGGCATCCAAGGCACAAACAGAGTTGAAGAATATACAAGCTCAAGTTGAGGCTAAAGAGCGACAACAATGCATAAGACACCAACGAAAGGCCAACCTTGGAGTTACACATGCATTCCACGTTGAAACAGAGGATGATTGGTTGGACTCTTACACACCTCTATGATACCCTATTGAGTTAAATAGTACCTATGGAAAAGTGCTATATAATGCCTTATTGGACACGGGTGCTAAGTATAATGTGCTATCATATGGGGTGTGGTATCAGTTAGGGAAGCCACCTCTATATGAGAGTATTATCCAAGTTGAGGGTGTCAACAAGAAAAAAATTGTGATTTTTGGAATCTGACACACTTCGGCCAGTTATGACAATGGGGTTGTAGCTCAAGACTTTTTGGTCATGCCAGCTGGAACTATGGAGGATAATATAAACCTAGGACGCATGTGGATGATAGCCACCAAATGCACTATTGATTGGGTGGCTGGGGGTGTCACAACACAGAAACCAACTCTTAGCCCTACCACTGAAGCCATAGTCTCTGAGATATTGCCTCTTAAGGAAATAAAACCCAAAATATTGCATCTCCAAGAGGTTGAACCATATGTCCCCATAGCCCAACTCTCTAGAGCTTCAACTGCTATAGTTGAAATAAAGCTTGAGACACACAAGACCCATCCTAATATAACAAAGAAAACATACAAGTGGGTCCCTAAAGCTTCTTTAGCAACCATAGCTAGTGCTGAAAGATAGGAGCCTGGTAAGAGACGTCCTACTTGCCCCAAGAAATGTAAAGAAACGTTGTGTTGGATTCCTAAAAAACTATTGGAAGCCCAAGGCTACTATGAAGGAAATGATCAAATATGGGGGCCAAAACGTAAATTGGTCTCTTACCTATTACCTGGCCCATGTGAGCCCAATCCTGTAGCTCCAAAACGAATTGAAGATCGTGAAAAGGAAAAAAACATGGAATGCTACACACTCGCTCCAAAGCTAGTTGGTACAGAAGAAAGAATGATTTGTTCCACCTAGCTCAAGAACAGGAAAGTCAAATGAAGCTTCTTGCTCTTCATGTAGTTTCTATACGGAAATAGAAGCTTTGACACAACCTCCACCTACCATTGTACATATCCATACAAACAAAGAAGAGTTTGCACCTCCCATTGTAAGTTCACCACCTACAACAACGTTGCAAATAAAATCATGGAAGAGTACCTTACCACCCTTGCAACTAGATGAAATTCATAGGACGGTCATCTTGGTCAAAATGGCAAGCTCGTGAAATGGGAGAAATGCTCTCTACCAAGTATGGATCAATCGTGGTCAAGAGACGTATTAACCATTCTAACTCCTTGAAATTCCTCTCACATGCTAGCATACCTACCAAATCCCATTCACAGGCAAGCACCGAAAAGACCATGTGAAACACTTGTGAAAAATAAACAGGGTACCTCTCACCCAAGGTAGGAGTGGTCTATTAGTTGGCCTTCAAACTTCTAGTACCTTGTTCTTCTCTTTGAGTTTGGTCTATTAGTTGGCTTTAAGTAGGTATCAGGACCTTAGGCTAAACTAGGCCACTTAATTGACTTTAATTCCTAAATAGTCTATTAATTGTAGTAACTTTAGTAATGTTTTAGGCTATGAGGATATAGTTCTCTCTAGCTTATTCCACCTAAGTGTGACTTGTGTTGTGGAAGTCCATGTGTTAAGTTGGTATTTGAGACCTCGAGTTGCCCGGCTAGTTTATGCTCAAGCTGGTATTTGAGACCTCGACCCCCAGCTACTTGTAGCAACTATGACAACAATAAAAAAGAAAAAAAAAAGAGAAAAGAGAAATCAAATAGCACAAACTTTCTTGTATTTTATGTTGATCACACTTAAGTGGTATAAGTGACAAGATCAAAAGTCTTTAGACCCCGACAAGCATTCCTAGGATTAACTACTCTTTAGGCGACATTTTTTAATTAACGTTGGTCAATCTAGGACTTACTTTAGCCCTAGCTCTTGTGTACTTCTCTTAGAGTCAACATAATAGACCTTAACTCAATTGCATTTCATTCAGGTACTACGCTTGTTCTAGTTGGCAATGTTACAATTCATGAAATATTTTTGCATTTCCTAGAATATCATGTATGCATCTCACTTATTGCACGCCTGTACATTCTGCCTTTGAGATTTCACAACGTTGTTTTTCTTCTTCTACATGTACTCCTATTGTGGATCCCGATACTGCACTGTTATATTCCGAGGGCGGAATCTACAACAGGAAGGGGGACATGTTAACCACCAACATCCACTTCTAGTAGTCATGGGCTGAGCTTGTTGGTCTAATAGGAAAAGGGTAAGAGTGATCGCCGATGAGAGGTGCACTCTAACTGGAACATTCAAGGGTTAGTTGGCTAAGCATGGGCGCCCAAGTGTGAATGAGCGAGCTCATATAAAAGTCACCTAAACCTAAAAATCACTCATTCTCACGTTTGTGCAATTGAAGAGTGCTCCTGCTCCATCTCCATCTTCTTCTTCATCTCCTTGTGTGTGTATGCGTGAGTGAGAGTGAATGTGTGTGTGTGTGTGTGTGTGTGTGTGTGTGTGAGAGAGAGAGAGAGAGAGAGAGAGAGAGAGAGCATTGCAACAGCACAACAGCGGCGAGGCGGTTGAGTGAGGCACAAGGGTAGCTCCCTCTTCTTCACGGCGAGGAATCCTCCACGAAGGCAAGCGTAGGGCGGTGAGTGACATACCCTTGCTCTCTCGAGATTTCTAGATTAATCTGGTTGTGTGCTTGTAGCCATTTGTGGCTCGCACAGTGTACGACAAGTCCCTTGGTTGACACATGCGATGCACACACTTTTTTACCTAGTAATGATAAAAAATTTAATAATCAAAGCCGAGAAATTAGGAATCAAGTTCTAAAAAGAAATGTTGAACCTACAAAGCAAAAGCTTTGAGCATGACAAATTTGAGTGATTTGAGACAAATCAAATTTTGGGTGAACTTCAAATTGACTAGAGTTACAAAATCGAGAGCAAATGATGACTAGAAGTCCAAACGACAAGCTGTCTGAGTCGCAAGTGTTATGTCATGGAAAATGTAGCCGATTGAGGTAAGTATGCAAATTGCACTCGGGGTAAGTCAGACACATATAGGCAAAATGGGCAAATTTGACTTCATTGCAGCTTGCACTTGGAGAGAGAGAGACAGAGAGCGAGAGCTTTTTTGACCTAGAGCCCTCGTTGCATTTTTGCCTGCTAGCCACCTCGAGACTCCAGATCACACTAGATTTCACAAGTATGATCCTTATCAACATACTTGTATGGTTCAAACTGTACAAAAATATGCCAAAAAAATTGTATCAATCAAATCAAAGCTGGGAATTTCACAAACTGTCAGAGGACTTTTGGGGGAGCAAACTAAAGTCAAACAAAAGAAGAAGTGCATAGAAATGATCCTCTTAGCTAGCAGAGTGTAAACACAGTCAAAAACTTCGGTGGGAACATGGATTGCGATTCATGACCCCCCAAGTTCAATTGCAAAAAAACGTGATGCAAAATCATCTTGGAGAAGTCACCTGCCCATTAATGTAATAATAGAGAAAAAATAATTCAGAACATAGATCGCAATCCATGACCCCCCAGCATGGCCAAATTGGGGATTGTCAACACAGATAGTTTAAAATTTCCTTGGGGAATGTACCATGCAAATTGAGGGAAAAATGGAATTTGAAACCACCAAAATCCAAGGATAATTGGGATTTCAGTCACCAGATGTTCATTTGAACCATAGATGGAAAACTTGACCCAAACCAAGAAAAAAGTGAAGCAATGGCTTCGGGAAGATGTCTGGAAGTAATCTTGTAAGTTTCATGCAAATTGGTGTCAGAACATGGATCATGATCCATGACCCTCTGGAGCAGATTGGTTAGATTTTTAGTGCAAAAGGGTTGCAGTGATTTAATTTAGGGAAATGTGTCAAATTTGGTTGTTTTCTCGTCTCAAGGGGCCTTGTAGGTCAAAATAAGCAAAGTCAGAGTGCAATATATGGAAATTGTGAATTTGAACAAATTGAAACACTAAAAGAGAGTTTGGTAACTTGTTTGACCAAAAAATTGATAAAAAGTGCTTGAGAATGGACTCCAATTTTCCAGAGAGCCTGAAGGGTTCAAACCAATTCCAAATCATATACAATTCATGAAGGAGTTGGGATTGTGGTACAACTTCAATTCCAAATCTTCAAAAAAATTAAATGTCACACATATTGGTCACCATTAGGGATCTAAAGTGCATCCAAAACCACTTATGGCAAGTCATCCAACGATAAGTTGGGAAACTGGGGAAACTAGAGATAAAGTTGTCCAAACTTGAAAATAACTTCACGAGTGTGTCAGGATAGACTATAGAAACAAGTCCTCAAATTTTCATACATGGATCACGATCCATGAGCCCCTGAAGGCTATACTAGCAAAGACCATATCAGCTGCTCCCAAACATCAAGGATAACCTAACCCTAGAGTTTTCAGTCATTTGGCTTTCAGAATCCTTACCAAAATGTCAAAAATCTCTAAGTTTGAAAAAATTTCCAAATTTTGGTATGAAATCCCAACCAGTGATCCAAATCCAAAAAGAAGTGAACCATAGCATCCCCAACTCATGCTCAATTATATGGTATTAACAGAACTCCAAAATATTGCTGAACATGGATCGTGATACATGACCTCCTAAGCCGGATCTGACCTGCAATAGTTTGACCTAGTGCCTGTAGCTAGCCTAGATGCACTGGTGAAGGCTGGATCAATTTGGATTTGTTTTGATCAAGTTATATTCACAGTTTTTAGTTTATGGTCAAAGTTTGCATTTTTTGACTTGTCTCGACAACTTTTCGGCCTATTTTTGGATCTAATTTCGGAAATGTCTGACCACAAAATGCCTTGCAGACGACCAAGAAAGCAGTGGAAAGCCTCACCTTACCAAGTCATAGAGATTGCATCGAATGAGAAGGCCCATGTGCCAGATGAGGAGCTGTCACAAATCCCGGCAAATATCTTTATCGGAAGATTTGAAACTACAAACGGGACAAAAGTAAAGACAACCATATTCTCGAAAGAGCTCGGGAATCTATACCAAGGAAGTGCTCAAAGGAACAAGATGCTTCCAAATGGACATATTTTTTTGACTACAACCATGGGGAACGGACTTCCAGAGGGCACATGAGTTGATGTCCTCAATCCAATACAATAGTGAGGTGACACTTATAGACAAAGATGGAGCCAAGGTCAAGGTCCGAGTCACTTTGGATATGATCAATCAAGCATTAGACTTAACACCCAAAAATCACAATTTGCTCTTAGAGACAAAGGCTATAGACAACGATAAAGCTTTTGTGAAACAGCAAGGGCACAAATTAACCTACAAGGACTTGGTGTATTCAGAAACAGAATCGTCACACCGACTCATTGCACAACACCTCAAGGTCCAAAAGACACAAAGGATACCGAACTAAATCTCCACATTGCGGTGGTAATGGCATCGGATTGTCTGAATAGAGAACAATGAAGTGTGATCTTGACACAATTTTTTTGGAAAACTTACTGGAGGCAAATATGAAGAACAGTGACCGCAAAAAGAGTTACATGAATGGGAGACCGGTGTTGACAAGGATTGCTTACCAAGCACTAGGTATGATAGATGAAATACCACCAGTGGAGAATCAGCTGGATCTCATTCAGAAGTCCAAACATGCGGTTAAGCCAGTGGCATGACCCTCCTAATCACAACCCCCAAAGAAGAAAGTGGATGGATAGAGCTCAAAAAGAAAGAAATCTGACATTGAAGAGATAGAGTCAGATACTAGATTTAGTGGGGAGATAAAGCTAAAGAATAGAAATATTCTTGCTGAGTATCAATCCTCCATTCATGATGAAGAGGATGAGGAAGAATATAAACTCCATTGAGTACGCCTTGAGAGAAGATCGGGTGAGCATATAGGCACCATACCCATTTTGCAAACTCAAAGATCTATGGAGGAGGCTCAAGCCCAAAGGGAGGAACTCCGCCAAAAGAGAATGGAAGAAAAGAAAAACCTAGGAGCTGAAGCGGACGATGAAGGAGGGGAGGATGAAAATAATCCGCTAGAACAACACAAAGCCAAAGCATTGGATAAAATCAAACAATACAAAAGAAGAGCGGCTAAGGAGAATCTGGACATTGCCGAAGACATCCGGCAAAGAATTCAGAATGATCTCAAAAGATCTTCTCAAAGAGAACAACAAGATGCCAGGAGACAAAAGACATATGGACTAGAGTCATCTGATGATTTGAAGCAATCAGGGAAGGAAGAAACCAAAGAGGAGCAAACCCAACAAGAGAACAAAGAAGAAAATGAAGAAAAGAAAATCAAGGAAGATGAGAAAACTAGAGAGGGGGGTGGTGTGGAATATTTTGAATTCCATAAAGGAGATGTTCCATCAAGCTCAAATCTACCCACCACTCCTCCTCCTGCTCAAGATTCAACCGTCTCTCTAGAAAACCAACAGAAGGATAGGCTAACCACTGAGACACCAAGAGAAACAAAAGATCAAGAGTCAGCACAACAAGGTGTATGCATGATAAGGTGTACCCACTTTCAGCAGTTGCCCCCACCAAGACATCCAAAAAATTGCCTCTTTTTTGCCACTCTTATGTACATTTAACTTGCTTGCACTTACTTTGAAGAGACAAGATTTGGTAGCCACACAAAACACATAGTTGCAAACACAATGGAAAGCTCTGATCTTCATTTTATCACATGTTAATGGCAATTTTGTTATGCAAGGACTAATCTGGTTCAGCTTGTCGCACCTTGTCACAACATTGTGACCTTGATGAAGAAATACTTATAACTTTTCTTGGGAATTTTTTCTTTACTTATCCTTTTGCACATCAAATGTTCAGTTGGAAGGAAATTCAACTTGATTTGTTGATAACTTTTTGGATCTTTTCATGATTAATATTCATTTTTCTTTGTTAGAATTTCTATTTAGAAAAGCCTTATTTTTTTACACTAGATATCTAATGATGTAGAAATTATTTTTCAAGATCCAACGGTCATTTGATAGATTATGACCCAAGGAATGTGACTATGCAAAATAGTTTAAACTTCAATGGCTCATTTTTTAAAGCTCTACCTTAGAAAATAATAAAGACTGCTTAGAGACCTTGATATAGTTTTTTTTTAAAATCTAATAAATAATGTACATTGCCACTCATTTTGATTTCCATATATGTCATAACTTTTAGTGTAAGGCCCTCTTAGAAAAACATTTGAGTCAATATGAGCAAGGGAAAGACACTTTTCCATTGTTTTAATTTTTTTCACTTGCACCACCATTCACTTGAGATGTGCCTCCTTAGGTTTGGTAAAATACCAAACCTAGAAATTTTGACACTTGTCAACCAACCATGGCTTGGCCCTATTCCAATCCTAGTTGGTTAGTCCACGTCATACAAGGAGGCCGCCATGTCACCAAAGGTCCATGTCATCACTGGCCATCTCACCTTCCACATCACCACAATCAAGACTTTGACCTAACACTTGGTTTGCCATGTCACTCTAATTGCCAACTCATCCACCACCCTCCACTACCACCTTGCATGCCACTTCACCTTAAGTGCCATGTCATCTACCACCTCACATGCTATGTGTAAGTATTGCTTGCATGGCTTGCCACATCACTCGCCACCTCATGAGCCATGAAGCATGCCATCGTCACCTCGCCAACTCATCATCTCCTTTTTTTGCCACCTAATCATTACATGTCACCCTTTTGACACATCATCATATGACATGGCAAATGAGGGGATCCCATCCACCACCTCATCTTTCCACCTACGCATTCCATTTCATCAATCATCCATATAAGCTTGCGACATGGATGACCATGTCATTCATGCATGGCCACCTCAATAGCCATGCCATTTTTTATTTTTATTTTAAAATATTGTAAATAAATTAAAAATCAAGATGCCTCAATTTAATTATTTACGTGGTAATTTAAGCAAAAAGATTATATTTTTATGTAATTTATATATTTTAAAAGTGTCATTAATAAAAAATTCTATTTATTTGAAATATCATTGGATCACAAAAATGGTTTTTTAAAAATAGCTTCTGGTTTATTTATGCACACGGATTTTGGACCTTCCATATCGATACAAGCCGCACGTAGCTCGCAGCGAAAAAAATGTCCGCCGTGTTCCTTGATCACACCGCGGCCTAGGCGGGAGATCGCTGTAGTTGGTGCCATGGGCCTGGACACAGTCCGTTATCACTCATCGCCTACCAAGCCCCATCGGCCACTCCTAGTGCGTCTACCCCCACAAGACCAAAAAACGATCCAAAAGTAGCCAAGCCCATCGATGGAAGGTAGCCTTGGCACTTGCTCGAGGGGGGGATTGCATCCTGACATCACAGATGGGTGCGAGGATCTCGTCGCCTCATCTCACCCATCCTTTGCTCGTGGTCCGCCCCTTTCCCATCTCAACCAAGCACCACTACCCTTATAGTTGTACACAATTCGAAGCGAGCCGGTAAACACCCCAAGAACCATGGCAACCCCATTGTCTAAGCGCCTGAACCCCATGGTCACACATGAACCCAAGGGTCCTGAAACACCCCACGGTGCCCATGAACCTTGCGTTGGGCTGGCAAACGGGGGAAAACCTCTTGTTGGGGGAAGGCCAAGAGAAGGTTTGCCATAAGAGTCTGCCATGACCGACGGCACAAACGATGCGTCTGTCGACGACACCAGATGTGATGACGGGATGGCCCATGGTGTGGTGGCGAGGAGCCGAGCGCATGGAGGAGGGTCAATGGAGCCACCAATGACTCCCTATTGACGTGGTCGACTACGTCGATGGAGGATAAGCGAGGGCATGGACGCGTTGACAGGACGGCACGGGCCAACGATTGGGCCAACGGTCCGAGTAAGTCAGCGAGGGCCGACAGGTATGTGACAGGGCCGATTGAGGTGGCCGTCTATGTTGAGGGAGAACAATCAAGGGGGTCGTCTGTGCAAGTCTTTGATGACAGGATGGAGCAGACTGATAGGGATGGACAGGTGGACTGGTGCTTGAAGCACGGAATGGACGACGCCATCGCCAACTACATTGTGATGGGGTCGGTTGAGGTTGGTAGTGTAGATGGAGCCAACGATCCGTGCACCGCGAGGGTGATGGGGGACGTGGATTGGTGGGTGACCCATGTGAGGGTCGACAAGTGAGTGAAGGATGTAGCGAATGATGCTATTGCTGACTCCACCTGACAAGGCTGATAGCATCAGTGAGGCCAATGGGCCATGAATGGGTGGGAGGATGGGGCGGCATGGGCTGATGGGTGAACCAACACGACGGGTGTGTCGACGAGGGTTGAGGAATGCGTGGAGAACAAAGCGGACAACACCATGATCGATGACACCATGATGAGGCCACTTGTGTTGTAACTAGAAGGATGGCCCAGGACTTTGTAGGGATGGAGAAATGGATCTCAAATGCACCCTACAAAGTCACGTGGACATCCAGTATGGTTTGGATGGTCCCGAACCATACTCGGTAAAATGGGCTGTATGAGCCATATGATCCATTTTACTGCATAGTATGTGCCTTGACAACCCATAGTAGTTTGTATGGCTATGCAACTTTGCATGGGTGGGAAAATAGCTCTCACCTCCACCCGTGCAAATTTTTGTGGCCATCCAATATTGTTTGAGAGGTCCCAATACATAATGTACGCTAAAATTAGCCATATGAGGCATACGAACCATTTTAGCACATAGTATGGACCTTGATCGCCCAAACCATATTTGTTCCCCGTGAAACTTTTTAGGGATGGGAAAATGATTCTCACCCCCACCAGTGCAAAGTCTCATGGCCATTCGATATGGTTTGGGTGGTCTTGACTCATAATATGCCCTAAAATGGGTCGTATGAGTCATACAGTTCATTTTAACGTATATTTTGGGCCTTGACGGTGCATACCATACTAGATGGATGTGCAACTTTGCACACATGGGTATTTGTGCTCATTTCGACCCATGAAAAAATTCAAAGCCATCCAATATGGTTCGGGTAGTTTCGATCCATACTATGTGCTAAAATGGACCCCTATGTCTCATACGGCTCATTTTAGCACAAAGTATGGGCCTTGACCGCCCCATACCATATCAGAGTGGTTGTGAAACTTTGCATGTGTGGAGGAATGGCACTCACCCCCATTCGTACAAAGTATTTTGTTCATTCGATATGGTTTGTGCGGTCCCAAACCATACTATGTGCTAAATTGGATTATGACTCATACAACCCATTTTAGCACATACTATGAGACTTAACCGCTCATACGATATCGGATGGTTGTGTAACCTTGCAGAGATTGGAGAATGGTGCTCACCTCCACCCGTGCAAAGTCATGTGTCCATCTGATATGGTTTGGGTGGTCCCGAACCATACTATGTGCTAAAGCAGGTCGTATAACTCATACAACCCATTTTAGCACATAGTATGGGCCTTGAACGCCCATACCAGTTTTGATGGTTTTGAAACTTTGTAGGGGTGAGGGAATTGTGCTCAACCCCACCCATGAAAACTCTCGTGGCTATCCAATATAGTTTGGTTGGTCAAGGACCATACCATGCGCTAAAATGGCCCGTATGAGCCGTATGGTCTATTCTCGTGCATAGTATGGATCTTGACCTATCCAAACCATATCAAATGACTATACAACTTTGCACGGGTGGAAAAATGGTGCTCACCCCCCCTGTGAAAAGTTTTGTCGCCATCCAATATGGTTTGGATGGTCTCAATCGATACTATATGTTGTAAATCCTAAATCCTGAAACCTGAACCGTAATTCCTAAACCATAAACCAAATACCTTAAACCTTGAAACACAAACCCTAAACCCTATACTCTAATCCCTAAACCCTAAACCATAGACCTTAAAACCTTGAACAATAAACCCTAAACCCTAAACCCTAAGCCCTGTACCCTAAACCCTAACCCCATAAATCCCAAATTCGGATGGTTATGAAATTTTGGATAGGTGGGGGAATGGTGCTTCACAACCATCTAGTATGGTTTGGATGGTCCCCACCCATACTATGTGCTAAATGGGCCATATGTCTACCCTATATGTTAAACGCTAAATCATGAACCTTAAACCCTAACCCATAAACCCTAAACTTGGATGATTGTACAAATTTGCATGGGTGGAGAAATCGTGCTCACCCCCACACATGCAAATTTTCACATCCATTCGTCGATATGGTTTTGGGGGTTTTGACCCATACTATGCACTAAAATGGATTGTAGGCTCATATGACCCATTTTAGTGCTTAATATGGGCCTTGACCACCCATATCATATCGATGGCTGTGCAAATTTTCACAGGTGGAGAAATGGTGCTCAGACCCACCCATGAAATCTTTCACAGCCATCCAATATGGTTTGGATAGTTCCGACCCATACTATAATCTAAAATGGGCCGTAGGCTCATACGTCCCATTTTAGTGCATAGTATGGGCCTTGACCGTCCATACCAGTTTGGATGGGTGTGTAACTTTGCATGGGTGGAAGAATGGTTATCACCCCCAACCATGAAAAGTCTCATGGCCATTCTGTATGGTTTGGGCATGCGTGATCTATACTATACGCAAAAATGGGCCTTATCGCTCATATGGTCCATTTTACCACGTAGCATGAGCCTTGATCACCCATACTAGTTTGGATGGTTGTGCAACTTTGCACGAGGGAAGTAATGAGGCTCACCCACACTGGTGAAATGTCTCATAGCCATCTGATATGTTTTGGGCGGTCAAGGTCCATACTATGGGTTAAAATGGGCCGTATGAGTCATACGACCCATTTTAAAAGCAGAGTATGGTTTGAAATCGCTCAAACCATATTGTATGGCCACTAGAATTTGTATGGGTGGGGGTGTAGACCATTATTTTTCCACCCCTTTCAAATTTTCACAGCCATCCGATATGGTATAGGCGATCAAGACCTATAATATGTGCTAAAATGAGCCATATGATCCATATGACTCATCTTAGCGTACAATATGGGTCGAGACCACCCAAGCCATATTAGATGGCCATAAGAATTTTCACGACTAGGGGTGAGTACCATTCTCCCATCCCTACCAAGTTGCAAAGCCATCAGATATGGTATGGGCAGTCAAGGCCCATACTATGTGCTAAAATGGGACATACCCATTTTAGCACATAGTATGGGTTCGGACCATCCAAACCATATCAGATGCTTGTGAGACTTTGCATGACTGGTAGTGAACACCATTCACCCACTCTTAGAAAGTCACACAGCCATCCAATATGGTTTGGGTGGTCAAGGGCCATACTATGTACTAATATGGGACATATGGCTCGTACAACATTTTAGCGTATAGTATAGTTCAAGATTTCCCAAATCATATCAGAGGGACATGCAACTTTGCATGGGTGGAGTGAGTACTATTCTCCTAGCCATGCAAAGTTGAATAGCTATCCGAATTGGTATGGGTGTTCAAGGTCCATATTATTCAGTAAAATGGTCCAGACGAGCCATACGACCTATTTTAGTGCATATTATTGGTCGGGTATGGGCCTTGACCACCCATACCGACTTGGATGGTTGTGCAACATTACATGGGTGGGGGAATAGTGGTCATACCCATCCATGTAAAGTCTCATGGTCATCCAATATGGCTTGGATGGTCCCAATCTATACTGTGTGCTAAAATGGATCGTATGGCTTATACGGCCCATTTTAGCGCATAGTATGGGCCTTGACTATGCATACCACTTAGCATGGTTGTGAAACTTTTTAAGGGTGGGATATTAGTTCTCACCTCAATTGGTGTAAATTCTCTTGGCCATTTTTTGATATGGTTTGGGCGGTCCCGACACATACTATGTGCTAAAATGTATCGTATGCTCATATGGCCCATTTTAGCATATAGTATGGGCCTTGATCGCCCATGCCATATTGGATAATTGTGCAACTTTGAATGTGTGGAGAATTGGTTCTCAAATCCATCCATGCAACATTTCACAGCCATCTAATATGGTTTGGGTAGTCCCGACCCATACTATGTGCTAAATGGGTCGTATGTCTCCGGTCCATTTTAGTGCATAGTATAGGTCTTGACCGCCCATACCATAGCGAATGGATATGAAACCTTGCACGAGTGGAGGAATTGTGGTCACTCCCATCTATACAAATTTCACAGCCATCCAATATGGTTTGGGTGGGCTTGACCCATACTATGCGCTAAAATAGGCCGTATGAGCCATACGACTCATTTTAGCGTATAGTATGGGCCTTGGCTGCCCATGCCATGTTTAAATCGCTTAAAAATTCATACGAGTAGGGGAATGGTACTCATCCCCACCCGTGAAAAGTCTCACAGCCATTCGATATGGTTTGGGCGATCTCGGTCCATATTATACGCTAAAATGGGCAGTTTGGCTCATACAACCCATTTTAGCACACAATATTGGCCTTGATTGCTCATACAATATCAAATGACTATGAGAATTTTCACAAATAGGAAAAAAATGCTCACCCACACCCCTAAAAAGTTTCATAGCCATGCAAACTAGTATGGGTGGTCAAGGCCCATACTATGCGGTAAAATGGGCCGTATGGCCATTTGAGCAGATAGTATCGTTCGCGACTATCCAAAACATATTGGATGGCCACAAGACTTTGTACAGGTGAAGGTGAGAACCATTTTCCCACACCTATAAATTTTCACAGCCCTCGAATATGGTATGGGCGATTAAGGCCCATAGTAGGTGCTAAAATGTGTCGTATGAGTCATACTTTCCATTTTAGCGCATAGTATGGTTTGAAACTGTACAAACCATATTAGATGGCAATGAGACTTTACACGGGTGGGGGTGAGAACCACTGCACCACCCCTACAAAGTTTCATAGCTATCCAATATGGTGTGGGTAGTCAAGGGCCATACTATGCGTTAAAATGGAACATATGACTCATATAACCAATTTTAGCACATAGTATGGGTTGGGACCGTCCAAACCATGGATGATCATGAGACCTTTCATGAGTGGGTGTGATCACCATTGACCCACTCCTAGAAAGTCACGCAACCATCGAGGGGTCAAGGGCCATACTATGTGCTAAAATGGGACATATGGCTCATACAACCCATTTTAGCTCTTCTATCATAGGTTAGGATATGATCATCTGATATTGTTGGCTCTTTGGTCATGCACATGGTTCTTTATATGGTTTTATATAGTATCATCTATATGATCAAATTTATTGCCATATATGTGGACCTTTATATGGTCATCATATTGGTATCCTTTATATATGTGGACCTTTAGCTTTATGGCTATATATGTAGACCTTTATATGGTCATCTACATTGGTATCATTTTATAATGGATTGGCACATGATTGCCTATATAGTTTCTATAATGGTGTTTATATGGTCCTCTATTAGTGTGGGACGGGTGTCTAACCTCACTCCTATCTTATTGCAGATTTAAAGAGAACCACGATTGAATTGTCAATCCATGGGACGAAGTTGATTCGACTAGTGCATAGAGGCTACAAGAGGTTGTCAATCCCTCAAAAAACAACAAACAACTCGCAACTAACTCAAGCTTCACTCAAGTGATTGAAATCGATCACCAAAAGCCAATTGCTCATCGACAAACAAATCACATCCGTTACAGCATCAAATGACATCGAAACGTAACAAAATTTCTAGGACAAGGTTATAAGACCTAAGCACACATGATTATGGTCTCAAATCCCACTTTAGATCAAGTGTACAAATCACGATTATTAACAATAGTGGATTTTTGACCTAGTCGTTTTCGACCCAGAACGCATCTAAATGCTTAGCAATGATGTCCTAATACCTCGCCTATGCTTAGTTTTTGATTTTGAAGTGTAAATTCCTAGTTATGATGAAATTAGGCCACGGGTCGGCGACACCAAAAGCTACTAAATACCGTGAAATACTCACGTCAATGCTAGAGCTCTTACCTACGGTTGCAATGCAACAAACGTGACTGCAATGTGACAACCGGAGAGGGAGTAGGAAGTGTTCAAAGGAGAGAAGTGAGCGCCGTTAGCTCACGCTGTGTATTTCATTATCCAAAACTTAAAAATAACTTACAAAAATCGGCTTTTATACCTTAGCCAAGTTTTTTGGTGGTCAAAACTAATAATTTGGGAGCTCTAACTAAAGATGCGTAAAGACAGGTTGATACAATCTGGAGGCTTGTAACCCCGGCTCACCAATTACAAAGATTTATCCTGAAAATAGGAGTTACAATATTCTCGATTTATCAAAATAATAAGTGTTTTAACAATGAGAGCTCCAAAAAATGATATCGATGTTAGGTTGCTACTAACATTCCCCCCTCCTTGCCTGTGTCGTCCCTTGACACAACTTTATGGGCTAAAATAGTCTTCAGGTTGACGGCTAGCGAGGCGGTCTTTAAGTGCATGTAGAGCCTTTTCGTATCTGATCTTTCTCTCTTTGTTTGGCACTTGTAGAAACTGCATAGTAACTCTATTTTTAAGCTCGACTATGGAGTAGCCGATGAATCTTGAAGTCAGGTTGCTGATCACTGGCCCAAAAATCTTCGTTCGCCAAGTGAAGAACCCTGTGTAGAATGCTTCATCAAAAGCCAACATATTATGAGAAGGTAAGAACATGTAGCAGGCGTAGAAGCCATAAAGGACTTCTTCGAAAGGTTGGCCACTGAGATTGTAGAATAAACACTTATTGCTCTCGAGGAAAGACATCCACGGGGCTCTTGCTTGCTCTGGCTCATAAAAGACTTCAATGCAGATGAGCAGCATGTGGCAAATTTTGTAAAGCATCGCACATGAAGGATCAGGTAGACTTTTGAAGAATGACATGGTGCCCGTTAGGGTTTTCACCGTGTATTCTTCTGTCAGAGATCCCCTTTCTGGAGCTGGCAATCTCGGATAATTTAGCCATGTAGGCCGCTTCTTTGTGGTTGCCTCATGTGCTTGCCATGTCCTTACTCTTGGGACATAACAAAAAGTTTGATCCTTTTGAAGTGCTGTAGGTGCTCTTGTGAACAGAATCAGGTATCTAGGATTCTTGTTTAGCCAACTCTTTCTCCACTTGGGATGGACTTCATCTGCGCCTTCTATTTGCATGTCTTTATAAAGTCTTTCCTTGACCTGGAGCAACTCTACCTTTATCAAGGGATCTGGCAGGGATTGCTGATGCCATTGTGCATTGATTTGATTGGGAGTGAGTTGACTAACATTGGCAGAGTGAAGAACTCTCAACTCCCAATCCATCACTACTTTCCACTGCTCATATGTCAACCTTTTCCTTAAGTGCCTCTTCCTCAGCTTTTGACAGCTGGACCATTGGCTCCTGATGGGTATTGTTAAGGCGGTTACGCCGCTAGCGGAAGCTAAATAGCGAGAACTCAACCAACAACAGAATTTGTCAGACGAGGACGGAGCTTGACCCGCAAGCGCATGGAAACAACTAGGTGGGTGTCAAATCACCTACTCGACCTTCTAATGACAATCACTACTAAGGAAATCAAATCTAAGTTCTAAAACACGCAAGTGACTGAAATCCGTACTACGAACGAATGCTATACGAAACAGGATCTAGAATCATTGAATCGATCTCAAACTCAAGGGGAAGTCTATACACTAGGTAAGAACAACACCCTAAAGACTTGAACTGCAAAATCAACCTATAACCACTCCGTGCGGCAAACGCGTATGAAGACAGGCCGAAAAATACAGGTGACCGAAACTTGACCCCGATGGTACTAATGCGTAGCTCTACTCGTTGTGGTTCTATAGATATGCTGCACGCTCTATTCTGACACACGAGTTGGAAGAAAACTCACACCGAAGCTCGTAGGAACTTACCACACATAGAAGCCGATAGCGCGCACTCTTGGTATCTATGCGTAGCTCTCACCGTTGCTAACACAATGGCGGTGTCGCTTCTCCAATGGCGGCCCCGTAGCCCGAGTAGCAAGAAGATAAGACTCTCTCTCTCTCTCTCTCTCTCAGACATAGTCACGGCGCTCAAAAACTCACTTTGATTAATAATTGAATCTCCTTTAGGTTACAAAAATTTGGCTTATATACCTCAGCCTTGGAGGTGAGAACATCTCTAATTATTTACATCAACAGGTGAAATTACTTCAGGATTACAAGCTGGAAACTCAATTGAGTCCCGTTACTTAATGAATGGCTCAAATCAAAATTAATGTCGGAAAGACATTTATTACAATCAATGGTTACAAAATGATGGGTGTGAGAAAAAATGTGGGTGTGATCGTCTACTGGCTCAACACTCCCCCCCTCCGCGTTCATGTCGTCCCTGACATGACTTTTAGGCTTGGTCAATAGAGTCCTGTCATCTTGAGCATCTGCAAATGTGATTCATAGCGTAGGTTGCCGATGGTCAAGGTTGGGCCGAATATTTTGCTTTCGTGAGTGAAAAAGCCGGTGTAGAAAGCTTCTTCGAATGTTTGCATGTGGAAGCTAGGCAAAAACATAATTCTTTGGTATAAGAGATGTAACACCTTTGGTGATGGCTGCAATGAAAGATCATACATCATATCCGTCACTGTGTCGGCCGTCGATAGTAGACTCGAGGTAGTGGCTTTATCTGGCGCGAACACTTCAATGCATGCTAAGAGAGTCCTGCAGATTTTCTTTAGCATCTGACACGAAAGGTCAGGAGAGCCAGTAAAGAGTTTGATGGTGCCCGTTAGGGTTTTCACCATGTAGGCTTTACCTATTCTCTCGCCTGCCTTTGGTCCTGGCATCCTTGGGTAATTAAGCCAATTTGGCTTCTTTTCTGCAATCCTGCCATGCTCTTTCCAGCTTCTGACTCTTGGCGCCGGGCAGAAGGTTGCATCCTCCCGAATCTCCTTTGGAGCCTCTACCAAGTAGATGAGGTAGGCTGGGTATTTGTTCAGCCAACCTTTCCTCCATCTAGGTTGAGAATCTACAATCTTCTTTGATTGTTCATCCTTTGTGATGTCGCCTTCGTAAAGAGCGACATACTGCTCCTCCTCTATTCTCTTTTTCGTCTTTATCACTTCAAATTTCATCAGAGGGAAAAAGGCACTAAGGCTTGTTCTTCCTGATTCTCTAAGGTTGGTGCATATCTAATGCCCACTGGTCTTGCTCCTGGTAAAGGTGGTTGTTGTCCCAATACCGGTTGCGGTCTTTCTATCCCCATAGGTCCCGGTACATTTCCCGTTGGGTATCGAGGTACTGGATGTATCTGAGGTGGTGCTAATTGAGCAGGAGGTGCATACTGGCGCTCCCTTACATACCCTTTGTTGTAATAACACTCCTCTGTTGGATGATTTGTCCATTTTCGTTCAATAGCACACCATTTCAGTGGTTTTGGCAATGGTTTTTGGTATGGTGCCATCCTTTTTAGAGCATCTTCTATCATTTGCTCTACATTTGGCATGGTTGTTGTTTGAACATTCTTTTTAGTGGTAGTCTCACTCGCTACGGAGGAGGAGCTACTGGATGAAAAATCTGTATCCTCTGACACCTCTCCATAAACCGTACAATTATCCACTAAGTACAATGCCTCTCTCGTTACTTGCTCGAAACTTGTACAAGCTTTCAAGTGCAAGTCCTTCTTGAGAGTGTCGTTCCTCAGTCCCTCAATAAAGAGAACAGATAGTCTGTCATCTTGTGGTCGTTCACGTACTGGACATCTCTCAATGTATTGTTTGAAGCGAAGTGAAGCTTCCTTCACCTTTTCGTGTTCTCTCTGTTTAAAAGCATATATTTGTGAGACCGTATTGTGCTTAATCCCTCGTTTTGAGAATTCCTCAGCAAACTCTCTTAGCAAATGGTCAATGTCATGGAATCCCCCTATGTTCATTGGTTGAAACCATGTCAATGCAGTACCTTCTAGAGTAAGACCAAATCCCTCGTATTGTGTATGGAAATCTGTTATCTGCTCAGCTCTTAAGACTTGCTTAAAGAGTGACACATGTGCATACGGATCTCCTGAACCACCATACTTCTTTGGCACACACTTGGCTACTTGAGATGGTCTCATACGTCTATGATCTGCTACCAATCTCATTGCTCCTGTGTCTCGGCTAAAGCTTTCTCTAGCATCATGGACTTCATGGGTTACCCTTGTCGGTTCCTCTGCCCTGAATCTACTATTGGGAGGTAAATGTGATGGTTCCGCTTCAAACCTTGGACCTGGAGTGGTATAGGTGGGGATTGGAACTGCACTACCTCGATTCGTCTCCATTGACTCTCTGGAATGTAATGATCCCATTGGTCCGAGCTTCGAGTCCCAAGGTTGACTGAAAGAGTCAGCAACCTGAGTTCTTTGTCCTCCTGTTGTCCTAGAGTTTTGCACTCCAGTTGTTGGTGCTGGTCTATGTGAGCTAGAAGTAACATAATACTGATGTAGTGGTCCCCCAAAGTATGTATATCCTTCTAATTCTTTCTTGCCCATTGTTGAGTATTGCCTGCCATACTTATCGTAAGCGGCAATTTTCACTTCCGATCCCTCTGTGTAGGTAAAGACATAGAGTCTTTTTTTGTTTGTCAACTCTCCGGTGTAGGGTTCTTCACATCTATAATAGAGATCTTGCTCCCCATTATTATATTTGTATAGCCCCACATAGATGTTATCAGTGTTGATCCTTGTAGTTTCATTCTCTCTTCTTAACCTCGCATTAGGGAAGTTCATTATTGGTGCTTTCTCCTCGAGTTCTTCATCTATTTTGGCTTTGGTGCCCATCAATCCCCACTTGTCCACAATGTTAGGGTTTAGGACTACCAAGTACATGGTACCCTCGTCATCTAGATATCTATCTCCACTATAGCTCACAGGCACTAAGTCCTTGAACTCACTAGGTCTATCTTCTATCTTTACACAATAGCGGTCCATTCCGTCTTTGTAGATCTTTGCACCTTGCTCATTGTCGTACTGATATTTTATGAACAATAGCTTCATTGTGGCGGAAGGGTTTGATGATCCTGCTGCCATATTTTCTCTGTTGTTCCTGTTCGAGTGTTCGGTGAAAATCTCGTAAGACCTCTCCGAAGAAGTATCAGAAACACTTCCTTCAAAGATCGGCTCTAATGGTTGCACCCAACTTTGGTTTACACTTCCCTCGGTTGATATGACACTTGCTGGTTCCCCTTGTTTTGGTTGATTATTCCGGAGATTCCTGCCCGATCTCAAATTCATCAATTCCCCTAAAGGACTGTAACTTTTTCGTCTCGGCAATTTGTTTTCCCCAAGTTTTTGTGGTCAGAATTGATCCAAGCTGATTGATACTTGGTCAATTGTTTAATCTTGTCAGCTGGACATCTTCTGTTTCATCAAGTGAGAATTTTGTTACTGTTATGCTGAGAAAGACATTATACGCGTATGATGTCTTTTTTTTTCAGAATTTGACTATTTTGGTTATGCTCACTCTCAGTGGCCCCTTTATGCTCTGTTCACTCACAAAATTCAGTTTGAACTCTGTTTGAGCAAGTTATGGCTAATTCAGGCTTTCTTGGCAATTTTCTGCTTTTGACTTGTTTTTGGGTCAATTGTTATCCAAATGGGATGAAACTTGAAATATAACCTCTAGACAGCTATTACAATGGATCTGTGTTAGCAAAGTATCAAAATATGTCCAAAATTAGGTCAAAGACATCATACGCGTATGATGTCTTTTTCATCAATTTGGGTCCAAACTTGATATTTATGCTTCCAACAGTGCCTGTAACAATCTTGTCAGGTCAGATATCAAAAATAAGCAGTGGATGTGCCAAAAGACATTATACGCGTATTATGTCTTTTGTCCCAGATTTTGACTATTCTTGGTTTTAAGCCTTCTCCAATGTTTATAATTGAGTTTCAAGTGTTTTTGTCAGGTTTGAATGTGAAAACAACATCTGAATCCAAAATTTCCTATTCTTTGCGTTTCTTGGACTCCGACTTGTCTTTTTGGGTTTCTTTGAGTGTTAATGCTCTTGTTTTAAGTTGAAATTAGGGTATAACCCCCCTCCTGAACACTCTGGTAAAGTCAAAATTTCTGTTTTGGTCTCTATTTGGTCATTTAGACATCATACGCATATGATGTCTAAAGTTGCAGATTTCCAGTTTTTCAGCACAGAACTCTTCCAATAGCTCTTTTAAGTGCTCAGCAACAATCAGTTACACAGAAAATTTTTCTGAACTTTGTTTATTGCATATTTCACTACCAAAGCGACTTTTTCAGTGATCTAACATGCAATCAAACACATCAAGCAAATAGAACACCAATTGATAGCTCTGGATCAGGATCAAATGAGGCCCTACCTAAGCTACTTCTAATCATAAAATGGATTTTTTGCAATTGAAAATATAAAGAGATTTACTACCACACAAGGAGTAGCAAATTCTTTTTATGTCAACAACCACTTAACACCATCAAAAACAATCTAATCTAAGCTAAACTAAAAATACTGTCAACACGGAAGACCCAGGAATACCCCACTTCCTAGTATCTCTCGAGACCTTCGGAGTCCACCACTCCTAGATCTTTTCTAACTAAAGTATACAAAGTAGTTTATACGACTCACCTCGTAGGATTAGTCTAAGGTCACCTACTTAGGGCTCTCGTCCCCGGCAGCGGCGCCAAATGTTAAGGCGGTTACGCCGCTAGCGGAAGCTAAATAGCGAGAACTCAACCAACAACAGAATTTGTCAGACGAGGACGGAGCTTGACCCGCAGGCGCATGGAAACAACTAGGTGGGTGTCAAATCACCTACTCGACCTTCTAATGACAATCACTACTAAGGAAATCAAATCTAAGTTCTAAAACACGCAAGTGACTGAAATCCGTACTACGAACGAATGCTATACGAAACAGGATCTAGAATCATTGAATCGATCTCAAACTCAAGGGGAAGTCTATACACTAGGTAAGAACAACACCCTAAAGACTTGAACTGCAAAATCAACCTATAACCACTCCGTGCGGCAAACGCGTATGAAGACAGGCCAAAAAATACAGGTGACCGAAACTTGACCCCGATGGTACTAATGCGTAGCTCTACTCGTTGTGGTTCTATAGATATGCTGCACGCTCTATTCCGACACACGAGTTGGAAGAAAACTCACACCGAAGCTCGTAGGAACTTACCACACATAGAAGCCGATAGCGCGCACTCTTGGTATCTGTGCGTAGCTCTCACCGTTGCTAACACAATGGCGGTGTCGCTTCTCCAATGGCGGCCCCGTAGCCCGAGTAGCAAGAAGATAAGACTCTCTCTCTCTCTCTCTCTCTCTCAGACACAGTCACGGCGCTCAAAAACTCACTTTGATTAATAATTGAATCTCCTTTAGGTTACAAAACTTTGGCTTATATACCTCAGCCTTGGAGGTGAGAACATCTCTAATTATTTACATCAACAGGTGAAATTACTTCGGGATTACAAGCTGGAAACTCAATTGAGTCCCGTTACTTAATGAATGGCTCAAATCAAAATTAATGTCGGAAAGACATTTATTACAATCAATGGTTACAAAATGATGGGTGTGAGCAAAAATGTGGGTGTGATCCTCTGCTGGCTCAACAGGCATCTGCTATTTTTACTTGAAATTCTTCTTCACCACCTAGCCCTTCTGTTGGCTGTGTTTCCATCTCAGTGAAAGAGACTGAGGGAATATCAATATGTGGTTGTTATGACGTGCCGACTTCTTCTTGTGTACCTTGCTGAGAATATGTGCTAGCAGTAGTGGGCACTAATGGCATCGAGGTCTAGTTGGTGGAGGTGGCTCTACCGATGGTGTATAGAAAGCGACCTGATTTTGCAAAAAACCAAAACCTTAACAATGATAAACATAATAAATGGCATTCATAAATAAAGCAAAGAAAAATGTGGGAAGGTTATGTATACTGTGGCGGAAGTAGCAGCTATAGTACGTTCCTATCCGTGTGGGTTAGCAAGCGGTGTATACATAACGATGCCTAGAAAAGTAAATAAAAAAAAGCATCATGTACTGCTCTACCAACTAAATATTTGTAAGTAAAGACTGCAAAAATGTACGTCAGAAGGGTTTCTTGGCTATGCAAACCACTCGATGAGGTGGCTGATTGTGTCACCCATGGAATGGACCTCCTGTCAAAGCTATGTGCCGAGACTCTTGACTAAGCTCCAAGGAACCATTAGCTCTACCCAATATTGACGAGCTAGATGGCCTGTGAAATCGATCATCCTTGGGAGCTTCTGCTTTGCTGGCCTAGCCTACCAAAATTGTGACCCCCTCCTAGACGTTTGTTGTCATAAAAACTAGTATTGCTCACATTGCTGGCAAGCATAATCAAGTAGCCGATGCACCCTCAAGACGACCGAGGGTGAATGCGGTTTTGATAGCAACTCACAACAATCTATCTTCTATGATAGATGAGTATGGTATTGATCCCGATTTTAGAGATGCGGTTTCATCCCTTGCACTAGGGAAGAAAGAGGAACCATTTACTTTACAAGATGGTTATCTTCTCTATGGCAATAGACTATGCGTTACTAACTCACTCCGTGAGAAAGTAATGTATGAAACTCATGCTCCTCCTTATGCAGGGCATAGAGGGATTTCGTTTACCTTAAAGGGGATTGAAACATATTTCTATTGGCCTACCATGAAAGCAAACATACAAGAGTATGTTTCTAAATGTGTGGTATGCCAAAAGACGAAGTTTGATAGAGGGAAGCAATCTGGATTTCTTCAACCTTTGCCAATCCCTAATTCACCATGGGAGAGTATATCCATGGATTTTATCTTTGGATTGCCTAAGTCTATCCATGGGAATACGGGAATATGGATGATAGCGGACAGGTTTAGTAAACAAGCTCATTTTATACCTTTCAAAAAGACTATCAAAGCCCATCAAATGGCAACCCTCTTCATTTCACAAATCTTCAAGTACCATGGCTTGCCAATGTCCATAGTGTTGGATAGATATCCTAGAATGACCAGTAATTTCTAGAAGGGTCTCTTTGAGAATTTAGAAACAAGGCTAAATTTCTCTTTGGCCTAGCACTGCAAATGGATGGCCAAAGTGAAATAGCTAGCCTAACAATTCTCGATCTACTAAAAGCCTATGTAACAGAAGTAGATCAAAGATCCCAATGGGAGAAATATTTACCCTTAGTGGAGTATGCCTATAATAACAATGTACATACTTCCACGGGAAAAGCACCTTTTGAGGTAATTGAGGGAAGATAAAAAAGTCCCCTGCTACTTAAGGTACATGGGAAGATCTTCGCTGCAGATGAGCATAGCCGAGACCTATAAGAATCTTTCCAAAAGATTAAGGATGCTAACTCTATCTCACATCAAAGGCAAAAGGCTACTGCTGACAAGCACAAAAGAGCCCAAGCCTTTAAAGAAAATGATTGGGTCTTACTCAAATTTCCCAAGGCTCGATTAAGGCACACAACAGACAAGAATCCTACGGAACACCAAAAGTACTATGCTAAGTTAGCAAAAAGGTACTATGGTCCCTTCTAGATTCTGAGGCCAATCAATGAGATGGCCTATCAAGTTGCCCACCCATTGGCTCATACAAAATGCTTTTCATGTGAGCCTATTAAAGCCTTCAAAAGGAGAACCACCTCAAGAACCTACTATTGAAGACCCACTAAAATCCAGGACCAAGAAGAGGTGCTGCAGCCCGAGTCCATTCTCCGACATGAAGACAAGGTACTAAGAGGTGGTAAACCTACCGACTATATATTATTAAGTTTAAAAATTATCCTTTTGAAGATGCTAGATGGATGCAAGTCGTATAATTAAAGGATAACCTAAACCTTGTCAATGCTTACGATGCTTCCCTAGAGTAAGAAAATGTACAAATGTTAAAAATGAACAAAGTTTTTGTCTTATAAGACTCTCTTTTTCTTTATTTTGCACAAAAAGGAAGTAATATGCACGCTTAGATCAAGTTTGCGGAGAGGACGTCTCCCAAACACCAAGTAGAGCTTGTCACTCTACTATGGAAGATTGATAGGACTAATGTGCAGACATGCTTGCGGCGGCTTAGGCTCTCAAGCGCCAAATGGACTAGTCATCCATTCTGGAACGATGTCGTAGGGTAACATAGGGATCCTCTACCCGCTAGAAAAAGGATTAATGAATATGCTGTATCTTCTCTACCCCATAGTCGAGGACGACTATGATTTCAAGAGAGAGGTAATGTCATAAAAACTAATATCTAATTCTCCTAAATGATTTTCTCATGTTAAACTAATCATTTAATATGGAAAAGTGAAAGGGGAGAAAAAGCTAGAATATTGGTTAAGCTGGAAGACCAGCCCCACAGTAGGGATCCAAAGGAGGGAAATAGGGATCCAAAAGGGGGGCCATATGTGAAAGAGAAATGTGCAACGATGGGCTTAAAAGACCCTAAGGTTCAGCCCATTAAGACTTCCAAAATGCTAAGGTTCCAAAATTCAAAGGTTGTGTCCAAAGGTCAAACATGATGCTTTGTGTGTGTCCCAAAAGTCTTCATGCGTCCCTACATAGGAGGCGGCGAGCCCTAGTTGTAGGAGATGAGAGAGAAATTCACACACACACACACACACACACACACACACACACACACACACACACACACACACACACACACACACACACACACACACACACACACACACACACAAGATCCCTTTACACAAAGGGAATGAGGGACACATGTCAGCTCCCTAGCCCAGATGCCCACAAGGTGTACTCAAATCCTATTGGATGACCTTGGAGGTGGACCAATGAGAATTAGGTTAGAGTAAATCTAGTTTAATAAATTTAAAAACACTTAATAAAAGAACCAATGAGAATTAATCTCTCTAGAAGACTATTGGACAGTCTCCCAAGGGGTCCAATGAGCATTCAACAGCCCAATGGCTTGCCTGATTCCTATTGGCCAGGAGGAAAACGGGTCCAATGAGAGTTTAGTTGCATTTATTAATTACCTAAAGCTCTCACAAAATGGGAAAGGGGAACACATGTCAGAAGGCTATCACTTACGCTGCTTAATTTCCATTGGCTGAGGCTGGGGAGGTCCAATAGGATGTGAGCATGAGCATGAGAAAATAGCAAGAGGGGTCGACCAAGAGAGAGAGGGGGCTGATTTGTTAAAGGCATTATTGATTTACACACTCACACAATCTATGTGTGAAGCAAGAAGACTCTCTCTCTCCTTCTCAAGCTTTATGGAAAGCTTCCCACCTACTCCAAGCTTGTGAGAAGGGAGGCCTACACCAACAACTCTTGGCTTTGTGATGCAAATCTAACCAAGAGCCAAGCTTCAATGCATGCTCATTTTCTCTACCATGCTAATTACTAAGCTAAGCTATTCTAATAAGAGTGATTATGTGAGGAGATGTATATCTTTCTTGTAAGATTACTCCTTCTTCCTCTCAATCTACTCTCATACCCCGCTAGCTCTCACCATCTTCGAAGGTGTGTGAGGTCTTGAGTCTGAGACCGTGAGGGATTTGATGTTGTGTTCAATAAGTTTTGTGCTTAGTGCTTGAAGTTTCCATCTTCATAGCAGTAGCTAGTATTGAAGGAACACAAAGGATTGTATTGTAAAATGTCTCTCTTGATGGGAGAAACCATAATACAAAGCCTTTTGGAGGGGGGACCGGCTCCATGCAAATCCGGTCCTCAAATGTTGTCAATTGCTTAACTTCTCTCTCTTTTGAAGTATTGTTCATGTCTTCTAGTGCGCCTGCCTTCGTGCAGATAACGGGGAATCACCGTCGAGAGCTATGGTCTTAATAGAGTCCTACGGGGCTTGCCTACACCACTATTGAGCTATTAGAAGCTTGACAGGAGCCGGTGCTATTTTGGTGTTGAATGACCCTCTCTTCTATTCTTGCAATTAATGGTATTCGAGCCACGTGTACAATAGCTTGAGTGCTTTTTCTAAAGGGATGAAGAGGAGTAGCAACTAGGGCTTGAAGTGCCAAAGTACACCTAAAAAGTTTACACCTAAAAGTTGTTAGAATGACTGACAATAGTAAAGAGAGTGGAATTAATGTTGATAGATTTGATTTTGCTAATGAGCAGGCTACTAATGATCCTCTATGCTTGTTAACTACCTTGTTTCTAAGCTTCAACAAGCTATGGGTAATCCATGCCTCCAAAGTGAAGTGCAACGGCAGCTTGGTGCTCATGGGATTCTCCAAGCTCCCCACTATGACGAGAGAGCACCTAGGAAGCCTCCTTGTGAGACTTCCAAAAGAGTCCTCTCTCCGATTCGGGAAGAAGAAGAGGATCTATACGAAGGGTTGAAAAATTTACTCCTTGATAACGCATCCACTGAAACAACAGGAAAGAGGTGAGTCTCCCTCCACCTCGACGGAGATGGCTCCACGAAGACGGCGGGCTAAACGCCTTCCATCACGTCCAAAATGGAGAAGACCATCGCACACTTCTCCACACCATAGTTCAAAGAGGGATGATAAAAAGCAAGAGAAGAAAAAGGCGAGAAAGAGGACACCCTCGTCTCCATCTTCTTCATCCCTTCCTCTTATGAAAGTTATGGTGAAGCAAGAGAAGAAAAAGGCGAGAAAGAGGACACCCTCTTCTCCATCTTCTTCATCCTCTTCCTCTTATGAAAGTTATGGTAAAGCCAAGAAGATCAAGGCAAGAAAAAGAAGAGAAAGAGGTCACCCTCTTCTCCATCTTCCTCAAATTCTTCACCTTCTAAAGAAAGTGATGGTGCAACCTTTGAACTATCAAAAAGAAGAGGCCATAGGAAATCCTATGCCACATGGAAGAGGTCGTCCAAACTCAAGAAGTTCAAAGAGGGAGGGAAGAGCATCTCTTTCCTTACCTACGATGGCACCTTTGGTGCTACGGACAAAGTCTTGGCCTTTATCCAACAATTCGATGCGGCGTTTAGAGATGAGGGCTTCATAGAGTCCTCTAAGCTACACCATGTAGCTATGCACTTTCAAAAGTCCGCTAGACAATGGTGGTCTAGCCTACCGGCCAACGGTGAAGCTCCATGAACATGGAAAGCTTTAAGAGCTTCTATTATGAAGCAATTTTTGGCCACCGATGCCAAAGACAAAGTACTCACTGAATGGCGAAGCTTGAAGCTCTCTCCCTACGAATCCATTCACAAATATGTAGACACGTTTTGGGACTTACAACTCAAAGCCACTGTCTTCAAGAAGTTGGATTTTGTAGAGCAAAAGCAACAATTTTGTGCGGGCTTAACTGAAGAAATGGCGGAGTATGTCAACTCCCAAAGGCCACGCACCATATCGGCGGTTATACACCATACTATGGTGGCTTCTCAAATCAATTTCCAAACGGGGGCTAAAAGATATTCTAAGCCCACGAAAAACAAGGGTTTCAATGAGCCTAAGGGGAAGGACAATGTCCAAAAGTCTCCTAAGGGCAACTCCAACAAAGCGAAAGAGAAAGGAGTTTACAAAGGCAAAAATAAACTCTCTCCTGAAGAGCTTGAGTGTTATCGCAAGGATAACCGCTGTTTCAATTGCGGTGAGCAAGGGTATGTGTACCGTGCTTGTCCCCTCCATGAACCTCCTAGAGCTACCTTGGTCAAAATCGAAGAGGAGGAAATTCACCACAAAGGATCTCCTCTATGCCATGCTTGGGGAAAGTTAAGAGAACATGATGCTTTTATTCTCTTTGACTGTGGTTCTACTCACAATTTTATATCCATAGAGTTTGCCACCAAGCTAGGCATACAAGCCTACGAGATGGGAAATATCCTACCCGCATATGGTGCTTTCAAGGGGCAAGAAGCTTCAGTCATTCCCTTATTCGAGAAATTGAGGCTCCATGTCCAAAGCTATGTGGACAAAGAGGACTTCTTTATCTCTCCTCTGAAGCATGAGGATGTAATCCTAGGGGCACCATGGTTTGATTGCATGGCTACCAATGTTAAATTCCCTGAAAGGAGAATCTCCTTTAAGTTTAGCGAAAAAGATATGTACATAGATGCTAAGGAAATGGGTAACACAATACCCATTGTATATACACAAGTTTTCAACAAGTAATAAAGAGCTTTATTTCCGTGTACATGATTTTTGCTAAAGATTCTCAAAATGAACCTAATGTTTTAGCAAAAGAAAACATACACAATCAAAGGAATTAGAGTTATCCAATTTTCTCAAGGGGTGTCAAGATATCTTTATTGATGACATCCCTTGTGATCTACCTCCTAAATGAGGCAATGCTGACCATGCAATTGAACTTCTTCCAGGAAGTTCACCGCCTAACAAACCTCCTTATAGAGTTTCTCAAGCTCAACAAGAGGAGATTATGCGGCAAGTGCATGAGTTAGTTGAGAAGGGCATGGTTAGGCCTAGCTCATCTCCATTGTGTTCACCGGTGTTATTAGTGCAAAAGAAAGACATCACGTATAATATGTGTGTCGACTATAGAGCACTAAATAGGATCACTATCAAGAATAGGTTTCCCGTTCCACGGGTAGAAGACCTATTTGATAAGTTGCAAGGGTCAACCTACTTCAGTAGGATTGCCCTAAAAAGTGGCTACCATCAAATAAGGATAGTTGATCAAGACATTGCAAAGACCGCATTTTGCACTACGTTTGGTCTTTATGAATACATTATCATGCCTTTTGGCTTGACCAATGCACCAGCCACATTTAACCGCTTGATGGAGAAGCTATTCAGGCCTCACCAAACCTTTACTAGAGTGTTCTTTGATGATATTATCATCTACTCTAATTCACTAGACAAACACAAGCATCACCTCTAGGTAATATTTCAAGCCTTACGAGAGAATAAACTTTATATTAATCGAAAGAAAAAGTGAGTTTTTCTTACAAGAGATTCAATATTTAGGTCACATTATCTCGCAAGATGGCATCCAAATGGATCCATCAAAGCTAGAGGTAATAAAAGGATGGCCTAATCCAAGGAATCTACATGAACTAAAGAACTTTACAGGTATGTGTGCATACTATAGACGCTTCATAAAAAAGTTATCACAAATCGCAAGACCATTACATGACCCAACAAAGAAAAATGTTAGATATACATGGTCTGCCAAGGAGAACAATGCTTTCGAAAAGCTCATCTCTCAACCTGTGCTTACACTACCAGATCTCTCAAAGCCATTTGAGGTCCAATGTGATGCTTGTGGTGTTTGCCTTGGAGCTGTTTTGCTCCAAGAAGGGCACTCCATAGGCTATGAAAGTCGAAAGCTTGACCCTATTGAGCAAGCTCTACGTATATATGAAAAGGAACTCCTCGCAGTTCTACATGCCTTAGACTCATGGAAGCACTATTTATTGGGGACTCCTTTCATTCTGCGAACGGATCACCAAAGTCTTAAGTACTTCATAACGCAGACCAAGCTCTCCGACAAACAAAAGAGGTGGGCAAATTTCCTTTCGTAATTTTATTTTCATATTGCTCACATTGTTGGCAAGCATAATCAAGTAGCCGGTGCACTCTCAAGACGGCCGAGAGTAAATGCGATTTCCATAGCAACTCAAAATGATCTATCTTCTATTATAGATGAGTATGCTATTGATCCCAATTTTAGAGATGTGATTTTAGCCCTTGCACTAGGGAAGAAAGAGGAACCATTTAATTTACAAGATGGTTATCTTCTCTATGGCAATAGACTATGTGTTACTAACTCACCCCGTGAGAAAGTAATGTATGAATCTCATGCTCCTCCTTATGCGGGACATAGAGGGATTTAGTCTACCTTAAAGGGGATTGAAACATATTTCTATTGGCCTACCATGAAAGCAAACATACAAGAGTATGTTTCTAAATGTGTGGTATGCCAAAGGACGAAGTTTGATAGAGAGAAGCAACCTGGATTGCTTCAACCTTTGTCAATCCCTACTTCACCATGAGAGAGCATATCCATGGATTTCATCTTTGGATTGCCTAAGTCTATCCATGGGAATATGGACAATAGTGGACAGGTTTAGTAAACAAGCTCATTTTTGTCAAAAAGACTATCAAAGCTCATCAAATGGCAACCCTCTTCATTTCACAAATCTTCAAGATGTATAGACATAGAGGATTCAAGGGATCCCCGACAATGGCGCCAAATGTAGGGATGCATTGTAGCACGACCTAATCGCAACCCACAAAATTATCAAATCCGTGGATCGAGCAACCTGGCTAGGGCATGGAAGCACGAGCCTAAGATGTATAGACATAGAGTATTTAAGGGATCCTTCTTCTCATCATAGAGAGAAGCCATGGAAAGGGGCTTCCTCTAATCAACAACACATGCCTACTTACTAATCCCTTGCACACAATCACGTGGTTGAAATCAACCTCTCACATCAATCACTCTTATTCACAACTCTTAATCACAACTACACAAGCATGCGATTAACATACCTACTCCGCATTAGTGTGTCCATTCCGGCACAACCCCTTAATACGACTACATATGCACACACACTAACCGCACCTTGTAGAGAGAGATGAAGACAAGGAAGGCATAGCCCTCACACACCATGGCCAATGGTGTGGATAAAATAGATTAACTCAAAAAAGGGATTAGAGATCTACCATCACACTAATACAATCTCACTCCACATAATCAAGCAAAGAAGACTAATAAGAAAGAAAGAGTAATTGATTATTAGAAATCAAGAGCTGCATGGGCATGGAAAGCCCATGAGCCTCATGGTGTGGATAGAATAGATTAACTCAAAAAAGGGATTAGAGATCTGCCATCACACTAATACAATCTCACTCCACATAATCAAGCAAAGAAGACTAATAAGAAAGAAAGAGTAATTGATAATTAGAAATCAAGGGCTACATGGGCATGGAAAGCCCATGAGCCTCATCACCATCCACTCTACAAAGAGGAGTCCTCACCCAAGAATGACCTCTCATTAAGCATAGGGCTCTTTTATAGCTTTGGGCCTCAAACCCTTCAACTATGGGATAAAGTTGAACTCTCTAGCTTAAACTCATACAAATTTGGAACTCCTACATGAGCCCAAGCCCTATACAATGAAAAGGAAATATTGTGCACTATGGTACATCCACAACTTGGTGCATAGTTGGTGTAGCCTGTGTTAGCCGCCGCTGCTAACATTCCCCCCTTCCTAATTTGGCGCATGTCCTCGTGTGCCGTTGAAGCAAGACACGGTGACATGGTAGAAAGCAAGTCCTTGGAAGAAATGTTAAGCTGCAAAACAATAAGAACAAGTAATGAGCATAAAAGGCCACCAAGAATGAATAAAACATGAAGCACAAATTAACAATCATGCAATGTGATTTTTTGCTTCTAAAAGATGGGTCAATCATAGTCAAATACTAGACAACATAAAGCAAAAAAACACCTAAACTATTGTGAAGATTAAACCACTTGAAATTTTAGTTTTATGCATGAAACACAAGCAATCAATTATGACCCTATGCTAATGCAAGTTCATAAACCTACTAGCTTAAAAACTATGTGAACAATCTTAATAAATCATTCAAGTCTATGATGTCTACGGGCTATAAAAAAGCTCCTAATCTATTAGTACATTGTCATAGCTTTTTTTCTTAAATAAAAAAAAATCTTATGGATGTTTTGTTTTTGTCATTCATTGAAAAAATTAAAGCACAATCACAAGGCTACCACCCCAAGGCAAGTATAGGTGCGACTCTCGGCTCCTTGAACCCTCAAGAAGGTGTTCCAAAAGCCTACTAGCTTACCAAGGCGACGACTAACCCCTATCAGCCCAGGGCATCGGTTTAGGGCCTTGACCGAGCAAGCCAAAGTGATTCCCCTTGCCTGCCAAGTGCCAATAAGGCGCTGGGCCTCACAAAGACACAACATAACATAAAAATTTTCTTTTCATGTGTCTAGTAGCATTTTTACTACTTTTTTGGACACTTTTTTGCTTCATTGATTCATTTTTTAGCACTTTTTTTATTGCTTCCTTTATGAGATGTTTATGGCAATTGGAATAAAAAAGACTAAAGCCTAATCATAGCCCTAGGCCATGACAAAAATGAGTGAAGTATTAAGACTATCACTAAGAATCTAAGACTAGCAAGAAATGAACCTACATTAACCTAAGGTTAAGGCCAATTACCTATGATTAGCACACATAAAACCTAATTTTTTGAAGAGTTAATTTTCACAAAGCAAAGTGTTGAAACTTTAAAATGCCTAGCTTTCTAACATGAAAAAACCATAGCTGAGAAGCAAAATTTCACTTAAACCAAGCAAAAGAATGGAGAGATGAACGAAGAGCAAAATCATGGAAGGATTACACCTATTCATGCTCTTTTGAGCATCCTTGAGCAAGCATCCCCTTCGTGTAGAGAAGCCCCTTGATCTTTTTATTTGCAAAAGAAGCCTTTTGAAGCTAAGTGTAAACACAAGCTACAAAAGCCAATTATTGAAAGCCAAATGCACACAAAAAAAATTAATGAAAACCTAAAGCTAGGGTCTTGCATACCCAAATTTGCCAAAGGGAAAAAATGCACATGATGCTCCTTGTAGAAAATTTATGCATACATATCAACCATGAGAGATAATGAGCTTCTACATAAGAAAATTTTACAATGTTTACCACCTCTAATGCATGATTCAAAAGTTGACTAAGTGTTAACTCATTTAAAATATGGAATTTAAAACAAGTCAAGAGCTAAAAAATAATGCAACTTTGATGAAATGAAGTGGCTCTCGATATCCAAATTTTACAATTTAAAGCTCTCCAAAAAGTTGGCTAACAACTAGCTCACATGAAATTTTCAAAATTTTTTAAAGAGCAATCTATGAGCTAGAGATGACCTCAACTTGATGAAATTAAAATGAATGGCTCTCAATAGCCAAATTTTATACTTGAAAGCTCTCAAAAACGTTGGCTAAACACTAGCTCAAATGACAAAATTTGCATTTTTAGACGTAGCTATGAGCTAGCATTACAACTTTAATCCAAACAAATGGAATGGCTCTAAGTAGCCAAATTTTGCAATATTTTGCAATGATGACCTCTCCTTGGATCAATGAAAGCACACTTCTGCCACACCTTCAAATGAAGCTCAATTGTTAGTGCTTTTAAGCATTTATACATACACATCAAACACCAAAATATTGAGATCAATCATCAATTCAAAATGGTACCCTTTGGTTTTACAACAAAGCTCAATTTTAGTGCAATGCAATGATTCTACATTCAAGTCGAGCACCAAAATGTATCAAGCAATACCAAGCTCAAGTGTTGATTTGTCCAATCAAGTCAAGCACTCAAAGAATGCATAGGCTAAGTTTGTAGTGCAATGAAGATCATTCGATCACACAATCAATGAAATCCATATGTACATAAGTGGTGCCTGCTTGCGCTCTCATGTAGCAAGTGTGGCATACATGACAAAAGGGAGAGGAGTCTTATGATGACATGAATGACTCCCAGCAAAGTGATCATTCAAATCCCAAATTTTTGTCATAGGTCATTCCCCCTTGAAAAAATTCATTTGTATTGTATGAGCGTATTTTGCATAGTCCTCAAAAACACATAGTACCCAATTACCATTACAAAGTGGTCAAATGGAATGGACTCTTCTCACCAAATGTCTACAAAAAATATTGATCTCTTTTTCTTGAAAAAAATAAAGTCTATACTCTCTCCTCAAAATTGTGTGCAAGTGATAAATGGCATTCAAGAACAATTGCTTTGAAACACCTCGGTATTCGTTTCTGAAAAGTATTGGTTTAGCAAGATTTTGTGGGTTCGAGGTGGAGGAAGGGGTGGGAATGATCCCTTCACAGACAAAATCTTTCAATTGTTTGTTTGTTTATTTTTTTTAAAAACCTCTGGATCGTCAGACGCAAAGGCAGAGGGAAGGTAAGCGGGTGCCGGGCCTACTTATCTGAGTGCGGGGCCGCCAGAGAGAGAATTGGGGCAAGCCTTGCTTGTCGTGAGACCTGCAGCCAAGAACGGCACTCGGGTAGCGAGACCTGCAGCAGTGAAGGGCACTATGTGTGGGTGTGTACAGTGGCCAGAGCTGTAGAGGCGGACTTTGTGGGCTTTGAAAGCCTCAGAAGGCAGCACGTGTGCGAGGTGGGGCAGCTGCAGAAAACGCCATTGTGTGGTTGTTGCGAGCCAAAACTGGCATCTGGGGCCCGTCGGCAAGTGGCTCTGAATGGGTTACGAAGGCATCATGGGCAGCTCAACAAACGAGGGTCTACGCCAGTGGTGGTAGCCACCCCATGAGCTTGACATGAAAAAGTTGTGTGTGTGTGTGTGTGTGTGTGTGTGTGTGTGTGTATAGCCAAAAATGGCGGGCTAGCATTTTGTGTGTGTGTCTGTGTTGCCAAAACGCCAACTGCAAGTGGGTTCGCCACTCCGGGTCAGCAGGATGTGCATGTTACAAAAAACAAATGGGTGAGTTTGATATCAATTTTGAAAAAAATCATGTTAAGGGTCTTTCCCACGAGACAATGAGCGATAAGCAATGTGACAATGATCCACACATTCAAAATAGGTCAAATTTGTAATTTTTTTTTTCATGCAAACTTTGATTCATATTGCCTCAAGTTGATGGTTTTCTCGTGAACACATACATTGGAAACTCCTTATGTGCATAAAACCCACTTTCAAATTAAATCAATGTACCTCCAATTGGGCGATGAATCCATGCTCAACGAATGCACAAATCTCCTCGTTAACCTCAATAATCATTGCAATCCCCTATTGCTCATATCCCAAAACCCTAATCATCCAAACCCTGTCGGATTTGTCATTTTGGTTTCTATGGCTACACACACGTGATTATGGCACCTCCAAATGCACAAATCACCGAAATTCTTACCATATCCAATCAAATTATCATACATGACAATGGTAAACCGTAAAATCATTTTCAATTGTGTATCAATCGAATCATCAATTATACACATAGAACACCAATCATTTTAGGTCTTTTCATCCGTCACAATTGCCAACCAAGGCCAATCATTCATCTTCAATTTGGACTTTGAATGCCATTTAGGCACACACACCCAAATTTAGACCAAAAATTTATGCAATGAATCCATCAATTTCACATTGAAATGCACAAATTGTAGGTTCAATCAAGCATAAATGAATGTATGCATGCTTAATTTCTAAAAAATTAGCACTATTTTTACCTAATCAAGCAATGGACACAGTAAAAAATAAGCACAAATGATCGAATTTTTCGCAATTGAAAATAAATTTAGGCTTACACCTAATGATTTCACATACTTTTCATGAACATTCAATCAAAAAACCATTTAGGTGTCCCAATTGACCATCAATCATTGAAAATCAAGTGGTCATGGATGGGGACACACATTCAATTTTTGCCCAATTTTTTGACAATTAGGCTTATCCAATGTTTGAATTAGCCTCACATACTCATCATTTACATGATTGCATACTCATGTATCATCAATTCCATCACTTTTTACGTATGCACACACTAAAAATTAGGTGCACACATACTTGAATTTTTTGACAGTTTTTTTCCCTCTTTGATGTGTGCACACACAATGATTTTTATGCATACACATGATTTTTTCTTGAGAATTAAGCATTATCTTGACACAACCATCATTTTTAAGCCAAAATTGACCATAAATTTCATCCCAAACAATCAAATTAGGCATTCCAAGTACGTTAATTGAATTACACACCTAATTATAGCAATAATTAACAACAAATTGGAATCAAACTAACCACCCAAAAATTGAATGGAGTAGGTCAATGCACTTACAATTGATTGTATCCAAGCTAATCCTTGCTCCACTCAACGATTCCATCATGCACACACATGTGTGGCTCTTCCCAATTAGCCCAAAAATTGACCACTTGTAGGTCAAAAATCATACACTTAAATCATCAAATTAGGCATGGATTAGCACAATTAACTTGGTAAAAGTGTTAATTCCACCTCTTGCAAGGGGATTTAGCATACTTTACACTTCAAATGTTAGTGGTTAGGTTAGCATGGCTAGTCAAAATTAGTAGAAATTAATAAAAACTAGCATGGAAAGAAGCAAATTAGCAAGGGTGAGCATGAAATTAGTGAAATTGGGGATGGAATTGGGGGTTTGGGTATTCATAACTCAATATTAGCATCAATTTATTGCACAATCATCATCAAATCACACCAAAAAATGAGAGACACACACTCAAAAACCAACAAAATTAGTAGTGAAATTACTCTATTCTACACATCCTAAACTCACTAGCTTAGGTTATTAATCCCCGGCAACGACGCCAAATGTAGGGATGCATTGTAGCACGACCTAATCGCAACCCACAAAATTGTCAAATCCGTGGATCGAGCAACCCGGCTAGGGCATGGAAGCATGAGCCTAAGATGTATAGACATAGAGGATTCAAGGGATCCTTCTTCTCATCATAGAGAGAAGCCATGGAAAGGGGCTTCCTCTAATCAACAACACATTCCTACTCACTAATCACTTGCACACAATCACGTGGTTGAAATCAACCTCTCACATCAATCACTCTTATTCACAAATCTTAATCACAACTACACAAGCATGCAATTAACATACCTACTCCGCATTAGTGTGTCCATTCCGGCACAACCCCTCAATACGACTACGTATGCACACACACTAACCGCACCTTGTAGAGAGATATGAAGACAAGGAAGGCATAGCCCTCACACACCATGGCCAATGGTGTGTATAGAATAGATTAACTCAAAAAAGGGATTAGAGATCTACCATCACACTAATACAATCTCACTCCACATAATCAAGCAAAGAAGACTAATAAGAAAGAAAGAGTAATTGATTATTAGAAATCAAGAGCCACATGGACATGGAAAGCCTATGAGCCTCATGACCATCCACTCTACAAAGAGGAGTCCTCACCCAAGAATGACCTCTCATTAAGCATAAGGATCTTTTATCGCTTTGGGCCTCAAACCCTTCAACTATGGGATAAAGTTGAGCTCTCTAGCTTAGACTCATACAACTTTGGAACTCCTACATGAGCCCAAGCCCTATACAATGAAAATGAAATATTGTGCACTATGGCACATCCACAACTTGGTGCATAATTGGTGTAGCCTATGTTAGCCGCTGCTAACAATCCTAGAATGACGAGTAATTTCTGGAAGGGTCTCTTTAAGAATATAGGAACAAGGCTAAATTTCTCTTCGGCCTATCACTCGCAAACGGATGGCCAAAGTGAAATAGCTAACCTAACAATTCTCGATCTATTAAAAGCCTATGTAACGGAAGTAGATCAAAGATCCCAATGGGAGAAGTACTTACCCTTAGTGGAGTATGCCTACAACAACACTGTACATACTTCCACAAGAAAAGCACCTTTTCAGGTAATTGAGGGAAGATCTAAAAGTCCCCTGCTACTTAAGGTACACGGGAAGATCTTCGCTGCAGATGAGTATAGCCGAGACCTACAAGAATCTTTCCAAAAGATTAAGGATGCTATCTCTACCTCACAGCAAAGGCAAAAGGTTGTTGTTGACAAGCACAGAAGATTATTGGGTCTTACTCAAATTTCCCAAGGCTCGGTTAAGGCACACGACGGGCAAGAATCCTACGGAACGCCAAAAGTACTATGCTAACTTAGCAAAAAGGTACTATGGTCCCTTCCAGATTCTTAGGCCAATCAATGAGATGGCCTATCAACTCAAGTTGCCCAACCATTGGCTCATATACAATGATTTTCATGTGAGCCTATTGAAGCCTTACAAAAGGAGAGCCACCTCAAGATCCTACTATTGAAGACCCACCGGAGATCGAGGACCAAGAAGAGTTGCTGCAACCCGAGTCCATTCTCCGACATGAAGACAAGGTACTAAGAGGCGGTAAGACTATCCGACGATATTTTATTAAGTTTAAGAATTATCCTTTTGAAGATGCTAGATGGATGCAATGCATACAATTACAGGATAACCTAAACCTTGTCAATGCTTACAATGCTTCCCTAGAGTAAGAAAATGTACAAATGTTAAAAATGAACAAAGTTTTTGTCTCTTATAAGACTCTCATTTTCTTTATTGTGCACAAAAATGAAGTAATATGCATGCTTAGATCGAGTTTGCGGAGACGACGTCTCCCAAACACCAAGTAGAGCTTGTCACTCTACTATGGAAGATCGATAGGACTAATGTGCAGACATGCTTGCGTCAGCTTAGGCTCTCAAGCGTCAAATGGACTAGTCATCCATTCTGGAACGATGTTGTAGGGTAACATAGGGATCCTCTACCCGCTAGAAAAAGGACTAATGAATATGCTTTATCAAGAGAGAGGTAATGTCATAAAAACTAATATCTAATTCTCCTAAATGATTTTCTCATGTTTAACTAATCATTTAATATGGAAAAGTGATAGGGGAGAAAAAGCTAGAATATTGGTTAAGTTGGCAGAGTGGCCACAGTAGGGATCCAAAGGAGGGAAATAGGGATCCAAACGGGGGGCCATCTGCAAAAGAGAAATGTGCAACGATGGGCTTAAAAGACGCTAAGGTTCATCCCATTAAGACTGCAAATTGCTAAGGTTCCAAAATTCAAAGGTTGTGTCCAAAGGTCAAACATTAGGGATATTGGATGCTTTACGTGTGTCCCAAAAGTCTTCATGCGTCCCTACATAGGAGGGGGCGAGCCCTAGTTGTAGGAGATGAGAGAGAAACTCTCTCTCTCTCTCTCTCTCACACACACACACACACACACACACACACACACACACACACACACACACAAGCTCCCTTACACAAAGGGAATGGGGGACACATGTCAGCTCCCTAGCCCAGATGCCCACAAGCTGTACTCAAATCGTATTGGATGACTTTGGAGGTGGACCAAGAGAATTAGGTTAGAGTAAATCTAGCTTAATCAATTTAAAAACACTTAATAAAAGAACCAATAAGAAGTAAACTCTCTAGAAGACTATTGGACAGTCTCCCAAGGGGTCCAATTAGCATTCAACAACCCATTGGCTTGCCTGATTCCTATTGGCCAAGAGGCAAAGGGGTCCAATGAGAGTTTAGTTGCATTTATTAATTACCTAAAGCTCTCACAAAAGGGAAAAGGGGAACACATGTCAGAAGGCTATCACTTATGCTGCTTAATTTCTATTGGCTGAGGCTGGGGAGGTCCAATAGGATGTGAGCATGAGCAAATAGCAAGAGGGGTCGACCAAGAGAGGGAGGGGGCTGATTTTTCAAAGGCATTATTGACATACACTCTCACACAATGTATGTGTGAAGCAAGAAGACTCTCTCTCTCTCTCTCTCTCTCTCAAGCTTTAATGGAAAGTGTCATAATAATCAATATCTAATTCTCCTAAATGATTTTCTCATATTAAACTGATCATTTAATGTGGGGAAGTGCCAAGGGAGAAAAAGCTAGAATATTGGTTAAGCTAGCAGACCGGCCACAGTGGGGATCCAAAGGAGGGAAAATAGGGATCCAAAGGGGGGGCCATCTGCAAAAGAGCCATGTGAAACAATGGGCCAAAAAGACCCTAAGGTTCAGCCCATTAAGACTTCCAAAATGCTAAGGTTCCAAAATTCAAAGGTTGTGTCCAAAGGTCAACCCTAGGAAAAATTGGATGCTTTGTGTGTGCCCTAAAAGTCTTTGCACATCCCTACATGGGAGGGGGTGAGCCCCAAAGCTAGGGGATGAGAGAGAAAGCCACACACACACACAGGCTCCCTTTACACAAAGGGAATGAGGGACACATGTCAGCTCCCTAGGCCAGATGCCCACAAGGTGTGCCCAGTTCCTATTGGAAGACCCTTGAAGTGGACCAATGAGAATTAAGCTAGAGTAAATCTAGTTTAATTAATTTAAAAACATTTAATAAAAGAAACCAATGAGAATTAAGTCTCCTAGAAGACTATTGGGCAGTCTCCCAAGGGGTCCAATGAGCATTCAGGAGCCCCATGGCTTGCCTGATTCCTATTGGCCAGGAGGCAAAGGGGTCCAATGAGAGTTTAGTTTAATTATTTAATTACCTAAAGCTCTCACAAAAGGGGAAAGGGGGACACATGTCAGAAGGCTATCACTTATGCTGCTTAATTCCTATTGGCTTGACCTGGGGAGGTCCAATGAGGCAAAAGCCAGACCTTATTAGCAGCTAGGGCTCGCCCAAGAGAGAGGGGGGGCTGATTTTTGCTTGGCATTGACACACACACTCTCACACTTGACCATGTGTGAAGGGAAAATACTCTATCTCCTCCCAAGCTTTAATGGAGAGCTCATCACCTACTCCAAGCTTGTGAGATAGAAGCCTACATCAACACTCTCTTGGCATGTGGATGCAAATCCAACCAAGAGCCAAGCTTCAATGCATGCTCATCTTCTCTACCAAGCTAATTACTAAGCTAAGCTATGCTAATATGAGTGATTATGTGAGGAGATGTACATCTTTCTCGTAAGATACTTCTTTTTCTTCTCAATCTACTCTCATACCGTGCTAGCTCTCACCATCTTCGAAGGTGTGTGAGGTCTTGGGTCTGAGAACGGGGATAATTCAAGTTGTGTTTGATTAAGTGTTTTGCTTGGTGTATGAAGCTTCCATCTTCATTGCACTAGCTAGTCTTGAAGGAACACAAAGAATTGTATTGTACAATGTCTCTCTTGATGGGAGAAACCATAATACAAAGCCTTTTGGAGGGGGGACCGGCTCCATGCAAATCCGGTCCTCAACTGTTGTCAATAGCTTAATTTCTCTCTCTTTTGAAAGTATTGTCGATGCTATCTAACTAGGTGTTATGTTTTTTTGTTGCTCTCTCCACCCAAGCACTCTTGTAATTCTCATTAGGAATCTATTCTAATGAAATGCCCACTATGTTCATGCTAATTTCCGCTACACATAAGATTATAGGCCATTAAATGTTACAGAAAGCTTACCTACTCCAAGCTTGTGAGAAGGGAGGCCTACACTAACAACTCTTGGCTTTGTGATGCAAATCCAACCAAGAGCCAAGCTTCAATGCATGCTCATTTCCTCTACCATGCTAATTACTAAGCTAAGCTATTCTAATAAGAGTGATTATGTGAGGAGATGTATATCTTTCTCGTAAGAATACTCCTTCTTCCTCTCAAGCTACTCTCATACCCCGCTAGCTCTCACCATCTTCGAAGGTGTGTGAGGTCTTTGGTCTGAGACGGTGAGGGAATTGATGTTGTGTTTAATAAGTGTTGTGCTTAGTGCTTGAAGTTTCCATCTTCATAGCACTAGCTAGTATTAGAGGAACACAAAGAATTGTATTGTAAAATGTCTCTCTTGATGGGAGAAACCATAATACAAAGCCTTTTGGAGAGGGACCAACTCCATGCAAATCCGGTCCTCAACTTTTGTCAATTGCTTAATTTCTCTCTCTTTTGAAGTATTGTTCATGCTATCTAACTAGGTGTTATGCTTTTTGTTGCTCTCTCCACCCAAGCACTCTTGTTATTCTCATTAGGAATCTATTCTAATGAAATGCTGACTATGTTCATGCTATTTTCCACTACACACAAGTTACGAGGCCATTAAATATTACATTTGTCATAGTAGTCCACGTCGAGCCTAAGGAAAAACTCTGTGGACAACTAGAAAGCAAAGTAGTAGGCACTTCCAAGTGGTGAGGCAAGGCAGCATAGTACATCACATAACATAGAAGTGCATGCTCTCTCATTCCATGGTGTAGATAGTCCTCTATGTGAAAGACTGATCGTGCCACTAAGTCTCCTGGCCGAGATGAAACTGTTTTGCAAAGTGAGTGAGTGTATCAAAGATAGGGCCTCCACATGACTCCAAGACAAGCCTACATGCCCAAAACGGTGCGTGATTGCCCACTCCTAGAAGGCACAGGGATCGTGCATCATGATGAACATGGCTACAATAGCCTCCAGGGACTCTGCCACTAACCTAGATTCTAGGTAGGCTAAAACATAATGAAGGCGCTCTACCTCATGAAACAACTCCATCACCAAAGTGTGTATGACCGCTAGAGAGGGTGTAGGAACACGAGGTGTCGGTGCCTGCTCTAGTGGATGTGGCTATTGTGGGGGAGTCAACTACTGAGATGGCGTTGGATGATTGGGGGGGGGGGGGGGGGGGGGGGGGGGTCACCACCTCCATGCTCTAACTGCTACAACGTGGTGCCTTCATTGAAAAAGAAAAAACAATCAATATCAAGAAATGCAAAAGTGTGCAACAAAATCCTAATAGGTAAATAAGGTAACCCTTAGACTATTACGGTGTGGAAATTGAATATCGACCCTACCCTAAACCATAACCTTGATAATTCTCATGGATAGCAGACAAAGCCTGTCTCCATAGATACTATCATATTGCTATAAATGCAATAGAGATCCTACAGCTTCTAGCAATAGAATCTTGGATGCTCAAAGGGTTCAACAATGATATTAAGATGCCAAAGGTGGGTCCCCTTGACTCCCTTGCACCTGTAAGAATTGAGGGTTTGTTGCCAATAGTATCTCCACCCGGTCTGAGATGACTACCTTGCAATAAACCACACAATGCCATTGACAACCACTCAGTGCTTCTTGTTTTGTGATTATAGCATAACAACTTCCAAGGTCTCCGAGACGCTATGAGCATAAGTATTTTTTGGCTTTATAACTGTATGTACCAAAAATGCATTGGGTGGTGCTCATATGCACAAAGAAAAGGGGCTTAGATCTACATAGGAGGACTTCTAAGCATAGCACAACCCATGGCTGGGAGCCAGAGTCAAAGTAGTGTGCTTCAAAAGTCATGGCTATGAGCCTGCTTCAATCAACGATTGCAAAATTAGATTGAATTTTCCTCTCAATCAAGAACTTAAATGCTTCTATTTTGTGATAAAAAAAATAAAACAAGTGACTAGGCTTCCTCCCCAAGCAAGGCTTCTATTCCTTTAAAAATACACTAAAGCCAATGTTCACCAAACACACTGCAGCCAATGTTCACAATTTTTTTTTATAGCAACCAATGGAAAAAAGAAGAGCATTGGAAAGTCTTTGGTTTCTAGTGAACATTTTAGGGTTTTTGCCGCTTTTAGGCTTGCCCCATCGGGGGACGTTAGTGTTTGATAGAGCTGGTTCATCTTGTGTGGCAATGCTCTTATTAGAAGCACTATTTTAGAAGGAAGAGATGCGAGATGGGTGCCCACAATCGTGCACGGATGCGTGGTGATGATGTAAGTATGTAGCTCTCTTTCTTTCTTGCACTCCTTTTTTGCACATGGGACTTTATCTCTTGCATTGGTCGCATGTCATGAACTAGGTCTTGCTGGGTATAAAAACTTAGCGAGCCCTCATGAGTGGAGGTGATTGAATTATGGCAATATTCAGAGGCTGCAATACTAGAATCAAGCTCACTGGTCACTGGATATGGAGACTTGGGCAAGTGGTATAACCGCTGCTGTGAATACAAGGTCCTGTATTGTGATCAAATGGTTCTGGGTCCCATCGTGCTTATCATAATTTGCAATTCTTGGGATCTATGAAGCCAAGCATGTCCAACACACTACTTGCTGTCTGCTGATATTTCTCTTCGATGATCTGGTCGAGATTGCTATATTATGATGCATAGCTAGGTCCCACTTTTGGTTTATGTGGTCTTTAATGTCCACAATGCTGCTATCTATTTCATTGGCCCCTAAGGTGAAACAATAGCTCTTTTTGGTAATTGACAACATGACCATTGCAAAACCCCGTAAGGGTGCTTGTTAAAAACCCACCCTGCTTGGCTCACCACCTTGCTCCCTGCATTTCTATCCGCCACGATGTGGCTAGTCTGAATTTCCTTCTCCATAGATAACAAAAATCTATTATTTCATTAGATGGATTCTTCAAAGATTCCATCCATTCAAACTTTCTTCTTCTTCTTCTGATCTCCGAGGATGATAATAAAATCTATCTATTTATATATATATATATATATATATATATATATATATATATCTTTCTCTCTCTCTCTCTCTCTCTCTCACACACACACACACACACACATATCTCTCTCTCTCTCTCTCTCTCTCTCTCTCTCTCTCTCACACACACACACACACACACACACACACACACACACACACACACACACACAAGTGGTGACTCTTTACGCTACATGGATACTATACTAAGCTAGAAGAAAATGCATCTACTCTACACACACACGCACACACATACACACACACATACACGCACACACATACACACACACATACACACACACATATGGGTCTCGTTATCCTACGTGGCAGGGCATGCTTACATCGGTCACATTATCAGTAATCACACACACACACACACACACACCCCTAAGTAGTGGCTCTTTATTCTACATGATACTATACTAAGCTCGATGGGACTGCATCTACATTACACACACACACACACACATGTGGTTTTCTCTCTACTCCGCATAAAATACTATACCTAGTGTCTGCAAGCTACCTCCAAGTAATTGCACTATGACTATATTGGATTGGGAATGCGGTGTGGATTAGGGCTTAACTAGTAGTTTCCCTGGTCAAACCTCTTAATTCAGGATACTTTCTTAGCACATGGACCAATAGAAGTAAAAAGGACAAGGCATTCAAGGTTTGGCTCTCACTTTTTGGTATGGAAAAATGCATAATTATTTTATAACTTCAAAAGGATTTTTCACCTTGGTTTAGTGTGTATGAAAATAATAAAGCTAAAATACTTGGAAACTTCCAAGTTATGTACATTATGGCGCTGGTCGTTCTTCACTGTGCCGTGCGTTTCTGTGCGTGAAGAAAAGGTGCCATACGAGGCAACGCCTCCATGACTATTTAAGGGTGATCTCTGCCTGCCTTTGCCACACCTTGTATTTGAGTCTGGGGATTCTACAGTATGTGATACACTGTCGTACAACTGGTTTCGGCGCTCAGCATGGTTAGACATGCCCACACAATGGGGAAGTAGCGCCATGAATGCTTCTCAATACTCCTACAAGTCCTGCTCTATATAAAGGTGAGAGCCCCTTTGTGCTTCTCACTTAGATCTCTTGCGCTATTTTCTGCTTGTCTGCATTGAGTGTTTGAGTAGAGTGGAGGGAGCTTTTTTCACTATCAAACATGCCTAATAATACAACACCGATTGCTGGGAATGAACTTGAGGTTACGCAGGTTAGCATGCTTCTTGAGGGCTGTAGCTTGAATACTTGTATCACTTTTCTGTTTTCTGAAGCACCATAAAGAAATGGTTGTTGTCTTGTGTATTATGCATTAGACTCCTCTTAATTCTGGCTCGGCAGTAGCTAGGATACTCTGGTATTTTTCTTTTTTTAGCCATAACCATTGTGCTGCTTACTATACATCATGGTCCTTATGACTCATGCTTGCTAGCCCGTTCAATATGGCATTATATTTGAAAGGTGTAAACAATGGTTCTGTTATTGGTTCACCTTACTCTGCTTTGGTTCACCTTACTTGGTCTATAGTAGGTCGGATTGATGTTGGGATTAGTCTATTGCATTTTAGTAAAGTCGTGATGGTACTGTGATTATTCTGAAAACTGTCATAAGATAAGGTCACTTATTAGTTTACCCTGCTAAGCTATGTATAGGGTTCAGTATATGCGGGCCAATAGATGTGCTATTTGCTGGCTGTGAATATAGGGCACCTATGCGTTGCATTATTGTTTCACCTTCCTCTGACTATATAGTAAAGGCACAATCTCTATTTTAGTCCTGTAAGTTGGGCTCTCTGTTGATTCCATGCTGATATACATGCTACTGGCTTTTCATGGCATGACTTGTCTAGAGTATCTCTGAGGCTAAGAAAGATTGAGCTAGTTGAAATTCCATTTGTAAAATAGCATTGTATAAACCTATGGCTTACACTAAACTGCTACCTGCTGGTGTGTCTGACCTTTTGAAGTATTGCGCTAAATAGGACCTATCCTGGTTGCTAAAATTGAAATCTTAGATTGTTGTTGACAAAAGTATGACTTCATGCTTCTTACCTGTTCTTTTACTTGGATTCAATAACTTGGCTTCTACAAACGTTTTGTTCCTCTGCTTAGTGTATCCTGGTTCTTAGTCCATCTGGTTGGGCTACAGTTTGACTGGGTGATATCTCTTATGTTGTGAGCTATGGAATAGCTTGACTGGTCTAAACTACATCTGGGTGAAACTCCATTAGGATGTTAGCATGGTATAAATAACTTGCTGGCTGAGTTGCATTACTATACTGACATAGGTACTTCTTCATGGTTTTTGTTACATTGCCAAATTGAGGGAATCTTGAAATTATGACTGACTAGTTGGTGTAACTGACTAGTTGGTGTAACTTGGATCATTGGGACATGTATTTTGACTGTAATTGGTATGGTGTATCCTATCTGCATATGGGTCACAAATATTTTTGGCTGGTTATGGATACTTTGTATGGTTGTGAATCTTCATTAGCAGGTAGCACTAAGGTTTCGTATATTGATCATCTTCTGAGCTTACTAAAAGGGTGTTTAGGAAAACCTGCCCTAGGGGTGTACTAAGATTGATCTGGCATATGAACATAGGTTAAGTGCTAGAAGGAATCACATGTCTTGAATAACTCTGGCTGAGAAGGTTTTTGCTGCTGGGAAATCCGGCCTGAATTTAACAATTTTAAAAATAACCTATGGCTTGCAATAAGTCACTTTATGTACTGACTAGGCTAAATAAGTTTGGAAAAAAGGTCATAATCTGTTGTTTTCAGTAAAGTATGGCCCTAGGATGGGCTTCTCCATTGTGCATAATATTCACAAACATTGTTGCTGGATATAGATGTTTAGTATATTTATGAATCAGCATCAGCTGATACAACTATGCTGGTCAATGATTGATCTACTTTGAGCTCACAGAAAATGAACCATTGGTTTGTGTACCCCTTGTTTGTGTACACTATGTTTTGGTCTATGACCATATGATAATTTTTGACTATGCTTATGCATCTGTAGATTTAGTTCTAACATTTTGTGTGGTAAGAGTTGTAGTCCCTGATACTGCGGCTGTGTCAACTCGTGCTAAAGATCTTGTATCACTTTTTGCTTCTTCTTAGAAATAGATATATGGGATTCAGGAGGAAGTTTTGAGGAAGGAGTCTGATTTAATTCCAAAGTTAATCTTGTGTAAAAAAAACCTCCTGTTGAGGGTCTCCTTGGGAGATGGTGTTTTTTTGAAAAATGATCCATTTTTCAAACAAAACTCTGGCAATTTTTTTTTAACATACTCGACTTTATGGATAGGAACTATGAGGATAAGCTATGTATATTATCTTGTATACTAAATAACACTCGGTTTTTCGTTAGACACAGCTGGATAAAGACATTGGGTGTTTACACAAATTGGGTGGTTGTAATACACCACCACTTGGCCACTTGCACTCTCTGCATGTTTGAAAAGCATGCAATGTTTTTAGGTAACCTTGCTTCTTAATGGGACTCTGACTTGGGGATGCTTTATAAATATTTGGATTAGGCACTTCACTGGCCTCCCCTAGGATGTCATGACCTATAGGGAAAACTATGGCCCATATACTTAGACCCTTATGGTCTGCCCCTATTAGGTTTAGCAATAGTTTAAGTTTTCAGTAGATTGACATGGATAACAACTGACTAGACCTGCTGATACCTGTTTATACGCATGCAGATCTAACGTAATGTTGCTCTGTTTGTATGGATGCAGGTAAGGGTCTATCTTGTTTGCTGTTGCTTTATTTACGGGGATATCCGACTCAGATGGGTGATTGTATCATCCCCCCATTTACGATTTTCCAAGCTTGATGGACTTTGTATATTGTAAAAATGTTTGTAATAACAAAGGATGTTTTGTATTATTCTTTGTGAGAATCAGGAGTCTAGAGTTTGTTGATATGTAAATATTCAGTTGTGGTTATTGTAGCCCTAGAATCAATGAAACACACACACACACACACACCCACACACGCACACACGCACACGCACGCGCGCACGCGCACGCGTGCACACACACACACACACACACACACACACACACACACACACACACACACACACACACACACACACACACACACACACACACACACACTCCACCAACGTTCACCAAAAACTTTTCTAGCAACCAATGGAAAAAAGGAGAGCATTGGATATCTCTCAATGTTTACTAAATTTATCAATTTCAAGATTAAAATTCACCAAATTTTGGCCGATTTTCATCAAGGTTACCCTCCAAATTTGTCGGGCATTTTCAAATTTTGTCCTTTACAAGTACACTAAATCCCAGTTTTCTCTGAAGAGTGCTCTCCACATTTCACTCTCCACCTCTCTCTCTCTCTGTCTCTCTCTCTCTCACAGACACGCACACACATAGACACATGCACACACACATTTTGCTCTTTTGGCAAATTGGCAAGTGGTGCCATCATGAAATATGTGTGTGTGTGTGTGTGTGTGTGTGTGTGTGTGTGAGAGAGAGAGAGAGAGAGAGAGAGAGAGAGAGAGAGAGAGAGAGAGAGAGGTAGATTCTGTCCGTGACTCATTATGCTCTTATGTGCGCATGTCAGAGAGGAAAGCAGATAAAGGTGAGAGACTCGAACAAAGAATGTGAGGGAAGCACACCTTGGATAGAGTACAGACGCGGTGAGTCATTGTGTCTTTGAGACTTTGATGCTTGCTGTGTGGGGGGTCCCTCTGCAGACTCCCGGGGCGTCCATTGGGAAATATGTAAGACAGCATGTGCAAAGAAAATAAGGGTTTTATAATTAGGTACATTTACAAAAAAATGTACTTACATAAAGTGTTTTTTAATTGAGAAAGTGAAATTTTCATACATAAGACCTAGTTTTTTTTTATATAGAAACTAAGTACATTTACAGAAAAATGTACTTACACAAAGGGTTTTTTAATTAGGTACATTTACAGAAAAATGTACTTACATAAAGGGTTTTTTTAATAATTAGGTACATTTACAGAAAAATGTACTTACATTAAGGGTTTTTTAATTGAGAAAGTGAAAATTTTCATACATAAGAGCTAGCGTTTTTAATATAGAAATGCATACATAAGGGGTACATATAATACTTGAAAATATATAGGTAAGGGATTATTTAAATACCTCTTGTTCACACGTACTATATGTAATTTTTACATAGTGGACTCATCGGGTGCAAACTCCGGCGATGGCGACCTTCACTTCCTCGATGGCCTAAACTCAAACTCAATCGTTAGAGATCACGTTTTGCCTTAAACAATTAAACGAGTCTATATTTTAATTTATTTTACTAAACTCGATGAGTTACATGGAAGACATGTAGCCCATCGAGTCCTTGGCCAAGTGTCTCACTGAATTACATGGAATTACACGTAACTCAGTGAGTTACGTGGCACTACACATAACTCAATGAGTTACATGGCATGGACACAGTGGGTGACATGTCCACATAACTCGATGAGTTTCAAAGCTACCACATATCTCATTGAGCTATGTGGACAGCTGACATGTCAACCACGTCGGCATTGAGCATGCATCCACGATGGCAGACACATAATTTGTCGAGTTATGTGGCCTGCCTCCGTGGAAATCATGTTGGCCTTGCCACATAACTTGTGGAGTTACATGGCAGGGCCACATAAGCATGTATTTGAAACAATGTTCAAGGCTTCGTGGAATGACCACGTCACTTGATGAGTTACGTGGATCCTCTTTCCAGTAACTCACTGAGTTCTAGTACTATGCCACACGTCAGAAGCTCATGCTTCGGGAGGGAGTGTAACTCGACTAGTTAGCCGCATTGTGGATGTCACGCTTGGGTGGGGATTGCAGGAAGTGGGTACGCTTGATCTTGCATACACCCTTGGGTATTATCAGGTTTTCTCCATGAGATTGTGCATCTTCAATGTTTTCCATTTTAGCCTCTAATAACACCATGTGTAAGCCCACCAAGTGAGGTACTTATGTTTCAATGTTATCTACAGTAAGAGAGGTTGCTTCGTGTTTCTAGAATGTAGGCCAAGGGTTGAACATCCTCCTTGGGAATCGGCTCAAAGGTATCCAATATATATCTTTGTGCGTATGTGTATATGTGTGTGTGCACGCACACGTGTGCATGCGTGCATTCTTGCTTGTGTATATGCTTGTGTATGAGATTGATTGCATGAAAGAGTTGGCATTATCAATCGGATGCAAGCTTCCAACAGATCTCTTGATATTTACTATTATGTGTCAGTACGCAAGCCAAGGTGTCTATATGTATGAATGGAATTGGAGCTGATCTCTTGACACAGCTAATTCCAGTGTTGAAGGATTTCAGCTACTAGTGTGGGAAGATTTCAGACAGCAGACTAGACTGAATTCAGAGACTAGACTGAAATATGGATACTGAAATAAGAATCAGACTTATAGACTGGAATAAGGTTCAGATTCAGATTCAGATTCAGAAGATCTAGATTTAATTACTTTCAATTTTAAAATTTAGAGTTAACTCTCATGCTGAGTGCTCGATTTTCTTTTTTTACACACTACATAACATAGTATGTTTTCTCGCACACTAAACCTAGTTTTTTTCGAACGTTGTCGTTCACTCTCTCTATGTGGTAGGTCAATGCGCATGAGTAGAGAGCTACATGCAAGGCGGGGAGAGAGAGAGAGAGAGAGAGAGAGAGAGAGAGAGAGAGAGAGAGAGAGAGAGAGAGAGAGAGAGAGAGAGAGAGAGAGAGAGAGAGAGAGAGTTGCCTGTGTTGGATTGCATGGAAGTGGCGCCATTGCGATAGAGGCGATGACACCCAGTAGAGCGTCAATCGGAGCGATGCAGCAATGATCAACATCCACCCGGTAGAAACAAGTTTTTTAATTTAACGATTCTTTGTTTGAGAGAGAGAGAGAGATGAAATAAAATTATGTCTTCAAAACAATAGATTGTATATGTGTGTGTGTGTTCATGTTAGTGATACCCATTCTTTGCTGAAGATGGGCTCCCATTATGTTGACTCCTGCTCCTCCATCCAGTATGACGCTTGAGAGAGGTTCCCACTGCTTCCTGACCTTGTAGTCTACCTGAATAAGTGGAACTTCATCATCTCGGACAGCCGTCAGGTCCACTGTTCTGGCCTCTGCCTCAGCCTTCCTACGTTGTCTGATAAAGTTGGCCACCTCAGGCAAGGTCTTTCTTATATCCTCCAGCTCTACACTCAGATTCTGGATTCTATCACAAACTTTCACATGAATTTCCTCTCGCTCTTGGTCAGACTGATTGTCAGAGCTTGAAGAACTGGTGTCTTCACACTGCCATTCTTCTTTATCAGTACTTCTACTCTTTCCATCCACTCCCATTTCATCAGCTAGTCCCTGTACTACAGCCAACATGGTCTCTGTCATGGCCAATACTGACTGATCTTTATCAGTCGATTGGGCTGGTATCTTCTGAATGACTCTAGCTTAGGAACTTTCTGGATGCTCTGGCAGCTTCTTAGCTAAATCCTTTGTGATTTTAGCTGCTAGTTCCCGCTGCTCTTGCATCTACCACCTTTTCTTTACCTTTGGCCTTCCAAACTTCCCTTTGTTGAGCCCACTTGCTACTGTTAGGATTGACTGGTACTTCTGAAATGTCTAGAATTTCTTCAATAATCACTCCCTTGCTCCTGGTAACCACCCTGACTGGGACTGGCTCTGGTGCCTTAACCTCAGTAGCAGTCGTTACCGGTGCATCTGGACATTGGGCTGCAAAATGACCATACTTCCCACAGCTATAGCAATTCATGCTCCTGGTCTGGAAGTTGCCTCTTCCTCTTCCTCTGCCCATTCCTGGTTGGTATCTGCCACGTCCTTGACCAGTACCACTGGTACCTGGTCTTTCCTCTTGAGCTACTTTAATTGGTTCTGCCTTCACTGGTTCAGTGTAGGCAACCACTGATAGATCCTTTCCTTTCTTAAAATTGTGAATTCTGATGCCACAATTATTCCATAGGTGACCAAAGGCCTTGCAGTAGGTACATTGTGGACATTCAGTGGAGATGTGGTCCTTGGATTTACATCTTGAACACCAAGTCTCCATCTTTCGGACCGATTGTCGTGTGTGGCTGATTTCTTCAATCTGCCTAGCCATTTCTTTAATCTTCCTGGTCCATGATCCCTTCTTTGATTTCTCCTTTGTTCGTTCATTGGAGCTGCTCTCGGAGCTGCTGGATGTTGCATTGGAATCGGAAGCTTGAGTAGCCGAGCTACTGCTACTGGTCCTTTGCTTCTTGTGGCTCTTCTCTTTCTTAGCATGCTGTTCCAGTTTTAATGCTCTTTGGACTAGGTCATTGATTTTTTCCTTTGTAGAGGCTGGTACTTCTTGTTCCCTAAGCTTCTTGCTTCTGAACCCATTTAGAAACCATGCCCTCAATCTCTTCTCAGACGGCAGTTCTTGCAACTGCCTGGTCAGTTCTTTTATCTTTTCTACATAGCTACAGACTGACAAATTCCTCTGTTTGATCTAATCCAATTCACGGAGAATATCCTCATCCCCTCAATTGTCGAAATATTCCAACCTGAAGGCCTTAAGTAATTTGTTATATGATCTCAGCTGGCATGCAGGGTAATGGTAATACCATTTCCTCGCTGCCTCCTTCAAGGTTTGTGGAAAATATTCCCCCCAATCATCTTCATCAATGTTTTTTAGTTCAGCATACTGCTCGAAAGCTTGTATGTGAACATCTGGATCATCCTTTTTCCCTCCTTTGAACATGGGAAAGGAAATCTTCAGGGAAGCTGTGTAATCATTTCAATTACTGCTGATCCCACCACTTCTCTTCTTGGCTTCAGAATGACGCTTGGGAGCCTTCTTGCAATTGTCAGTGTCAGCATCCCAATCAATATCTGTCTTTGTCTCAGTATTAGTATCTTCTCTGTTTTGTTTGCTAGAAGTACGGTGAATTCCCTTTCTTCCCTTGATATTCTCATCTCTCTGGCAAGACTGAGAGCTCTTGAAATTCTTTGCCTTTCGTGCTTCCTGTTCTGCCCGCCGGCGTCGAGAATGACTGGAGTGCTGTGAGTACTGCGCCTCATCATCTTGACTATGATCCTCCTGAGCCTCAGTGTCAGTCATTTTCTCTTGCTTGGGGTCAGACTCTCTTCTTGACTCCTCAGTAATGGGGTCCACACGAATGGCAGATTTCCGGCTACGATTGGATTTTGGTGCCATTGCTGAAAACTATAACTAGGAATTGGAGCTGATCTCTTAAGACAACTTATTCTAGTGTTGAAGGATTTCAGCTACTAGTGTGGGAAGATTTCAGATAGCAGACTAGACAGAATTCAGAGACTAGACTGAAATATGGATACTGAAATAAGAATCAGACTTATAGACTGGAATAAGGTTCAGATTCAGATGCAGATTCAGAAGACTGGACGAGAAGTAAGTATCACTGAAATATATGCCATGATTGAGATTACAGATCAAGATTACAGTGAATATGATTACAGAGAGAGAGAGAGAGAGAGAGAGAGAGAGAGAGAGAGAGAGAGAGAGAGAGAGAGAGAGAGAGAGAGAGAGAGAGAGAGAGAGAAAGTACAGCCGACAATACTGCTACTGATGCTCAAGTACAAGTATAGCCCAAAGCGCTAATAAAAGTGATAACAATTGCCAACCCGATAATAATGTAATGGGCCCTATTTATACACTTCGGGTTTACTGTAGTAATTACACTAGTAATTCACTGCCCATCGTCTAAGAACACGTTCCCACATGGTGATTATCCAGCCGTCTACAATGCATGATGGCAAGCTTTGTACCCATCGTGTGTGAGAGAGAGAGAGAGAGAGAGAGAGAGAGAGAGAGAGAGAGAGAGAATTTGTGTTGGATGTCAAGCCTTCATGTGTGTGAGTGCGCGCGCGTGCATGTGTAAATGTGTGTGCATGTGCACATACCAAAAAAGATTGACGCTTTTGGAGGGGTCAACAAAGAGAAATAGTGGGGTTATTTAAGGGGTTACATGTGGCAAAGCTCATGTACGTAGAGTAGGGCCCACCAAAAAAAAAAAATCTAGTCAAAGAGAAAAAGGGCATAGAATACCCACAGTAGAACACATAATTGTCACAAATGACAGCTGACAAAGGAGAGTAAAGATTATCTGTACTATGAAAAGAAAAATTCAAGATCTAGTACAAGAGAGTTATATCATAGTTTTAATTTAAAAAAATTATTTTTATCTATGTTTGGAGATCCTCGATCTTCCTTTAAATAGCACCAACCATCTTTTTTTTTTGGGGGGGGGGGGGAGGGAGAGAGAGAGAGAGAGAGAGAGAGAGAGAGAGAGAGAGAGAGAGAGAGAGAGAGATCTTGACTTGCATTCATACAACAAAAGATAATTATCCATTTTGCACACCTCAACAATTTTCTACTTGTTATCAATGTCGGCGTAGAGGATCAACAACAAAGAGTTTGTGATGTCATCCATAGGTTTATTGCACTGGAGAGATAGAACAAAGGGATCCACATGCCTTCAACGGGTCTCATGAGATTCTTTGGATATCGGGAAGGCTAAGCAACCAACTTTATTGACTTCCTCGGTAAGTTCGATGGATCCTCCATATGTTTTTTTGCCAAGGGTCTCAATACAATCTGAGCCCACAAGTGATAGCTTTACCTTTCCAAGTCTAGCTCATCTTTCTCTTGATGACACCACGGATACCATGCCTAGCCCAGTGATGGGCATGACAAAAAACATGCCATGGACTTCATTTGTTAGTAAAGCACCACTACATGGTAGTCCAATGCCCGCAATAGTACCTACAAGTGTGTAGTACCAATCGTAACACCTATGGGTCCTCTTGCTCATGTAGCTCCTACCCCTCCCATTGTTTCAACAACTTATGCTCCACAACCACAAAATCTAAGCTCCACATGATACAACACCGTACCAAACTTGGAACCCAAGGGCTTCCTATATGCCAAGGCCAATGCCAATACCTACTCCACATGCAGTCCCGAGAGAACCTATCCCCACTATACCTGCTCACTTAGGTGACTTGGCAACGTTTGCTCAAGCTATTGGCCGATCTATTGTTGAGAATATGCGTAACACGCCTGATAGAGAGCCTAGAAGTAAGGCAGTACAAATAGCCAGCTCACACAAAAATTTAGTGGAGATGGGGATGTGAGAAAGCATATCAAAGTATTTGAACAAATATGAGATTCCCTAGGAGAGCACAATGACCTGCATAAGAGTAATGCTTTAAACCTGACCTTAACTGGTGGAAAGGCTAGGGTTTGGTATAGAACCCTAAGGGTGGCAGAAAAAACAATTTACTTTACTCTTAGGAGACTATTCTTGAAAGAATGCATACCGGAGGGAGTGCTTTGGGGTGTAGAATCTCAGCTCCAAAAAGCCCAATGAGAGGAAGGAGAGTCCATGAGAGACTTTATAAGTCAAGCATTTGAATTCTCGTTGTAATCCAAATGAGCGTTTCAATAATAACCAATTGCTTGATAGATTCATTAGGGGATTACAACATGAGGATATCTATAATGTCCTAGTCATGACAATCGTGCTCCACATAACAATCATATGTATCCAAGAAGGGAGCAACAATGGTGCTTAGTATGCTATGGTCCACATAGTACCAACGAATGCCCTACATTTAGATTAAAATTCAATGGGAATTGCAATGCCTGTGGGAGGTATGGTCATCAAACCAAGGATTGCATAGTATTTAAGCGCGCATTGGCTAATAGACCAACCTTAGCATGGACAGACACACCTCGAGTGCCTGCATTGATGCCGGCCCCACCTCTTGAATAAACGTCACAACACATGGTTCCTAACGCCCAAAATGTTGTTCAAACAACACCCTTACCACCTCCAGTGCTAGGACCGCAACCACCACATCCGAGAATCACTTCTATGAATCAAGTGGGTTGTGAGTCATCTATTGCTTGTTTTGAAGGCTGTGAGGAAGATATAGAGCCTAATATTTCCTATGGGATTGATGAGCTTGAAGAAAGTCCACAATATTACATGGAGGACTATTGGGGACAAGTCAAACCTGTCTATCAAGTAGCTGTTCTTGTAGCAAGAGGCCAAAATATCAATTACATTGCCAAGAGACCACCTCTTCAGTGCTATGAGTGTGGGGGTCCACATCATGTAGACGAGTGTCCTATTAGGCCACAAAAGAATGCTACACTAATGCAAACCAATCAAGCGAGCACGTCTACAATGTCGATACGCATGTGTAATCAACGTGGCACATATCATTTGTTTGCCCAATGTTAGAATAATCCAAATGCACCAAAGATCACGCCATTAAACTTGATTGAGGTTACTGAGGAGCCATCACAAAGTACACCCGTGGTACCAGTAAATGTACTCACATGATCAATGCTCCAAAAAAAAATTTATATTCTTAAAGAAAGAGACACGGAATCAATTGCCCAATCTCAGAAGAATAAGAAAACACGAAGGAAGAGATCGCAAAAAGCAGCAAAGTCAGACCCCAATTCAAAGACCAACATAGGGACTTGTGAGACGACCCCGTGTACATGAACGATGCTAACGAGGATTCTGATTCAAGTGAAACCATGGAGACCAAAACAACCACTAGAAAAGAAACCAACAAGGAAGATCGCCATGAGCCACAATAGCCAGGACCCAAGAAGAAGATAGGAACTTACCCAGGACCTACAAAGGAGATCGAGTGAGTCAAGAAACTAAGGAGCTTGGTAGAAGAGACCCAAAGGGATCTAGAACCAACACCTAGGCAGATCCAGATTACAGACAAAGTGTTCCCTACCAATAGAAACCTCACAAAGTCCATAGATCCCTAGCCATAGCTAGTGTCATCCAAGAATAAAGTGACTTAAAGTCATGGGAAAGTGGACGTACTCACTTCTTGTTGGAGTGAATGTTTACAGAGGGACTACCTAACCCTATAAAAGAAATGGAGATCCCATCTTCCCCACGTCAAGGGACTGAAGTCCAAAAGGTGTAGTTAAATATTGCCAAATTGATGGATTTCATGGCTTTAGAAGTTAGAACCACCATCATGTCCATACTATATGGAGACCCCAAGCTATTCTTAACTCTTTGAGCTTTCCTCAATGAAGAGCTAAAAGTTGGGTTACCACAATTTTCACAGATGGATGGAGCTAGGGAGATTTCAATAGAGGAGGAACACTTAGATCCACAGCCCAACCTAGATGAGAACTTTGTTGTTGAAATACCTATTAACAAGTTGGGACAATACTTTGAAGGCGATGAATCCATTGTTACCATACCAATCACTACCAAGGAATTAATTGTGAAGGGAATCCTTGATAGTGGCACTGGGGTTAGCATTGTGACTAAAAATTGCTAGGAAACTATGGGAAGACCTCACCTTGGGACCACAAACATAGTGGTAAAGATGGCCAATGGGACTATTGTTAAGCCTATTGGTATGCTAGAGGATCTCAAGATCAAGGTATTTGGACAAAAAATAAGGAATGTTTGCCCCCTTGCTATTTGCTCTTGCTGTCCTCCCATTGGACCTCCCTAGAGCTAGCCAATGACAATTAAGCAGCATAAGTGATAGCCTTCTGACATGTGTCCCCCTTTCCCCTTTTGTGAGAGCTTTAGGTAATTTAATAATTCAACTAAACTCTCATTGGACCCCTTTGCCTCCTGGCCAATACGAATCAGGCAAACCATTGGGCTGCTGAATGCTCATTGGACCCCTTGGGAGACTGTCCAATAGTCTTCTAGAGGACTTAATTCTCATTGGTTCTTTTATGAAGTGTTTTTAAATTAATTTTACTAGATTTACTCTAGCCTAATTCTCATTGGTCCACCTCCAAGGCCATCCAATAGGAATTGGGTACACCTTGTGGGCATCTGGGCTAGGGAGCTGACATGTGTCCCTCATTCCCTTTGTGTAAAGGGAGCTTGTGTGTGTGTGTGTGTGTGTGTGTGTGTGTGTGTGTGACTTTCTCTCTCATCCCCTACACCCAAGGCTCGCCCCCTCCTATGTAGGGATTGCAAAGACTTTTTTTGTACACACACAAAGCATCCAATTCCCCTTATGGTTGACCTTTGGACACAACCTTTGAATTTTGGAACCTTAGCATTTTGGAAGTCTTAATGGGCTAAACCTTAGGGTCTTTTTAGCCCATTGTTGCACATGGCTCTTTTGCAGATGGCCCCCCCTTTGGATCCCTATTTTCCCTCCTTTGGATCCCTACCGTGGCCGGTCTGCTAGCTTAACCAATATTCTAGCTTTTTCTCCCCTGGCACTTCCCCATATTAAATGATCAGTTTAACATGAGAAAATCATTTAGGAGAATTAGATATTGATTATTATGACAGATACCTTCATTGTTATGGATTTCTCCAAGCACACTATGTCATCTGAGATGATCTTAGGTCTTCCTTTCATGAGGGAAGTTAAAATGATGCATGATGTTAAGTATGGAGCCTGATTTACCCATTGTAATTTTTGTGGTAAAAGCGCACATTCGTAAGGCCCCCATTATGAGGAGAAGCCATCGTGCGGGAAGGAAAATCACTCGTCGAAAAAAAAAAATTTAATAGCCAAAATTCAGGGGCAACGTTAGGGGACTTTTTTTTCCTTCGTCGGAATATTCCTTTTCGCCTAAATATTATGGCCGGACGGTGGTCAGAAAGTGGGCAGAAAACAACCGGTCGATTGGCCGGTTGGCCGGTGGCTGGTAGTCAATGGCCGGTGCCGGTGGTCAGAAGTCAATGGCCGGTGGCCAATGGCCAAAGTTAATGGCCGGTGGCCGAATTCAAAAGTGGACTTGTCTTCTCAAGGGCGGCCACACATGGGCGGATTGAAGGGTCCAATTTGGACTTATCTACACAAGGGCGGCTACACATGGCTGCCTCTCATGAGAGAGGGTAGCCCTTTTGGCCTATAAAAGGAGGACATTTCTACACACATTTCATAGTGTGAAGTTGATGCAACAAGGTGAGTGTGAGGTGGTGAGAGTGAAGCAAGGCGGGAGCTCCAAAAGGGTATAATCCCTTTGTAACCTACTTCTAGTTTTGAAGTACTAAAGCCATTGAGTGGCTGCTTTTCCGTGGACGTAGCCCACATTGGGTGAACCACGATATCGTGTGTACTCTCTCTCTCTCTCTCTCACTCTACTCTATAATCTCTTGTGTGTGACATCTATCTCTCTCCATTAAGTAATCTACTCAAATATCTATTTAGCTACGTCATATTTCCTAACACATGACTAGTCTAAAAACCATGTCTACTTGCAGTTACAAGACTTTGTTATTCGAGTAGATCTTGTAATTGGTTGAGCACATCCTCTAGGAAATAGATTTATAAATGATCATAGATCTGACACCACAGTTCACTCGGCCTCATTGCAGTATTGTTACACGTGTAAAATGGACACTGATGTTGGGGAAGATTCTCTTTATATGGATGCTCTACCTAGGACGACTGAGTCTGAGAATGTAGATTGGGTCCACCTAGCAGCAACCAGAGACACTTGGGAAAATAGGGGGACGACCTGGGTAAGACCTGAGGGGATGAAATGCCACCACTCGTACCTTTAAATATGATAGAAGCAATGCATATAGCTTCTAATGACCTACAAGATGAAGGCTTAACTGACATTGGAACCAGTAGCGTCTCATAAGAATATAGCCCACATGATTCAAAGTCAGAATCATAAATTGAAACTGACTCTAAGGATAAAGAATTTGAGTTAAATCTTATACAAATGTGGGGACAAGCCATTCAAGGCCCAGTGGTACCCTAGATGACAATCTATCCAGGAGAACAGAAGACACAAGTAGCAATTCATTTAGTGACTCTTCACTAGAGATCGACCGTAATAAAAAATTAGACAAGAAGAGTAAGAGATACAAGAGGCAATGTGCATACTAGAATAATTGAAAAGAAATCTACCACAGATGGCTTAATTATATAGGGGCATATGATGCTCATCTGAAGCTGGTAGATAACTGGGGTGAATACCTTTAAAGAATTATGTTGTGTAGTCCACAACCCATTGACATCGCACAGCTAGAGGCTACAGAGAAGCCAAAGTTGAGATGTACCATAAGGAGACGACAAAATAGAGAGTTAGCTCAACAACAAACGGAAGTGGAAGTGAAATCACAGTCCACAGAACAACAAGACCCCACAGACTTACACCCTGCACCTGATCATTTCAAATCCTACACAACAGAGGAGCGTAAGGTTGTGTATACAAAGGCTCAAAGAAAACCTATTGATGGAAGCAATGGAGTCTATGATGGTCCAGCGATAGTTAAGGAGATAGAGTTAGCATACCCAGGAGAAGAGTCCAAACCTATTTTCATTGCCCAAGATCAGACAGAGAATGAGGAGTATGTACTTAAAGAAATTCTCAAGGAATTCAAGGATATATTTTCCTGGACATATCATGACATGAAAGGTGTTCCACCTTCCGTGGTGCAACACATGATTCCCATGAATAGCATGGCAAAACCAGTCTAGCAACGACCCTACCGAATGAATCCTAAGTATGCAAAGATTGTTCAAGAAGAGATTGAAAAGCTTGTCAAATGCAAATTCATAAACCCTATAGAGCACTGAATGGGTGTCTCCAAGAGTGATTGTGCTGAAAAAGAATGAGAAACTCAGAGTGTGTGTGGATCTTAAAAAGGTCAATGCCGCCACTAGGAGGGACCATTACCCCTTGCCGTATTCAAACATGTGCTTGAAAGAGTTGCAAGAAAGGATGCTTATAGATTTTTAGATGGGTACTATGGATATAATCAAATCAAAATTGCACTAAAGGACCAAGCTAAAACGGCTTTTATGACCGAATTCGGAGTGTTCGCATTTCGTGTTATGGCTTTTGGCTTAACCAATGCCCCTATTACCTTCCAAAGATTAATAAACACTGCTTTTAGAGAAATTTTGAGGGAGTTTTGCGAAGCTTTCTTAGATGACCTTTGTGTTTATTCTTTTTGGAAAGAGCATCTATCATGTTTACGAAAAGTGTTTGAGAAGTTCAAATTGTATTGCATCTCCTTAAACCCTTTTAAATGCCAATTTTGGGTCAAACATGGAGTCATTTTAGGGCATATAGTGTCCAAAAATGGGATTTTCACAGATGAGAGAAAAATTAAAGCCATTGCTGAATTGCCACCACCTACAAACTATGAAGGAGTTCAAAGTTTCATGGGCCATGTTGTTTATTACTGGTGAATTATTTTAAACTTTGCTGAGATAGATCATCCATTCTACAAATCTCTTATTGAGTTCCACTGGACCGCAGAGTGTGACCATGCTTATGAGTCATTGAAAAAGACCTTGACTAGCGCTTCCATTCTACGAGTGCCCAATTGGAATGCAATTTTCCATGTGCATATTGATGCATTGAACTTTGCTATTGGGTGTGTTCTAGCTCAAACAGGAGAACATAAATTGGACTACCCCATTAGCTTTGCAAGTCGTCAATTGAATGATGCTGAGAGAAACTACACCACTTCAGAGCGGGAAAATTTAGCTATGATTTATGTAGTGAAGAAAATTGCTACTAGCTTCTTGCCAACAAGTTTGTTTTCTATGTTGATCATCAAGCCTTGTTGTATCTAGTAAATAAACCTTGCTCCACGGGAAGAATTACACGATGGTTGTTAATTCTTTTTGAGCTTGATTTTATCGTTATGGTAAGACCTGGTAAAAGACATGTCATGGCGGATCATTTGTCTAACATACCCAATGATGAAGCCCCTACTGGAGTCAATGATGAATTGCCCGATACTTCCTTATTCCTAGTCAAGACCATGCTTGAATGGAGTGAGAAGATTGTGAACTTTCTAGTTAATGGTTTTCCACCCAAGGAGCTTCGTAAGGATATAGCTCAAAAACTGTTAAAAGAATGTGAACTTTATTCTCTAATTGTAGGAACTCTCTACAAGCTAGGGAAGGATGATATTCTTATACATTGTGCTTGTGAGGATGAGTATTTATACATATTGTAAGAAGCCCACATGGGTATAGCCGGAGGACATTTCTCAGGGGAACTATCTGCTAGAAAGGTGTTGCAATCGCCTACCTTATTCAAGGATGAATCACTTTCTGCAAAAGGATGTGATGAATGCCAACATTGCAAGATCACACAACAAAAAAATAAGATGCCCTTACATCATATTAAAGTGACTCAACCATTCGAAAAATGGGGTGAAGACCTCCCTCACTTTGTCAAGGAGTGCTCGGAGATCTATGGTCTTGCAAGGAAGATTTGCAAATGGGTCCAAAAGGCAGGTATGGAATAAAGGATTCTTCAAGAATGATCTATTCTTGGGATGAAAGGTGTTTAAGAGCCATGCACTACTCATAGAAATACAAGTCATAAGGTATTGCTACTTCAAACACATTTGGAAGTCAAGGAATGATCAGATCTTTGAGAACTCCATGGAAGTAGCTAAGTTCATGGAGATAGTCCAAGAAAGTAGGATAACAATCATGACCATTGCAAAATAAAGGAACTCTGAGGAGTGGAATAGGAGCCGCATTGACGAACATGCATAGGTGAAGTGTGGGCTCATCCAATGCCATGGGGTGGCTCCCCTGTCAGAGATGATGTATCTAAGAACCGTTGAAGTTGTCATGGCTCGTCACAAGCATGGCAGGAATCTGTAATTATTTGAATTTATCAATATAATCTACTCACAATTGTGAGTTTTGTAGAAAAAAAAAAGATGGAATTTTGGTTCAATTGAAAACAAGTGAAAATTCCACAAGGCCTTCCACACACACTACCCTCTGCAAGGAATATTTTTCTAAGTGCACTTAGTTTTATTTCCTTCATGGATTCGATTTAAATTGTCATCATTGCTTTTAGATAATTACTTTGTAACTAGTGGTTCCATTCATCTGCCGATGGTCAGAATTTTGCTTTGAAAAGTTAATTTTAGACAAACCCAAAAAGGCAACATAACAATAACCCCTTAGGAAGTCAAACAGGACACTAGCAATGAAAGGGTGTGCATATGACGTGCAAAAATACCGCAGCATCTGTAAGAAGCTGACGTGGTCGCGAACTTTGTCCTGTCGTGTCAAATCCTTAATAGTAGGATCGACGATGCAATTTGTTGATGGTGATCCCGATTTCCTCACGTAGTGAGTGGAGTGTGTGAGAAATATTCTTTGATCATGGGAGAGGTTTATCTCAGAGAAGAGACTGGAAAAAATTGGCTGTAGGACATGGGAGCCAATTATGAGACATGTTCCAATAAGAAAACGTACGCCATCCCAATTTAGAGACAAACTAGTCTTGCTTGATGGTTGTTGCTATTAAACATCTATAGAACATAATAGGACATACATAGATTGACATCAAGTATCTAGCAATGAAGTAAACAAGTAGAAAGTACATTGGCAAACTTTTAAAAAAGGATTGCATGTGTATTTAGTACTCTAAATCAAGCATAGTCAATTTTCTCTTATTTCTGTGAGAGAGAGAGAGAGAGAGAGAGAGAGAGAGAGAGAGAGAGAGAGAGAGTTATGTGTTGTCATAGTGGGAGGGAGCAAGGAGTCTTGACTGTCGATCACACAACCTGGTGCAAAACGTTGTCAGGAGTTTTTTTGAGCAAGGGATTGCGCATATGTAGGTACACATGCATGGTGCATCGAATAAAGGATTACCCAATTTCCATAGCCAGGTGGTTACGTGGGGCCCACGTGTGTACAAGTAGGACAGGGTGTACATAGTGCAGCGATTTTCACTATTATCAGTACTAGTGTGTTTTTTCTACAATAAGGAGGAGTTGGTAGCGTGTAAAACTTCTTGAGGAAGCTATCCGCGGGCCGACGACATGAGGTCAACAGGTGCGTCAGATGGCATTTGGTGGCGTCAGGAGGGCGAACGAGGTCAATATTTGCACGCGGATGAGGACGGACACAACGTGGGTGTTTTCTTGTGAGAGTTATGCAGAAAGTTCATCATTAGGACCACTTTTTGGGGCCACTTCACGTGGTGGCGAGATGCATTATTGGAAAAAAGCTGAGTGCCAGGTGTGCGAATGATGCAAAAAGGTGACAACTATGCACTGCGAGGTCAGTTTATGGCCTTTTCGGGGTCCGTTTGAGGTCATCTAAAAGGCCAAGGGTGCCCAAGTAATAAAGCTAAGTGTGGGAACTGAAAAAAAAGAGAGAAGACCAGAAAAAACGTGGAGAAGAGAGGAGGAACAGCCGCAGGTGTGTTTTTGGGGTTTTTGGAGCCTGTTTTGGCCGTAAACTGCTCATCCGAGGTCGGATTTGAGCACTTTGACATTGTAGACTGTGGTTTTGGGCCGTTCCGGACGCGATGGCGCTGTCCATTTTGCCAAATTCCTCACTCTTTTCCTGCTGTTTTTCTGTGTAAGTTTCTCCTATGAGCGAAGTTTCTGCTCTAGTTTGTGATTGTATCTGGCTTATTTTACCCATATTGTGTGAGCTATTTTCCCCATTGGTGTTGGCCCAAGCTCAATTGTATCTAAACATCAGAAATTCTCCTCTTTTGAGCTGAGTTTTTTGGGTGTGTGTGTGTGTGTGTGTCTGTGTGGAGTGGGCAAGTGGATAGTCTCTCTCCTCTCACTCCAGAGGTGTGTTTCCTGTCTCGGCCAGGTGTGTTGTCTTAGCCGAGTGGTGCCCCATAGTGTGTGTGTGTGTATCTTCCCAAGAGTGTGTGTCGGGTCGTTATAGAGGCACTGTGTGTGTTTTCATCCCGCTCACAACGTACGATTTGAGAAGAAAAATGTTTGGATAAAGGGTTGTCCTCGTGCTACAGAATAGTTATGCAGAGGAGAATGTTGGGGTGCAATATATAAGATGAATTTCCAAACAAGGACATATGTAGATTCACGTCAACCAAATAAAGTAAACATGTACATAGTGCATTGAGTATACTACAATACATGAGTTGAATTGTCAAACTGTGAGAAAAATAGTGTGTGTCTATTTGATATATAGATACATTGATTGAGATTGAGCATGCACTAGTGATAAAAACATGTGGCTAAACTAAACATAAGGAAGCATCGACAAACTGAAAAAACACAAAAAGCAACAGACTATAAAAATTGAACGGTACTACTGACTTGGTGATTAATCGTGTACGGGTGTTGTCCAATTGTACAAGGCGAAGCACAATGTTTGAATCAAGACACATTAAAGCAATGTGAGTAGTTAAACATTTTGTCTTTTAATGAAGCGTCACAGAGTAAAAATGCTAAGTATACAGTGTGCACGTCATGCAGAAGTGCCATACAAAAGTATGGTGGAGAGTTGGAATTGTGTGCTCTCCAAAAAAATAAACAAAAGCCATGCCCTACCCCATAGGATTTATGTGCTAGACCAAGAAAATGCATAGGCATGGGGAACTGGATGCAGATAATGGACCTTGCAATGTTATCGAGTTGGAGTCATCATAGGTGAGCAATGCACCCATGGTTGCACCTGTTGTTGTAGGTAGGAGTGGGACCAAAGGTTGTTATTAATAGTAAACCATCAATAAAGCTTGCTCAAGTTTGTGTGATTGGTGGATTTTTGAAGAGCTATGATCTTGATTCCTCCTACTCCCGTCTTTGCATCTATCAACACCATCACTGCTAGCATATCTTTTGTATCTATTCGTGTCATCATCATGCTCTCTGTGAATTCTTCAATCATCCATCCCTATGGCCACAATCCCATATGTTCATCTTCTTTGGCATGGTCTCTTCATCTTTCCTACCTTGGTTCAAGTAGATCTTCATCATAGTGTCGATCATGTCTAATGCAATCTCCATGTTTATCATGTCTTCCACAATTTTTTCCATTGTGTCAATTGTCACATTCACTTCTACTATCATGTCTACCATCACCACTGCTTTCATGATGTTGTCTACCACGATCACCATCATCGTATCGATCATGTCTATTACAATCTCCATCATGTCTCTTTTGCAATTCTTGCTCGACTATCACATTCACTTCAAGAGATTTATCTGACATCATTTGCGATAGATGACCATCGATGAGCTATCATCCTATGCATTTACTAATGGGGGTCTCCCTGCCACCACTGCACTTCTAAACTCCTTTTTGAGTCCCTTACAAAAAGTAGTCTCCCAATTGCTCCATAGGAGGCTGTTGTGTTGCCTCCAGTCTAATATTCCAATTCCTAAATTTCTGTGCATAATCTTCAACCAACAAATCTTTCTGCTTCAATTTCCTCAACTTCTTCAAAATATCTTTAGGTGTTTTATCCACTCTGAACCTTAATAAAAATCTCTACCTCAAATCATTATAATCAACAAAAGCTGCCATGCCATACTGTAAGAACCAATCCTTGGCCTTACCCTACAGTGTTTCTACAAAATGCTCTTTCTTCACTACATCCGGATGTAATGTCTGATAACCACTTGCAGACCACCTTGTTTGAAACTGACCAACGTGGCTATTAGCATCTTGGGACTTTTCCCCGCTGAACTTTGCCGCACCCACTTTGGGATTTGGTGCAGCCATTGGAGGTATCGGAAATGTTTTGAGTACTTTTACTGGGAGTGGATTGAAAGGTAAAGTACTTGTCCTTGATGGTACAAACTGAAATTGTCTTCTTGCCCTTAAGATTGTCTAAGTTAGCAGTACATTAACTAATTTTCCCAAAAGTGGGTTTGCTATGGGAGGAGTTGTTTGTTGGCCTCCTTGGTTTGCAGGTGGGGTCTCCTACAGCCCGTGTTCAGGTTCTTACTGTACAGTCCCCATCCCAACAATTTCTTCTCTTGTAGCAAGCCCCCTTACAGGTTCTTCTTGGTCATCACTACCCAACTCTTTATTTTGTCTTCCCCTTGCCAAAAAACTCTCTCCTCAGTCTAAACCTTGTGCCATATGAGTGTTGTGGTAAATTGGACCCTTGCCCTGACCCACTCATACATTGTTTCTTCTTTTCTATCTTAAATACTGTACCAACACTTTCTTTTCATACAGACTGTAACATGGAGGTCAATTGCATGCCCTGAAAGGTAAAAATGGAGTAACTACCTTGTCAACAATTGCAATTTTGATTTCCCCTGGCAGATTCAAGAAGAACTCCTCCAAGAACTTTGTTGAATATTCCTCAGACTCTTCCTCCAGGGTTAACCAATTTGAAAATTCCTGCAGGTGATCTATGTCAACCAGGATATCAATTCCCTGCTACATTCCTGACTGCCATATGGTCCAAGATGAATTTGAACAAATTGCAAGATCGCCAAAGTGTTAGGGGCACACAACCCTAATAGGTAATCAATACAAGAATCATGCAGTGTAAAGATAAACGAGGCAGGAGACTGCACATTTAATCATAAAACTACAGAGTAGATGATGAAGAAACACCATAATAAGGATAAGAAAGTACTGTAATCACTACATATTCACCATCACCATTGAACTACAGAGCAAAAACAAGAGTACAACTCAAGGAACTGCTAAAATTGCATGTCGGTTACATCCAAAAACTGCTACACGCCATATGACCATTCGAATGTTTTAAACTACTTAGGCATAAAGTCCTTGTGTAAACAAACCCCTAAGGCTTAAATCTAAGATCATAGTTACAATCAAAAAGTAAGTGCCCTAACAGATCAGGCACTAACATCCACCATTGATCTTCCCTTAAAATACTCCACTCGTCTCCATCCAACCATTACTTGTGAAAAGTGGCCTATATCTAAGTTCTTCCATGTTATATCCTGGCAGCATGCCCATCCAATAAGAAGAAAAAATGTATAATGCAAGCCTACTTGGCACAACCAAGCACGATAGCTTCAACATTTTCTCATCCGATCAATTTGGAGATAACCACCAACGGTGGGAAATTTCTACTTGGCACCGCCAAGCACGATAGCTTCAAACTGTTCTCATTTGACCACTTTGGAGATAAGGTATCTTCTATTACAGTGCATATTGCCATGGATAAGGACATTAACATGATTCATACATTTGATATTGAGTATTTTGCACCAAATCCACCTAATGTTGCCCCACGATCGGATACTCTCATGGGGGGTACCCACGCGACACCAGGGCTGGGATGATAGCCATGAGCTGCTTGATATACAAGAGTTTTGTGCACTGCAAACAAGCATGTTTGTATTAGAGAATAATTTTACACTTTGTATTAGAGAATAATTTTACACGTTTAAATAAAAACTCACTAATTTATCAAATTTAGTAGTGCAATATATGCAACAACAAACCAAGGGCTCTGCTGGCATGCATATGTAGGAGCAAGGCTCCAATCAGGGACAAGGTCCCAATCTGGATTCTTTGCACTCTCTCACCCAAAAAGAGGTGGATGATTTGTTGAAAAATAACCACAAATTTTTAGGAGAGAGGAAAGAGAACACAATAAACATACGGTGAATATATTCCATAGTAAATGGGATGGGATTCCCGATATGAGACGCAGTCTGGATGCAGTCAAGGCACTGCAAACATGTCTGACATTAGAAGGCAAGACCTACAAATGATGGATGTCTCTAAGGAGAAGTGTATCACAGACTTGGGCAGCCTTTAAGGCTATATTTAGAAAGGAATTGCTGCCCACAAATAAAGCGGACAGAAATGCATCATCATAAAACACTGTTGGAGTATATCTCACACTATTGTGGTGTCATTCTCAAGCTAGAGGGGTTAGATACCTTTCAACAAGTGCGTGGGTTTATCTGCAGTCTGACATCAAATCTTAATAAGCATGTCAAGACTTGGGACCCCAAGACGCTTGAGGAGGCTATAGTGCAATCTCATATTCACGACGATCCCGATGAGAGACCACTACATTATAATCACGCTGGATAGGGGAATGAGAGACCACTACATTATGAGAGACCACTACATTATAATCACGCTGGATAGGGGAATGGGGAACATGCCTAGCACACACGACAATGTCCCTATATAGCTCAGGGTATTCACAATACCCCTATCCTCTCAAATACACCTTCATAAAAACCACTCGCACCAGCCAGGTACTGCCTGCATGCTCCACAGACCCACACAACCTATGTAGCACTACACTCGAGCACACTCATCCCGCAATGTCCACAACCATTTACTCACACAACACTTCTCTTTCTCTCTCTTTTCAACACTGACCACCGCTAGTTCGGCGTACACCCACACATGCACACAACACCGCAAATTGCACAAGAGTAGTCAAAAAAAGAAGGGGGGAAGGGGAAACGGGCACAAGATGTGGCAATGATGATTCTCCTTGCTTAAAAAACTGTTTGCAAGGCTTGTGCGACCGATAACATGACCTTCTCTCTCCTCACTCAGTTCCACCAAGCTCTTGATCACTGAAGAACCACCCTTGGTCTTGCTTAACTTCTCCAACACAGCCAAAAAAGAAGACACCTTCAAAAACGTTTTTTTCACTTCTTATAGAGAGCCCTTCACTTTTTAAGAATTTAGTTCCCGATTGGTCCACCAAGGCACCCCACTTAGTATCTTTGAAGGGACGGTGATCTTCTCTCTCTCTTAGTACATGAGGTTGCCCTCTTACTCAAGGGGAGGAAACCACGGTGCCATTGTCTCTCCTTAGTGTTGCAAGCTTAAAAGCTTTGCGGGGGGGGGGGGATGGTGAAGCCCTCCCAGTGTGAATGCACCCCACATGCACCCTGCCACATCATCACCTACTTGACATGCCCAACGGAGGCCACTATGACTCAGAACCACCCGAAAACGTCGCCAGAGTGCCCTCCGCTGCCATGCGTGCCACCAACATAGCGCCCAACATGGACGCCATGGCCACAAGCTCCAAGGGAGCTCCATTCCTCTTGTGACACCCCATGAGGCCACACGGCCTAGGTATTATACTGTAGCCCTTTGGCACCCAATACCTCATGTGGGATTTCTTCAATTGACATGTGGCCTCTAGGCTGGCCACCCTCTCAAGCCTCACAAAAAGTTCACCAAAACTTTTCAAAAAAGGTTTTTTTTTTCCATTTTCAATCATGTGCCATTTGATGCCTAGTACCCTAGTGCCCAAGCTATGAAATGTCACCAAAACTTTTGCTCTCAATCTTCCACTCCTTGAATCTGCACGGCATTTAAAGGTTCTCGAGATTCGGAACCGAGGTCACCAAAACAGGAAAAGTCGTCTGACATCACTCGATTGGCAATTGCCGTCAACTTCGACTTCCAATAGCTTGTCAACCCGGACTCCAATTGATGAGTCGTGTTAGCAGCAAGCTAACACGAATACCATTTTTTGGAGTTCTCATTGTAAAACACTTATTATTTTGATAAATTGGGAATATTGTAACTCCTATTTTCTCGGATAAACTCTGTAATTAATGAGCCGGAGCTACAAGCTTTTAGATTGTATCAACCTGTCATTACCCATCTTTGGTAGAACTCCCAGATGATTAGTTTTGACCACCAAAAACCTTGGCTAAGGTAAAAGCCAATTTTTGTAAGTTATTTTCAAGTTTTGGATAATAAAATACACAGGGTGAGCTAACGGCGCTCAATCCTCTCCTTCTCACGCTTCCTACTCCCTCCCCGGTTGTCACATTGTAGTCGCGTTTGTTGCATTGCAACCAAAGGTAAGAGCTCTACGCATTGACGTAAACACATCACAGTATTTCGTAGCTTTTGGCGACGCTGACCCGCGGCCTAATTTCATCATAACTAGGAATTTCCACTTTCAAATAAAAAACTAAGCATAGGCGGGGTATTGGGCATCATTGCTAAGCATTTAGATGCATTCTGGGTCGAAAACGGTTAGGTAAAAAATCCACTACTGTTAATAATCGCAATTTTGGAACTTGACCTAAAGTGGGGTTTGAGACCATAAGCATGTGTGCTTAGGTCTTATAAGCATGTCCTAGAAGTTTCATTACGTTTGGATGTCATTTGATGCTGTAACGGATGTGATTTGTTTGCCAATGAGCGATTGCCTTTTGGTGATTTCAGTCACTTGAATGTAGCTTGAGTTAGATGCGAGTTGTTAGTTGTTTTCTGAGAGATTGACAACCTATTGTAGCCTCTATGCACTAGTCGAGCCATCTTCTTTCCATGGATTGACAATTTAATCGTGGTTCTCACTTATACTACAATAAGATAGGATGGTGAGGTTAGACATGCGTTCCATAAGTCGTCAACTATAGCCGAGCCCTCATGATGCACACTACCCTTGAGAACTTTAGCAAGCCCAAGAAAATGCCAAATGGCATGCCAACTAATGCTGTTAATCCAACCCATAATTGGCCCTAGACAAATCTTTGAATGAACATATCTTGCATGTTCGGGCCTTGATTGAGGATTCAGAAAGGCCGACATGCTCCACAAATACTTTGCATCTATCCACTCATACCAACTCTGGCGACCTGTCCCCCACTTGCCCTATCCGTCGGGGATCTGCAAAGCATCCCAACTTTGAATTGCCCTATCTTTCACCCTATAGCTCCATTTGAGGAACCGTCTAGACCGGCGTCTAGAGCATCTTGAACACTACATTCCATAGCATAGTCTCAACACTTCAGACTCCTGGACCTACCATCCAATTTGGCCCATTTTGGAGACCCCTTGGCCTTAAAAAACCGCTTTGAGCATACATTCTCGATGTCACTTTCCTGCCCTGGTCTTGATGAGTGCGCGCGTGCGTGTACGGAGTGTGTGCAAGGGAAGGGAAGAAGAGAAATAGGGAAGGGGAAGATACATAGGCAGCCACTGTGTGGGTTAGTGGAGAGGAAAGAGAAGAGGTCAACTCTTCCTCTTTCTCTCCCTATATTGAATAGGGGAAAGCAAGTGTATAAGGGTGGTTTCCCATGGCCACCTGGCCTACACCCCAACAACCTCCCACTTGAAGGTCATGGTGGCCAATAGTGGCATTAGTATAGTTAGTCTATACAAAATTGATGAAGCATTGCCGATGCTTCATCCTACACCCATAAGTTCTATACAATGTGTAAATCGCTCCGAGGCTAGGCTCTTTGTGAGAGCATCTGTGGGGTTGTCGTCAGTGTGAACCTTGACAAGCTCGATACGCTTGCTAGCCAATGTATCTCGTATGACATGGTATTTGACCACTATGTGTTTCGACTTTGAGTGAAACACTAGATTCTTTGCCAAAGCAATGGCACTCTGACTATCACAATGTAGTACTGGAACCTCGTGAATGCCCAAATCTCCCACTAGACAAGCCAACCATATGGCTTCCTTGCTGGCGTCTGACGCAACAACATATTCTGCCTCAGTGGTAGATGAAGACATGCAATCTTGGAGACACGATCTCCAAGAGATAGCTGCTCCAGCAAACATGAACACATAGCCAGATGTGGATCTTCTACGATCCATGTAACCCGCATAATCTGCATCCGTGTAACCTACAATAGATGCATCACTGTTTCCGAAGCGTAAACACTTGGTAGCTGTACCTTTCAAATATCTGAGGATTTTCTTCACTGTTTCCCAATGCTTCTTGCCAGGGTTTGCCATGTACCTACTAACCACTCCCACTGCATGTGCAATGTCTGGTCTTGTGGCTACATAGCGTACATCAAACTGCCAACTGCTGAAGAATATGGTACCTTCACCATTTCCTCTTTCTCAGCCACTGTCTTGGGAAAGTCTTCCTTGCTAAGTTTGGAGTATGCTTGCATTGGGGTACTCAATGACTTCCCCCCCTGCATACTAAAACGTTGCAAGACTTTGTGAATGTACTTTTCTTGAGATAATTCAAGAATTCCACGTTGCCTGTCTCTCTTGATGTGCATACCAAGAAAGTGATTGGCATCTCCCAAATCCTTCATGGAAAACTGAGCGTTTAGCATCTTTTTCAACTGATTGATTTCATCAATTGATTTGCCTGTGATAAGCATATCATCTACATACAAGATCAAGATGATTAAAGAACCATCGTTCAACCTTTTTGTGTATAAGCAGTGATCCTCTTGACTTCTAATGTAACCCTGAGATTGCATGAATTTGTCGAATTTTTGATACCATTGCCTTGAACCTTGCTTGAGGCCATAGAGTGCCTTTTTAAGTCTACAAACCAATTCGGTCCTCACGGATTTTTGGGTTTCACTTACGAAGCCCTCTGGTTGTTTCATGTAGACATCTTCATCTAGATCCCCGTGAAGAAATGCTGTGTTCACATCCATTTGGACAAGTTCCATGTCTTGGATAGCAACCAAGCCAAGCACGGTGCGAAGTGTAGTCATCTTGACGACTGGAGAGAAAATCTCATCAAAATCCACACCTTTTTGCTGCTTGAAACCCTTGGAAACTAGACGAGCCTTGTATCTAGGCTCGGGATCTTCCGCTGTATACTTCTTCTTGTATACCCACTTGCAAGGTAAAGCATTTTTGCCTTTTGGTAATTCAACCAAATCCCATGTCTCATTAGCCACAATCGAATTGTATTTTGATTGCATAGCCTGCTCCCAATTAACACTATCCTCCATTTGTATAGCTTCTTTGTAGTAGGTTGGCTCTCCACTGTCAGTGACCAAAATGTGGTGTATACCCGGCTCAAACTGCTCGGGCGCACGTGATACTCTCTCAGAGCGTCTCAATGCCTGACTACTGGACTCCGCTCTCTCCAGAGCAATAGTAGTGTCTTGCACTTGAGGAGTGGGTGCAACACTACTGAACTGAGTTGGTTCGGAGGTTACATCCTCAAAATGAACACGTCTGTACTCAACATCTTTGATGGGCTTCTTGTGCATTTTTGATTCATTGAAAATCACATGTGAGCTACGAATGACTTTGTTTGATTCTGGGTGCCAGAGACGATAGCCCATCTCTCCGTTTGCACCATAGCTAATAAAGATGCATTTGTGTGATCTGGGATCTAACTTCCGACGAAGTTCTTTGGGCACATGTGCATATGCCTCACATCCAAATACACGTAAATGCTCATAGCTTGGACATTTGCCAGTCCATAATTCCTCTAGAATTTTGAAATTCAAAGGAGAACTAGGTGACCTGTTGATGATGTGCACTGCTGTCAGAACAGCTTCCCCCCAAAACTCTGGAGTAAGCTTTGCCATAGACATCATAGAGACAACTCGCTCTTGAATCGTACGATTCATTCTTTTAGCTATCCCATTTTGTGTAGGTGTGTATGGAGCAGTAAACTGTCGCCGAATGCCTCTTCTATTGCAAAAATCCTTGAACTCTGTGGAGATGTATTCTCCACCATTGTCCGTGCGAAAAGCTTTGAGCTTTGTTCCTGATTGGTTCTCAACCATGGCGAGGAATTTTTGGAATGTCGAAAAAACTTCTTCCTTACGCTTAAGGAGATACACCCACACCTTTTTGGTAGAATCATCTATGAATGTGAGAAAGTAGTTCGCCCCCCCTAGAGTTTTATGTGGCATTGGACCACACAAATCACTGTGAACCAAGTCTAGAGGTTCGCCTAGTGTCTTATTCAATGGCGAAGATGTCAATCTAGTCTGTTTGCCATATAGACAATGCTCACACAATGGAAAGTCCGTGTAATCTAACACAGGTAAGTAGCCAAAACGCTGAAGTGTTTTCATTCCCTTTTGGCTAATATGCCCTAGCCGGCTATGCCACAACTCAGGAGACGCCAGCTCGAAAACAGATAGAGTGTTCGTCGACACTCGAAACAAACAAAGAGTACATGGATCGGTTTTTATTTCCTTTCATCATGATAAGGTTGTGCTTGCGGATCATCCAAGAACGATTACCAAAAACTGTAGTGTAGCCAAGATTATCCAATTGCCCTATAGAAAGCAAGATTTTCGTAAGCTTGGGCACATGTCTGACATTCTGTAGCACAAAAGTAGTGCCATTATGCATCTCAAGTTTCACATCACCAATGCCAATAATGTCAAGCTCATAGGAATCACCAAGCTTGACTATTCCATGCATGGGTGCATAAGAGGAAAACCACTCTCTATGCGGTGTGACATGAAAACTTGCACCAGAATCAAGGATCCAATTCTGTGCATAACCCTCATCCTGTGCAACCAAAGCATCTGGAGTGAGATCTGAAGTGAAAATGAGAACATCGGAGGCATCTGTTGTCACCTCGGCATGAATCTCTGTGGGCATAATGAGCATCACTGGAGGAGGAGCATCCTCTACTGCAGTGGTAGGCATGGGAGACTCGACAATATTGAGCTCCTCAATCTTTACTGTACTTTTGCCTTTGCCAGAATTATCCTTTTGCATGTTTTTCTGATCTCTTAGGAAACTGCGACAATCCTTTTTGTAATGACCCTTCTTGTGGCAATAGTAACACTCGACATTTCTGGTATTGCGGTCTCTACTTTGGTTCCTGTGTCTGCTAGGACTATGAGGATTCCGCTCTCTACTTTTGCTTTTGTATTTGTTCCTGTCACGGCCTCTTGCCTTTGTTGAACGGCCAGCCATATATGCATCTCCATGACTAGCATTATCGAGAGATTTACGACGAATCTCTTCAGTGAGCAACACATCTGTGACAGCATTGAACTCTAACTTGCCATTCGGAGCTGAATTGCTAATGGCTGTGCAAAAGATATCCCATGAACTGGGTAGAGAGCATAACAAGAAGATAGACTTGAGTTCATCGTCAAACTCCTTAAAGACCTGAGATGTCAGCTGACTGAACAAGGAGTTGAACTCATTTAAATGACTGGAAACTGTGCTACCTTCTTTCATGTTGAGCTTCATAAGCTTTTTCACGAGAAAAACTTTGTTGGATGCACTTTTGCTCTCCCATGCTGAACATAAGCTATCCCAAAGTTCCTTGGTTGTTTTCTTCCCGATGATAGTGAAGAAGGCTGACTCGGCTAGATGTAGACGTATCGTAGCCATGGGTTTTGCATCCAAAAGCTCCCATTGAGCTTGTGTATAATCATCATCCTCTGCGCGCTCTTTTAACGGTTCTGAGAGGCCTTTGTTTATCAAAACATCTTTCATGCGCTCTTTCCACATGGTGAAGTTGCTGCCATCGAACTTCCGAATGAAATACTCCTCCTTTTCTGAAGAAGAAGCCATCGCTGACAAGAGGGTTTGAGAGGTGCCAAACTATGGCGAGAAGCTGTAGAAATTTGGGCAGAGTAACCTTTGTATCGGGAGTAAAATCTCAACCGAAATAGACTCAAAAGTTCCAACTATGGAAGTCACGACTCGCGGGAAGTAAATCCGACAGAGTTTCCTTTGTATGAGGAGTCAAAACTCAACTCAAAATGCATATAAATGTGCCAACTGCACTAACTTGGCATCTTCTGCACAAAACAACTGCTATGTGAGTGCCAACTCGACGTCAAAAGCATAAATAACCATCCAGATACATATCCTATGGCGAGGGTACCGAAAAGGGGAACTCCAGCTACCTGTATCACCGAAAGTGTCTCAACATTCGAGCACACCCCAGCTCAAAGAAAACCTCACGCTATCGACCCTCCAAAAAGCTAATGCAGACACAAATGGACTAGCCACAGTCTCAGAAAGGGCTCTTCCGGTCCGAGTCTCAGAAACGGCCGGGAAAACTGCCATAATAGCCAAAAAATGGCTCCACATGTAGTACAGTGGGCAGTGTCCGCAACTCAATGTACATGAGTAAAAACACGCTCAAACAGGCGCTAAGAACTGCTGCATGCAGTGAAAGTGATCCCTGCGGGGATATCTGCTCTCAAAAGAGCTTAGTAGTACTAGGTATGCTCACAACAAAATGCATCTGTCAACGCATGTGTCCGCAGAGAATCTGCTGTCAAAATGACTACCAAATCGCCTGTGAAAGCGTTGTGTCTGGTAACCTGGAGAATCTGTGAGTGAATGGGCTGAAAAACCCCCCTGTAGCCTATAACTTGCGTGTCGGTGTCGCTATGTGCCGATTTCTGTCGCCGGGCAGAAATATGCTAGTCAAATAGCCGCCAAAGGTGTCGTATCCGTAAACTGTGTAGTACAGGGCGATCGGTGCGCTCGGTGCCGATGCCGGGTGTCACTCCTCTATGATAGAGGTACCTCACCCGCGCATGTCGCAAGCACGGTCGTCGATCGCGGGAACGCGCTCGTGTGGTGAAGCGCCCGGTGTGGGTCGGATGTCGGAACGATGTCGATGTCGCCTTCCGCTGCCGGGCGGAAGTGGCTAGCCGGGTAGCCGTAAAATGCTAATGTTCGTCGGACTCGATCGCTTGTGCTCGCTCGCAAGCACGGTGTCAAGCTCTCTATTTGTCTCTCTCACTCTCTCTCAAGCTTGTCGGACTCGGTGTGCGGACGTCGAAGCTGGGTGACGATGTCGAAGAAGTCGATGTCAAAATCGGAGAATCGCTGATGTCTATGATGAGACCCTGGTCTTTGTCTCTCACTCACTCACATGCTCTGTGTGTTGCTTGGGCTCGCTCGCAAGCTCGGGAGAAACTTTCTTTTTAAGAGCTCGAGGAGAGGAATCGGGGGATTTAGTCGCTGGATCGGTGGGAATGAGCCATGGCACACACACTATTGTGGGAGTGTGAAATTAAAAAAAAATTTGCTGCTCTCTACCAAAAGCTGCCTGCAGTCGACGACTTTGTGTGTGTGTGTGTGTGTGGTCTGGCAGCCTGGCTTTGCTCGCACTGGTTCAAGGCCAAGCATACACGCAGTGAGTGTGTGTGTGTGTGCTATACACAACACCAAGCAAGTGCCAATTTCCTGCTCGAATCGTTTGCTCGATTGCCCGCTGCAGCACCCCGAATGTGCTCGATGCCAGTAGCGCTGCTTGATTTTGGTGCTTACACACAGTGTGTGTGTGTGTGTGTGTGTGTGTGTGTATGAGTGTGTGTGTGAGTGCACACACAACCTTGGACTCCTGCTCTCGGTTCTCTCTGGCGGCCCCAATTTGTTGCGCTCCTACTCGAGAGCTCCTAGCCCAAACTCTCATAGTTCACTAATTGCATTACTCATGCAATCAATGTTAAGCTTTAATTTTCGCCCCTCGGTTTAATCGACTGCCCCTTGCTACTCTCATGACCTGCTGCCAAAATTCCTTGCAATGTAAAGCTGCTGCCCAACTTTTGTTACATCCTGAGTGTGCCTCCTTCAATGGCAATGCTCTGCCCAAATTGCCTCAATGGAGTAGCGTTGCCCGATCTGCTCCCATATCTCCAAGATTCAAACCAATGTTGCCCCTTGGTTCATTTGCCTGAATCTGTGGCTGTGCAATTTCTCAAGTTTGCAAGCCTTTCAATGGCTTGCTTCTTTTCCTGACTGCACCCAATGCTCTCGTTGCTTTCCAAGCATTGATTCAATCAAGCTCTCTTGTACACACACAAGGTGCCGATCTTGCTTTGTTGCCCCCAAGCTATGAAGCTCTACAATCTCTGCCAACTCCAAACTTCAAGATCTTGACTCTGTCCCTGTAGAGCTTTTCAAAAGCTCCAAGATTCCACAAAGCCAAGGAGGGACTGCGTGTGCCAGGTAGCTGGGAACTGCCAAGATCCGATGCGGCTCTGCCTTGCTAGATCTTCCACCGCCGAGCTCAAGTACGAGTTTCGACCTCCGCCATAGCCGGCGAGCTCCGTTGCTTTCGAGTAGATTGTCGGAGAGCGGTTGCACGGGTGGTTCGACGCCGTAGCTCTGATACCAATTGATGAGTGCGCGCGTGCGTGTACGGAGTGTGTGCAAGAGAAGGGAAGAAGAGAAATAGGGAAGGGGAAGATACACAGGCAGCCACTGTGTGGGTTAGTGGAGAGGAAAGAGAAGAGGTCAACTCTTCCTCTTTCTCTCCCTATATTGAATAGGGGAAAGCAAGTGGTTTCCCACGGCCACCTGGCCTACACCCCAACAGGTCTTCCACGCCTGCTCTTGCACCCTGGCTTGTTGCTGTCAGCATACATGCCTATTCATATGCCCACTCCCAGCTTTGATGGGCTTTGGTTGCACCATCATTGCCCAACCCCCTTGTTGAACATTCATGTTCAACCAAAATCATATTTCCAGAACTTAAAAAGTGCCACATCAGATTGGTTGCTAAACACATTTGCAAACCATAACCATATGTACAAGATATGTATAAAAGCTTCAACCTCTCTGCACTTCATCTCTTTCAGGTGGGTTGCCCACCCCCCTTGACTACAATTTGATGCACATCTGGCACTAAACCCCTGTCAAAGTATAACTTGACCCTGTGCCTAAGAAACTTGTCGTTTGCCCTTACCAGCTGGTTGGCCCCATTGGGAAAGGCCTTTTGCACCTTATATGGACCCACCCATCTCTTCTTGAACTTCCTTTGGAAAAATGAAATCCAAGTAGCTCTCATACTTCATCACTAGGTCACCTTCCTATATCGTCTTATTAGGTAGACTTTGATTGACCTTTGCGACCTGTTTCTCCTGCTGCTTCACATAATAGTTTGTTGCTACCTCTTGGTCCAGCCACAAATCTTCAAGACTAACAATCTGACACTGTAAAACCTCTTGATGGGTGGCATTGATGTGCCATGTACCCTTCAAAACACCTAATTGTGCATGCACTGGCAGCCCTACCTCATTACCATAAACAAGCTCAAATGAAGTGAAGTTTGTAGCCACCTTGTAGGATGTCTTGAATGCACCTCTCTAGATTTATTTCTCGCTCTGTCTTCTGCTTATACACATACTTTGTCAACATTTTAATAATATTCGCATTGGCTCTTTCCACTAGACAGTTGCATTGGAAATGATAGGGCAAAGAAAACCGATGTTGAATGCCCAACTTCTTGACCAATGCACACATTAATTTTCTTCTAAATCCGTGGCCCCCCTATTAGAAACTAGCACCCACAGAACTCCAAAATGGCAACAAATGTGATCAAAGAAAAATTGAGCCATAACATATGCATTTACCTCCTTAACTGCCTTGGCCTCAACCCACCTAGTGAGGTAGTCAGTGGCCACCACAATATACTTATTTTTACTTGTCGACTCAGGGAGAGGACCGATGGCATCCAATCCCCACTTCTCAAAAGCACTATGGTTTATAATAGCTCTCTGTGACTCTGGTATTAGCCTCCTTTCACCCATGTCTGACATTCGTGCAGGTTTTGCACCAATAGTGTACATCTTGTACTATCAAAGGCCACCAAAAACCTACTTTTAGCACCCAAAATAGCAGTTGGTCTTTACCTTGATGTCCACTCTCTTCATTGCATTGCTCCAACACCATGCCAATTGCTTCCTTGTAAAGCACTCTCCTTAGAATCCTGTCTCTACCATAAGTCATCAGGTCTTTGCCCACCAAAGTAAATCAACAAGCTTTTTGAACAACCCTTCTTTTTTTTTTTGCAGCTTGGAGAGACTCTTCGGACATTGGTCTATGCTTAAAAAATCATCTACCTCCTTCAAAGTCTCCCTACCTACGTATGTAGTGTCACATATAGACCTTCAACATGTGCATGTACCTTGCTGCTAGCATATTGGTCTGGTTCTTGATTCTGTTCTCTCTGAACATGCTTAAACTGAACCTCTTCAAAGAAATTCAACAACTTCTTAATGGCAAAAACCCAATGCGGGAATCCCTCTTTACGTGCCATTGGCCTAACAATTGCTTGATAACTAGCAATGCATCTCCTTTGACGACTAGTTTGGATATGCCAACTCCACACACTGCTTCAAACAAACGAAGAGTAAGGTAATGTGCCTCATTGTTGGTGTGGACATCTTCAAGATTGTAAGCCTTTGAAAAGATAACTTTGCCTTGTGGGTCCTGTATCACCACACCACCTCCTGCCTTTTGTACCACTCGTTGATAGGGCTCCATCAAACCACATAGTAAAAGAACCCTTCATATGCCATTCCTCTTTAGCTTCATCTCATACCACCCTTGGATAAACCAGCAAACCAACCCCCTTATTGACCAAAATATCTTCTAAGTGGGATCGGCTAGTATGGTCAATCTGAAATCAAACTCAAAATCCTATAGCTCCAACACCCACTTCATAATATGTTTCCTTGGCTTCAGGTGTAGCACCACCTCAGGCAACAAATTATTAGACGTAAGAACATAAAACTTGTGCACAATTAGATACACTTTGACCTTCTTTCAAGCAATAACCAAAGCCATCACCCACTTCTCTGCTTTGGTATAGGTCGTTTCCCCACAACTTATTAACCTGCTTTTGAAATAAATGGGCTTGTAACTCATGCCTACCTTTTGCAACAACACATCTCCAATAGCTATAGTACCAACCATCATAGCAATATAGAAATCATCTTCATGATTCGGAGGACACATAGCCGGTAACTGACACTGAATCTCCTTTACCCTATCAAAAGCCTCTTGTGCTTACTTAGTCCAATGGAAACCATGTACTTGCTGGGCCATCTTTTGCAAAGGATTCACGTATTGTGACAACATCCAAAAAAAACATGACAAGTACTTCAGATTATGCACCAAGGAAGCCAAATCTTGGGCACTTGAAGTAGGCTCCATCAACACTAGAGCCTTAACTTTCTCTGGATCAGCTTCTATCCCATTTTGCAACACCACATGGCCTAACAGATGAGCTTTAGGTTGTGCTAACTTGCACTTCTTAGGGTTTAATTGGCCACCTGCCTCATCAAGACTCTGGAAACACAACTACAACTCTGGAAACCTGCCTCATCAAGACTCTGGAAACACAACTACAACTTCGATAGGTGCTTCGATCTAGAGCTATAGCAACCAATATTATCCATAAACACCCCGATGAACCTGCCCAATATTTACCAAATACCCTGTTCATCCAATCCTAAAATGTAGCTTAGTCATTCACTAAACCAAACGACATTTTGCGATAGGCAAAGCATCCCCAAGGACAAATGAATGTTACCAAGAAGATTTTGAAGAAATCATAGGCAAGGCAGGGTTTGCCAAATGCGGTGGTGCCAAAGTGGTGTGATGCGGTGAGACCTGAGCCAAACGTGATGCAAAAGGAGGCACCTCTACAAGAATAAGAACTAAGGTACCTTCTCTTTACCCTTGCGACTAGTTTCACGCTTGGTTTCTATCTCCATTTCACCTTTGGCCCTCTTGTTAGCCAAAACATCCACCTCTTGCTTGTCGACACCTATAATATTGACCCTCGGGACCTCACCATTGTCTGGTGGAGCCGGTGGCACAAGGTTCTCAACCTGCTATTCCCTTTGACCATTAACCTGACCTTGTCCCCTACCCTTGCAAAATCGTGGATACATACCACCTCTCTCCCTAGGAGGATGGGGACAATCTGGAGCGTAATGACCCTCTTCACCACAGTTGTAACACTTGCCCGATAGTGGTCTTGCCATGGCTCTTCCTCCTCTTGGATGTCCCATGTCCATCACACTTAGCCATAACTCTTGCATTTGCTCGGATAGGTCCTGAGATGTGCGTACCCATTGCTATGGAATAGCAGCCATAACCCTATTCCCCTGATTTTCCTCCTAGGCTGCCTCTCGAGGACTCTGTGGTTGAACATGCACCATCATTTCGTAGCCCTTTTCTATCTTCTTCTTAATTTTCCTGCTTTTTGACCGTGCAATCACCACTGTACCATTGTAGTTTTTCGGGCTTTCATAGTCCACCTTCTCTCGCACTTTAGGATGCAAACATGCCATAAACTTATCGAGCTTGAAATACTCACCATTGGCCAACTGCCCTTGTAGGTTTTAACATCCCCTTGCTGAAGAAATACTTGGAAACACAGGTGGCAAGGCATCTTGTTCGGCTCATCTTCTGACACATGCGCCTTATCTATGTAAGAAGCATGCAAATCCATAGAATGTGCAATATCCACATCCTTAATTGCTTCCTTGCTTGAGAAGGCTCGGACTTTCGATATGCATTCACTATGTGATTGAGCTTGATCATCTCCTACCATGTTGTGAGTAGCATGCTATCAACCCCCATTCCAGTGCCGTTGCATACCCTTAGGCAATGTTTGACCATAATCAACTTGATATTGAGCTTGTTGTTTCACATTATTAAGGTTGACAAGAGATTGATCTATCCCAGTGGCATATTCATCCACACCATTCCCTGCAAACCTTTGATGAAGTACTCACGAAGCCTATCACTCTTCTAGGCGAGGACACTGATGATGAACTTTGCTAACACTTTCTGCGAACAGTCGTTCTTGGCTTCCAGCTCTATATAGACTACGAGTGGTGCAAGTTACAAGCTGCAAAACTAGTCCTGTTCCTCCATGGGCAATTGTTTCATCATTGGTTCTGACACAAATCTCCACACCCACGTGAATCGCGATGGTCGGCTCTGTGCAGACATCCAGAACGAGGGAGAAGCACCCACGCTATACAAGTAAAAAGCAGCGATGTTCTTGTTTTTTCAACCTCTTGTGAGGCTCCTGGCCGTGCGATTCGAGTTGTGGGGCAATGGCTTCGATCATGCCAAGTGGCTGCTTGTGGGCTCAAAGAGCCAAAAAAACGACCTTTGGCTCACCAAGTAAAGATTGAAGTATTGCCTATGTCACTTTGTGATTTGTTAAAAAGTGTACCATTACTGGTTTTGAGGCTTCCATGTAAGAAGCTTTCTAGACTGAAGAATATGTGGGTTGGTTGGATGCCATGGCCCCGTTTGGGCATGGCTTGGCTTGTAAATCTTTTGTTTTTGATTTAACACATATTGTGAGTATTGCTTTTTTTTTCAAAAAAAAAAAGTACCATTACTAGGTCTCTAAACGACGGATCTAAGGCAATTTTGAAATTTCACAAATGATCATATGTGCAAAATCCCCCAAAATCACTATTTTCCAACTAAGTGTCTCTAGGTTGGAAGTCAAGAGCCAGTTCCCATGGAAGCTTGGTTTGCAATTGGTTGCCAACGAGTTGCAAACATTTTCTTTTCACATGAAAGGATTTCGAAAACCATTGGCCAACTGGTTGGCAACAAGTTGCCAAACATGCTCCTCCTCTAGAGTAGGATCTAGTTTGGAACCACAGAAAACGACAAGGCGACTTGTTTAATTTTAGCGGGGGAATACTTTTTGCCATCTTAATATAGTTTAAATCCAAAAATCTCCATCTATCGCGCGACTCCAACTCGTCGTCAAGGGAACTCAACAAGTCTGGTTAGTGGTTGCGCACAAGTGGGCAACCCAACTCCCTTGTGAACTAGCTCTAACTCTCTCCAAATTTTGCTTCATGTGGGAACTTGGTAAACCTTTGAGAAGATTTTGGAAAAAAGAAATGATTTTGGGAAAAGAAATGAGGGACTATGAGCAACCCACAAAAGTGCGTGTTGTTGAATGAAGAGATAAAGTCTTTTTATTTTATTTTTTGTTTGAAAAAAGACCCCAAAATGAACGGAAAATTCAGAAATTAAGTCTACAATGAAGGCGCGTAGTTTTTTCCTCCGATAAATATTTTTTTGAAAATTGAAGACACGTGCTTTTTATTTCCACATGGTTGTTGAAATGGGGGGCTCTTCGTGATTGGCTGCACTTTTGCAGCGTATCCAGCATTACCGAGCCTGCTCAGGCTCGGTACCGAAGCACATGCTGCAGATCGCTTGGAGAGTGTTCATTGGCTGAGGGCTCGTGACTATTGGGGGACGTGGACCAATGAGATCCGTGCAAAAGGTCGCAGGATCTTGCCAGGCGGACGGGGCACACAAAATCTTTTTCTGGAAGGAGGAAGCGTCCAAGCTTCCGTCCAAAAATGACGGCCGCTTAACAGAATGCCTCTCTCTCTCTCTCTCTCTCTCTCTCTCTCTCTCTGTGCACGCACACAAAAATCACTCACACCCATATACAATTGACGGCATTTTAGGGGCTGGTGGGTATTAAGGTTTTCCCCTCTCTCGGCCGCACCCTCGCCCGCTCTCGCAGGTTCTGAGGCTCTGGCTAATTCATCCGCTTTTTCTCTCTTCACTCTCGATTTTGAGCTCTTTGTCCTCGTGGATCGTCAGCTCTGCGTCGATTCTTGCAGATCAGCACTTGTCTGGTAGGTGACCGTCCTCGTGTGTGTGTGTGTGTGTGTGTGTGTGTGTGTGTGTGTGTGTGAGAGAGAGAGAGAGAGAGAGAGAGAGAGAGAGAGAGAGAGAGAGAGAGAGAGAGAGAGAGAGAGAGAGAGAGAATCAGTCTCTGGGTGTCTATGGATTTCTGCTGTGGCACTGGCTTGTTGTGAACTAATTTTTACACGCTAAAGGGATCTGAGGTTTGCCTGCTTTATGATTGCCAGTATTTGGAGCAAGGTTTCTTACATATGCTTTCCCTAGTTTACTTTGCTAAATGTCTCAATTGGGATGATTATTTGTGCGTTTCAACCTCCCCATACTCGTTGCTTGGTTATGCTTGTGATGTAATTTTTAGATGGATCCTATGTGTGGCAGCGGTTATGGATACCTACTAGGCTGTGTGTCTGTTTGTCAACAACATTGCATCTTTGAGGGGCTACCTCTTGTAGGCCAACAAGTGCTAACATGAGATAGTTTGTGGTCCGCATGATGTTGCTTTAACAGACGTATCAGCAACTGTTTGCCTGAGTAGGCTCCCCGTGATGAATGTGCTCTTTTGCGTTGTCCTTGTGGACTTGCCCGCTGTAGATAATGAGCTTTTCATCTCCGAAGGAACATTTTGTTTTCGTGGTTCGTTTGTGCATGAGATGATGGAATTTTCATCAGTTAATTTACTTTCTGCATATTACAGATGAAGGGTGGGGATGATGGCTCATGCCCAGAGAATGACGACAGCAAGTCTGACAAAGTTTGGGAGACCTTCCAGAGGAGTTTTTCACAAGTTCAAAGCATATTGGACCAAAACAGGGTCCTTATAAAAGAGATCAACCAAAATCATGAGAGTAAGATCCCAGAAAATTTGACACGTAATGTGGCTCTTATTCGGGAACTTAACAGGAACATTGCAAAGGTTGTTGAACTTTATGCAAACTTGTCATCGGAGTTTGTTCAGTCAATGTCACAGGATGCTATGGAGGAAGAGGCAGTCAACAACGGCATGAGAACGGACACTGATGGATCGAATAGTCTCCCATTCGCCGGGCAAAAGAAGCCTCGGCATGGGTAATGCTGGAGGGAGGAGCTTCTAACTGGCCCTAATTCTTTTTGCAGTTTGCTTGGATGCTGCAATACATGCCTTGGTCTGAGGTTTGTGCCAGAGTCTACATAATTTGCCATGTCACCGGCAACGGCCATGCAGTATTCCTATATGGACCTGCATAGGCAACAGTTTTTCTTGAGATTTTTCTGCATTACAAACATGGCATTGTGGCAGAGGAGGAGAGTGATGAGCATATGGCTTCCAAGGTACCATTGCTGAAATTGGTTCATGATTTTTACCCATCTTCAAAGTGGATATAAAGGTGTAGGATTTTGATATGGTGCTCTTTCACTTCTAAGAGAGGGTTTCTGCTCTTCTATTTGTAAATAGTTGATCTGAGGAACTTACACTTGTTTGGTGACATTACATCAGACAGATGAAAGCTGTCTCACACTATATGCTCCAGTTCTGGAACAGATAGTGGAAGTTTGAACACTTCTATGTTGCTTTATATAATCGTCTACATCATGTTCGGCATCTGAGTGATGCTTGTGCTGAAACAGAAAAATCATGTATGTGAATGCAATGGTACATTTCCTCTCTTGCTCAGTATTGCAGTTTCCCTTAACCTTGCTTTGTTTCCATCAGGTCTAATGACGGCTAATGGTGAAATTTCCCGGACATTTTATTACTTGAGCGTCCTCTTCTTGCTTAAGTCTACTACCAGTTTATCAGCTCTCTGAAATGCCATATGTACTCTTTCTCAGTTAGCTAACTTACTGGGTAGCTAGAGACTGGCCACAGGAAGAGAAAATCTCACCATTGTTTTTCAGTACTTTTTCCCCACATCATGGTGACTTTTTCATTTCTCATGGCCAGCTTTCTCTGCATTAAACCTATGGATTGTCTCCTAATGTGGGTTCTAGTAGTTGTTTCTAGCCCGGTTTACAATTTGTCGTGTCTTATGATGTTGCTTCAGCAATATTTCTTTGTGAGGTTAGGGAATGTACATGTTGTCATCACTAGCTCAGTCTGGTAGTGTAACTGTCGAGTTTGGGCCTTACTGGACGTGGCCCTCGAATGATTGTTTAGGAAGTTCAGCATCTAAGAGAACAGAGGAAGTTAAGGATCCAAGAGAAAATAGCTTATAGGACGGGCAACAAAATGTAGGTATCCGTAGGCACCCTATCAAGATGTGATGGAACTCGTATGTCAGTAGTGAGATGGATGCATCAATTTTGTCTATTCCTCCCACTGAGCAGGCTCTGGGTAGATTGTGTAAGAGGTATCCGTGAGTGCCAATCATGGATAACGGAATCTGCGAGTTTGTTAGGCATCTTTGCTTCAGTGTACATGGATAAGCCGAATTATTAAGAGGATCTGCAAGTTCCGTAAAGGTTCTCATTGGTTATTTTCCATATGTTTTGTGTCAGTTTAATTTCAAGCCCTCAGTTGGGCAAGAGCTGCATATGGACTTTTTTCTGACATATGTGGTTGGAATGTGATGGAGCAGAGTAGGGATCTGGGCCAGATCCACACTTTGGCTGCTTGTTCGGATGAGGAGAATCTCAACTGTCAAGGGGTTTGTTTAAGGACTCCTACATATCTATAATACTAAGCTCTAGTCTCAAATCAATTCTGAGAGGACTGATGCATTTTCTAAAGTCTTTTTTGCCAAGAGAGCCTCAACTTGTCCTTGCGCTGTTTTTTGTCCCTGGCCCTTGGTCCTTGCTAAGTGCTCTATTTCTGGCGAATTCTTCTGCTTGGATGTCCTCCTGTTCTCGTAATTGTTTATGGTCTTCCTCATTAGTTGTGCACTGTTAATGCAGGCATAGCAGACATTTGTAGTAGTGGCCAGGATCAGGACATTTCTTCGACACGTCTATCCATACATATGCCATTTCTGGTTCTAGTAGGATGGCCATGAATCTGATCTCTTCAGAGTATACGCAACGCGAATGGTTGCCTTAGTATATGTTGTATTACCATAAGATTTTGTTGTAGATCTGATCCCTGCAGCAAGGGATCGGGCTGCTCCGTATGCCAATGAATTTGTGGCTGTGAGATGGTGAAAATCAAAGCAAGCAAGCAACCCTACAGTAGTTTAACTGCATCATCAAATAATTTAAATCATATAGAAATTTTGAACATTGAAGCCATGGATTTGCCCATTGTAGTCTGGACGGATAAGCAGGCTGCTAATGAAATTTGTTGAGCATCTTGTTGGAAGTAAAGCTGCTAGTAGTAAGGCCATGAATGATTCACATTCATCAAACTCCAAAACTATGAAATTTCACTTAAGATTTGCATATTCCCCCTTTCGAGCCCTTCGTATGGAGAGGCTCCACTCCCCTTCATACCTTCACTCAAGCAAATCGAGGCTGCTATTAATACCTCATGTTGTAGTGAATGAGCCACTTATGCATTTAGCCAAGTTGATTATGTAGCTGTCTTCCCCAAAATTGTTTCTAGGTATCTAGCAATATAGTCAACCTTCGACCTAGTTATTCACTTGGGATGAAGCATTATTTTCTAGCACCATCCGTTATGGCCGACCATCCTCACGTACAAAGTGAAATTATACCATGATATGCTTCGTACAGGCATAGGATTGCAAGCATTTGCCACGCAACTCTGGTTGCATTTGTGACATCTAAAGTTGCATTTGCCATGCAGCTTTGGTAGTCATGTCTTGGCAAATAACTCCAGTAATATGGCACATTAGTCATGATCACCCCTTAGAAATGTTACTCAAGAAATCCTCTTATGTAGGGCTGAGTCCACCAATTAAACATGTAATCCCTTCAATCAAGGGCACCCAAATTTCCTCGATGTAGGCCCAATCGATTCCTCATAGCCTCAATCTCTTCTGATTTGTCAAGGTCTAACCGATTCATGGCAGCGGGCAGTTCCGGAGATCAAGCTACTTGCATAATAGCAATTTCCCTAAACCCCAAGAGTGGCAAGTGACTAGGACTAGTCAGCAACCACAAAGAAAGATTGGTGCAATTGTTCAAAGTGTTGTACAATGGACTTTCAAACCCAACAAGCCCCTATAATCAATTATTCTCTCAAATATATGTTCTGAGTTTCTCAAATTATTCTCTCAAATGTATGTTCTGAGTTTCTTCAAGGAGTTAAGAAGATCTATAGCCACTTCAAGTTTTGTGGTTAAACATATAGAGGGCACAACCACCAACAAGCCTCGGAACAGTCGACAAATTTCAAGAAATTCAGAAGTGGGCTTATTGAGACTCATTAGCTTATGTCTCTCATCAGTCATTCACCTCTCTTGGGCTCTCAATCGTCAGCAGCTAAATAATTGGTATTCCTGCTTTTCTCTTGTGAAAATTTGATCATCTCCCACTTGTAAAGGGCTGTAATTTTGATGGTATGACCACCCCTCACTCACATTTTCTCTGCTGCACTTCACATGGAACACTCAAGAGGCGTAAATAGCATCCACACTTGCCAAAGGTTTCTCAAATTGATATCATCCAAAACCCTGCCCAAAGTTGAAAAAGGAAGGAAGGCTCCTCAAGCACAAGCACATGGAGATACAAAGACTATAGTTGCAACCAACGTTGTGGTAAACAAAACCTTCGTACATTCTTACCTTCCTTCCATTAACTTCCATGAGGTTGATTAGAAATTCTATGTTACCCCCCTCTAGCTTCACACATGTCAAAATAGTTGTTACTTACATTTCTTCTGAAAGAGTAGCACATTACTAGAATGGAGAGCACTCTTCGCTAGAAAGAGTAGGAAAACTCGATCACATGAATCTTGTAATTTGAAATTTATTGTAAGAATTCGTGTGTGGTCAGTGGCGTCAAATCTCGTAAGGGGCTGTGTGCCTCGTGATTATTTGACACCTCCTCTGTTAGGTGGGATCTATGGTCCCTATTAATCAGGGGCGACAGTATCGGTTTTGCACCGTCCAATGGCGACCTGATCCCCAAGTGATCACTATGTGATCACAATTAAAGTGAACTCCATGTAAACTTGATGTGAACATCAAGTGACCGCCAAGTAATCCTTGTGTGAATCCCAATCGAGTTGTGATCACCTTGTGAACTCACCTATTTCAAAGTGATCATAGTGTGACCCCGACCATCCCAAAGTGATCTCCAAGGGAACACCATGTGATCCCCACCACGTCATTTTTGTTATATGATCGACCATTCTCACCTCCATTGCAAGTAATGCGCGATAGCTAAATGGGAGAGCTTCGGACCCCGGTGTTGGGTTCAAGTCGCTAGGGTTCGACTGGTCAGAATCTTTTTATTCCTAAGAATAATCCGACGGTCCATATCGTTTGAAGATCGTGGACCGTTGATCCCACATGACAAGGGGGGTGTCATATAGTCCCAAGGGGCTGCGTGTCCATTGAACGAACTTTGTTGTAATGGGTGGAAACCCCTCTGCAAAGGATATGCCAGGGTTTACATGTTTTTTTTAAAAGTTAATACAAATCTAGCTAGAATGAGCCTTTTTAAAAAAAATTAAAATTTAAAGAGATCCTCTCTTGTGAGAGCTATGAATTCACTTCAAAAGAAGTGTTGCGTGATAAATTTACACTTAAATGTAGCAAATAATTTTAAAATGTCTCTAGCATACTTCCTCTATGAGATAAAGATATGACAAACTTCAATTTCAAACAATAATGTATCAATCCATGATCAATTATCTCAAATTTGTGCAAAACGCCTTCAGTCTTCTCATTATGATCTCTAATGATAGTGAGATCATTCAAATAAACAAAACCGTGCCACCCTCTTGAAAAATATATAAGCCTATGCCAGGAATACTTCACAAGTTTCTATGAATCAATCAATAGCGCATTATAAACAAAGAGCAAGAGTGGAGGAGAGAGATGGACAAAAATGCAACAAAGTAAGAAGGCCGCGGCGGGGGGGGGGGGGGGGGGGGGGGGGGGGGGGGGGGGCGCGCGCGGACAGGCTAACTCTACAATTCCAAAAGGTGCAAGACCTCCATGAGATGTTCTCAAGGGTATGCCCAAGGTCACCAAGGGCTATGCGACTTCTCTCATAAAGCCCCATGATTCAATACTTCTCAATCATGGGAATATGGAGGGCTCTTGCCCTATGGTACGCCGCCCTTGCCTGACCATGTAACATGGCCAATACTTGGAAGGGATAAGCACCTCCCCTGGTGTGTCGAAAACATATATATGGAGGGCCACCATCCTAAAAATTAGGTGCTCTCATAAATAAGCCCAAAATTGAGGCGTTTAGCCAAAGTTTGGACGCCATCTAGGACACAGGCAATAGAGATAGATCTAGGCAAGATATTTAGGAGATGATCCTAAAATCTTTAGCCCCTTTCAGATCCTGGGTGCTAGTAAAGTCTACAATTTGGCGTTATAGAAGGAGGAGAATGTCTTTCTCTTTACTCTGTGGATCCTCTCACAAGAGGAGGACAAGCTGTTTCCTAATTTTCAAATTCTGCACCAATTTTGCCAAGTATAAAAGCCTTCTCCAGTAGATTATTTCCAATCTTTTCCCCCATGGTCAAAATAGAGAGGTCTTAACATATTGATACTCTCCACTTTATCAGGAATATTTTTTCAGTCAATGAGGTGAAGTGACGACCCTGAAAGCAGGTTTGCCTTAGGCTACGATTTTTTCAAATGGTAGCAATCAGGCAGCCGTTACCTCATCTCTAAGACCATGCATATCTTTCGCAAGCATATTGAAGGGTCCATGCTTTGAGGATTCGACCAAGGGCACATCTGCTTTGACTTCAAGTGGTGGAGACCATGAAAAGCTGAAGAATGAAAAGGCTTGGCTCGAACAAGAGCTGAAAGAGGTTAACAGACATATGACGATAGGCCCAAAATGGTAACAAAAGGAAGTCAGGTTGAAACCAATGGGTTATTTGAAGAAGAGCTAGCAAGTCGAGCTTTTAGTGCACTTAAGAAATCTCTTCCATAGCAAGTGGAGATTGTAGAGGCCATCAGTAGAGTGATTTTTGTGCGCCTTGACCTCACCTACATAAGATACTCCAATATGAGTGTCTTAGTCAATAAACACCAATCGTAGCAAGCTTCACTTTTTGTAAGCCTTTCCTCCATGCCATGATTGACAACCATATATGCAACCATCATGCCAAGTTTGCTCTTGTCTTGACCAGAGGGCATGAAGAAGAAGAAGAAGATAGTCTCAAACTAATATGCGTGCGCTATTATTTCGCCACGCAAAGCAATACAAGCAATTCCTCTGGCTCTTATTAAGAAGCAGAATGGCAAGCTAAGCTTATGCTTGGTTTTGGCTTCAGTGGGAGTCTCCCAAATAGATACGAGCTGATTCAATGGATTCAGAGTCCACAAGTTCTCGGGCATGGCAGTGCAATAGAAAGTACCACTTACCTTGCCAAGGGATTCTACTCGGTTAGATTCAAGGAAGACTTTGATGTCTCAATGATTCTTGGTAAGGTCCCCTCGTTTTCAACAGGACAAAAGTTTGTGTGGTACCATGGGAGCGAGTATTTGACTCGACACAGTCTCTCTAGGGGATTCATCATGTCTGGCTTGCCTACTTGGCTCTCTAGGACAACATCAAGATGCTTATTAGTCAGCTGGGAACCAAGAGGGGTCTAGGCAAGACCTCCATTTGGGTTTGTATAGGTTGGAATGTGTCTAGATCTCCACCAAAGAGCATGGTGATCAATGTGGGAGCTGAATTCATAACAATCCCTCTCAATTTCGGGACCTACTTTGGGGCTTGCTTCGAATGTAACAAATTCGGGCACTTTGCCAAGGACTGTCCCATGAAGGCTAAAAATAAACTCCAATCCCAAAGTGCAAGATCCCATTACAAGAGATGGCACTCAAGTCCTTGTTAGGAAAACATTTGTGGAAGGGAATGAAAATCAGATGAAGATTAATGAAGAAAAAAGAGTAGGCGAGGAAAAAGAAGCTATGCTTTGCGACAAAGAAGACACGAACATGCAGGAGAAGACTATGGAAACGCATAGCGTCACTCGAAAAATCCTTGAATTCCCAAGCAATGAAAATGTTTTTTTCTTTCCTTCCTCTTCACCTTCACTTCTAACAGTAACATCTAGGTCAGTCGTGTAGGTCCCAGGGCTGAAGAGGGTCAAAAGGGTGAAGGTAGTATCAAGGGAATCCATGATACCGGGGGCTGCTAGTGCCTTGAAAGGGGTAAACACCCATCCAACCCTTGCTTCACTAAAAAGAGGGATACTTGGCATTCCTCTTTGCAATCCCTTTGAAGTGTTGTAGGTGAAGAAGTCCATTGATCCTAAAGGGCCGTCGGGTTCTCTTGGGATCAGTGCGTTGGAGACAGGGCAAATGTCATATGTCGAGGAATCGTCCCCCTTTCCCAATGAATTCCATTGTAAATGATTTCTTTGAATATGAAGGGCATAAGAACAAAACAAAAGAAAGGAAAGCTTTGGCAGTGCATGAAGAGGAGAAAAGATATTAACTGCTAGTGTCTGCAAGAACACCACCTGGATGCATCAGTTCCGAGAAAGCAATCACTTGGTGAAGTGTTGTTCTTCTATGACACCGCTACTTATGGTTTTAGTGGAGTGACGACAGGAGTTCATAGGGATCTGGAGCCAAGACTAATGTATCAACACCCGTCAGGGAGGCTCTTGTGGTGTCTAATAAGATTTATAACAACTTGCTCACTATTGTTAACATCTACGCTCCTAATGATTCCAAAGGCAGGTTGATGTTATGGAATGACCTCTCCCAATGATTCCAAAGGCAGGTTGATGTTATGGAATGACCTCTCCCAAATTCAGATATGAGGAGAATTTTGCTTGGTGGGATACTTTAATATGGTGTGTTCTAGATAAGATAGGCAGGTCCCTTCAAGCATTCTTGCAGGGAGCGAGCATAAGAATTGGACTGCACTTGAAGATAAATGGGCTCTGGTTGACTCCTAGAACTCTGGCCCTTGGAAGGATGACGTGGGGTTCACCTACCACAGCCTCCAATCCACCCAGTTTGCCTCCAGACTGGACAGGCTTTATTTCTCTCACAACGGAGATTGGGTGCCTTCTTCATTGCTTATGCAAGTCCTCATGAATGAAAGTCTCTCATATCACTTTCCTCTTCTCGGTACCTTGGAATTTTCTTCAGAGGAATTACATTAGCCAAAAGGTGCCAAGAAAATTCTCATCACCTACAAAATCTATTCAAAAGTGCTCACTTTAAGGCACCGTTGTCTCAGGCCGCGGAAGAACTGAACCAGGACATCATCAAGGAAAGAACAGACTCATGGAAAAGAGGCAGTAAAAACCCCAAACTGCAATCAAGAGAGTTGGACCGATACTAAAAAAATACAACATTCATGCAATTTCAATCTCCAAAGCTAGATATGAGGAGCCAGACCTAAAGAAAATGCAAGGGAAGGCCTTTAACCTTGAGCACATGGAATGGTTGAAGATCAAACAGTCCTTGCATGAAAGTGAACTAGAGGATGCTAACCTCCTTAGATTTCAAGCCAAGGAGAGGAGCATTAAGATTGAGGAGGCCAAGAAAAACTCTCTTCTCAGAACGATCAAGGTAAGAAAAAGACAAAGACAAGCTATTATCTCTTCCGTGTTCGACAACCATGGAGTTCACCACAACAACCTTGATCAGATGGGCAAAGTTATGCTAGATTATCTAAGCTAAATCATTGGAAAGGAAGACTCTCCCTCTCCCTTAATCAGAAAAGCTAGGGCTAAAATTTTTACATCCACCCCAGCATTAATGGACTCAGACCTAGTGAAATACTTGTGGAAAGGCCCTTTACCTTGGATGAATGCTGGTTGACACTCAAAAAGTTGAGCAAAGAAAAGTCGCCAAGATGGGATGGATCACGGTCAAGTTTTGTCACAAGAGTTTTGGGAAGTTCTGGGCCTGTCTTTCTTGCTTATGGTGCCTTCTCTAAAGGCACACTTGAATCAGGTGAAACTTCTTCTCCTGAGAGTCTTGCTCTGCCCACACACCGTGCATGCTCTCCTCTTCCCTTCTCCGCACCGCATACACACGTATCCACGCACTCATCAACTGGTATCAGAGCCTATGGCAATGACAAGAGGCTTCGCGGCGATAGTGGCTACGGTGATACGTTTTGCGACACTGAAAGTGAGGTAGCAAGCTCGATACAAGCAACTGAGTTTTCTCGTGGCTATGGAGGCTTCACTTGCATGTGCAGGCCTCCCAACCCCAAGCTAAAATCTCCAATCGAGGACAAAGGGAAGATATGCAGAGAATCGAGCAAGGAGATTGAAGTCGGGGTCTGTAGCCAAGCAGACCAAAGAGCGAGACGAATCAGGGCTTGAGCTTCGAGATATGAGCAGATGGTAGAGCACTAGAAAGGCGGGTTGGAGAGCTCAAAGATCCGAGCTTTGAGCTTGGCAGCTCAGAAGGAAATTGAGGTGCAGAGCTGGGCAAATTGAAGGCATGGCAAGCAAAAGGAGTAGCTAAAGCAATTTGAGCAGAGCAGTGTAGAGAATTGGGGAAGATGCAGCAGAGGATCTACTAAATCGAGCAAGAATCTACACGAGAATTGATAGCAAGCAGCAAGCACTTGAAACTCATTACAGGCAACACATAATTTCCTAGTGTGGAAATTGAGCAGATCTATAACCAGACTGTTGCAGTGGAAATTTTTTTTCAAGGGTGTATAACACATTTGCAATTGTGTACAAGGAACCCCCGTGGGCTTCCCATAGGACATAGAAAAGGGTGTGTAGAAGAGAAGGAAAGGACTGTTTGTGTGTGTGCACGCTACATACACACACACACACACACACATAGTTTTGGGAGCAGGTTTGGGTAGTAAACCCGAAAGCAAAACAAGCACAGTTTTTTTTCTTTTTCTAAGCCAAGCTTACAAAATAACTTTACTTTGCTGCCTTTTTTTTTTTTTGGGTGTGTGCTTAAAAACGTGTGCTTAAGCACATGCCCCCCCCCCCCCCCCCCCCCCCCCCCCCCCCCCCCCCCCCCCCCCCCCCCCCCCCCCCCCCCCCCCCCCTCCCCTTCTCTCTCTCTCTCTCTCTCTCTCTATGCGATGATGGAGCACACGACTTCGAAGAAGGGAGTTCCCGATGGAGCACACGGCTTCGGAGAAGGAAGGGTAACTCTCGGCATCATCGCATAAGCACACGACTTCGAAGAAGGGAGTTCCCGATGGAGCACACGGCTTCGGAGAAGGAAGGGTAACTCTCGGCATCATCGCATAGCGAGAGAGAGAGAGAGAGAGAGAGAGAGAGAGAGAGAGAGAGAGAGAGAGAGAGAGAGAGAGAGAGAGAGAGAGAGAGAGAGATTGAGTATCTCTTTGGTTCCCGATTATCGACATTGGTGTTAGGCTCCCCGCATCGATGAGCCAGGCGCTTGAACGCAACATCTTTTTGGCTTTGGCCCATCGGCTCTGCATTAGCTTACCCTCCCCTTGACCTCAATTTCAGCTTCGACAGTTCTCCCTTTTCCTACTTCGATGACACAAACCCGACACATAAGGCTCTAGCACACCATTTTGGATAAAATTTTCCACGAGAGTGCACCTCCTAGGCAACGTTTATGATAATGGGTGGCTAGTTGTTCTGTATGTCTGATTTTCGGTTGACAAGATTTTTGACTGACAAGGTAGTGTGTCAGATTCCATGCTATTTTGCTCATAGATTGCATGTTGTTTTAAGTGCATATTATGTGGCACAGGTTTTGTCCTGATGCATGACTGTATGAGTCACTTCAAAGAGTACTTTCAGTATGGTTTTGTGCATTTTTGCTATGTATGCATATGCTGATACAACATGAGCTATGTATGCATATGTTGATACAACATGAGCTAGGTACAACTTGCAGGTGGCAGATTCACAAGTTTACATGGATTTTGGGCAGGTGCAGTCATCCATAGAGCCACTCTTTCAAGAGTGAGCTAAATTGGTAAGCTTTTGACAGTTTATGTATACCATGTATGGTTTTCCTAATGAGATACCAAGTGTCTGTTCAAGTTTATGTATACCATGTATGGTTTTGCTAACGAGGTACTGAGTATCTGTTCAAGTTTATGATGCGATTTTGCTCAAAATTCAAGGGAAACTCTATCCATTTCTCCCCAGATTCTCGCCATGTTTTGTGTGTATCTACAATTTACTCTCTAATGGTTTAATCGTTGAGCATGACTCCCACTTTGACAATGATCACGTTTTTACTCTCACTTTAATAGGTTTTGTCAATCTGGGCACGGATTTAGTGTTCTTGTATCCACTCTCGCAAGAGCCAGAGTTGCATATTCTTGTGTGGCTATAGATTATAGGTAGTCATAGTCTTTATAAGTTCTATAGGTTTTTGGACCATTGTCATATCTTTACAGACAATTTTCTTGTGGGATGCATTTTGAGCACTGTGTTCACTCACTACTTGCATATATGGTATGCGCTTTACACTCAGTTGAGCTATTTGTCCCAGATTGGGCTCAATTGGTCCAGTGACATTGTTTATGCCTAGTTTGTTGACTTTACACCATACACTTATTGTAGAGTCATTTTATGCATATGCAAGTATTGGTTTTGATGCGATTGATCATGATTGATGTAGTGGTCGAGTGATCTCCGACTTTGTTGCCATTTTGCAATAGTTTACGGTTAAGATTGGTTTCTTGGCATCCATATAGAAAATATGTGTGATGTTTCAGATTCTGCGGACATGACTCGTGCGAGACGGAGGTCTTGTTCATGCTGATACTTGCAGTGTTGGCATTGAGGCCACACAAGGCACATAAGGCGTTGTTTCTTTTTATGTATGAGGTAACGACATTGAGTTTTGTGAGATGCAAAGATGGTTCTGGTACATGCTAGAGTGGTGGCTTCATGTGCGAATGACAGTGATGTCAAGTTTACCTTCAACGTTCCTCTTGCTTACATGTCTTCGAGAGGTGGCACTTCTCCCCATTGGTTTCTTGATGATAGTGCAGTCACACCACATCGAGTGGTTTAGCACTTTCTCTAGTAGGAGCTTTGGTCGTGTACACTTGGCCGATGGTTTGGCATTTGACATTGCAAGTGCAAGAGATGTTCTCTTGTCATTTCCTAGTGGTGCATCCTATACGCTACGACATGTGCGATATGTTTCTAAGCTGAGATAGAGCTTGATTTTAGTGAGACAGTTAGTAAATTGTGGGTGTTGGATAGTGGTTAGAGAGCAGTCTTTTCATATATATTTTAGATCTCTAGTGATTTCCAAGGGATCCTGGAGTGGCTTGGTCTACCTATGCATGTATCTGAGGTACGAGATGACATAGTCTCGATTTTGTTGTTGGCATGCATTGAGCAAGAGACGAGATGTATTTAATTTTCAAGTGAGATTCACTATGCTCACAAGATAAAGCTTTTAGATGCAGGACATGCCAATAGACTCTACACAAACAGAGAAAGAGCGGTAGTGCTCTAGTGAGACATAGCGGTATTGTCAGATTCTATGCAGACAGAGGTAGAGCGGGGTCCCTAGAGACATAGGCATGGATGACGGACATGGAGTTCTTTGATATGCTTATGCTAGACGTTCATGGGCTGATGCCAGGATGCATAGTTCCACCTATGGATGAAAGACACGTAGCCATCCTAGTGTCCTCGATGACACATACATGTGTGATGAGTAGTCATGATGATGACATGCACACATATAGTGTTGAGGAGGCTAGTATGGCCAGGTTTGCGTAGATTTTGTTCGCATTTGGGAATTTCATGAACAACCTACTAGTGTTGAGGCGTGACCTAGCAGCTACAATGGGAGCATTTATAGCAGGGATTGTCAGTCGTATGATGATTGACACTAGCATAATGCATTTTGGAGCTATGCATACCGTATCGAGATGTCTACGGGATTTACATGCAAGCTCTCACATGGATACGAATGCTCTCCTATCACCAGAATGGATAGGCTCCATATAGATCAAGTGAGCAAGTCAATGGGCATACGTTGAGAGGTTCTCACCTATTTTCTTGTACATACTAGTAGTTTAGCTAGTAGGATCCACTCATCGATACATTCATCTTTAATTTGGGAGGTTGTAATGGAAATGGCCTATGAACTTTGAGAATAGCGGAATTAAGAGAACTAGAGTGAGCATTTTCATGAAACTACTTTGAGAACATAAAGGGTGAGCTTAATTAGTGATTGCAACATAACCATTATACTTAATTAACTTGGCATGAGCAATACTTCTTCAAGAGAGAGAATGAGAGAACTTGAAAACATTTGAGGACCAGATTTATGTGAAACCGGTCCCCCCTCCAATAGGCTTTTGCATTACAGATCTCCCATAAAGAGAGACTGGATACAATACAATCTTTGGTTTCCTTGAGACCTAGGTGATGCAATGAAGATGGAAAACTTCATGCATCACAAGGATAACATAACCTTTGTAAAAGCATTAACCATCCCGGCCTCAGTCCCTAGGCCAACACCTTCGAAGGTGGAGAGAGCTAGCGGGGAATGAGGGTAGGGAAGAAGAAGAAGAAACATTCATATGAGAAAGAAATGTTCCTCATCATCACTCTTCTAGCTTAGCATAGCATAATATCATAGTAATGAAGATAGAGAAGATGAAAAGCTTAAGCATTGAAGCATGGCTCTTGGTTGGATTTGCATTCCATAGCCAAAAGTGTTGGTGTAGGCTCTCAACTTCTCAACAAGCTTGGAGAAGGAGATGGAGTCCTTGCACTTGGCACTTCACACAATGAATGAGAGAGAGAGAGAGAGAGAGAGAGAGAGAGAGAGAGAGAGAGAGAGAGAGAGGGAGAGAGTATACCCCCCAAGTTGCATGGTCAACCCCCTGCCTTGCTTGAAGCTCATTGACCCTGTCAAGCCTAGCCAATCACAAGCCTGGGTCATAGCTAGCAATAGGGGTAGTCCTTGGACAAGTTTCCTCCTTTCCCCTTTGAGACAGAGGACGTGATAAATGCTTAAACAATTAATTTAATTAGCTAAATTATCATGGGACCCCTTTAGAGGCCAACCAATAGGCTTTAGGCACCTTCTGAGGGTAACATGGAAAGGAGTCTGACATGTGTCCTTGTTGCCTCTTCAGACTAGGCTTGCCTCAAGTGAGGGTGTGTGTGTTCTCTCTCATGATCCTACAAGTAGGACTCGCCCTCCATGTGTAGGGATCCTTGTTGACTTTTGGAACACCTTAAGCCGTGCAAGCACCTTGTTCATGAAGCACCTTAAATACCTTAGTCATTAAGCACCTCAAGCACCTTAGTCAGCAAGCATGACAAGCACCTCAAGCTTAGACCGGGTTCCCACCTCAAGCACAACCCTAGCTTGCCTAAGGTCCTAGGTCTAAGTAATTTTAACACTAACCTTTGGAGGTATTTAATGAAGATAACCCTAATGTCTTTCAAGATCCATTAGCTAGCATTGCTCTTTAATAGACCATCTCTCATTTGGACCCATTAACTTTGGCCCCGTGTCGAGATAGATCCATAAGCACATGTCTATATTCTAACTCTTGTTCCCGTTTTCTCTACCACATTAGATGATCAATTTAGTATGAGAAAATAATTTGTGCTAGCTAGATATTAGATTTTATGACATTATCTCTTTCTTGAAATCATAGTCGTCTTCAACTATGAGGTAGAAGAGATAAAGCCTTAGTCATTATGAATAATCCATTTGGAGCTTGGAGACTTAGCTGCCACAAGCATGTTTGCTCTTGAGTCCATTTCATTCTCCCAAAGTAGAGTGACAAATTCTACTTGGTGTTTGAGAGACTTCGTCATCACAAACATGATTCTAAGCATGCATACTACTTAAATCTGTGCACAAGAAAAAGAAAATTAGTCTTATAAACAAAGTCATTGATCATTAAAAGAAACATGTACATTTGATTTGTCTAATCTAGCATTGTAAGCATTGCCAAGATTCATACTATCCTTAAGCTGTATTCCTTGCATCCATCTAGCATCTTCAAAAGGATAATTTTTAAACTTAATAAGATATCATTGGATAATCTTACCATTTCGTAGCACGTTTCCTCATGTCGAAGGATAGCTTCGAGTTGTAGCACCTCTTCTTGGTCTTTGATTTCTGGGGGGTCTTCAATAATTGGTTCTCTTGGTGGCTCTCCTTTGTAGGGCTTAAGTAGGCTCACATAAAAAGCATTTTGTATGAGCCAATGGTTGGGAAACTTGAGTTGATTAGCCATGTCATTGATTGGCTTCAAGATTTGAAAAGGACCATAGTATCTTTTTGCTATTTTGGCATAATACTTTTGATGGCTCGTAGGATTTTTGCCCATCGTTTTCCTTAATCGCGCCTTGGGAAACTTGAGTAAGACCCAATCATTTTCTTTAAATGTTAAGGCCCTTCTGTGCATATCAGCAACAACTTTTTGCCTTTGTTGAGAGATGGATATAGCCTCCTTCATCTTTTGGAAAGATTCTTGTAGGTCGTGGCTATACTTATTGGCAGCGAAGATCTTCCCATATACTTTAAGCAGCAAGAGAATTTTAGGTCTTCCCTATATAATCTCAAAAGGTGCCTTTGTAGTACTATGGAGAATGTTATTGTACGCATACTCGACAAGGGGTAAGTACTTCTCCCATTGTGAGCGTTGATATACTTATGTAACATAAGTCTTTAGTAGATCGAGAATCGTAAGATTGGCTATCTCACTTTGGCCATCTGTTTGTGGGTAATAGATCGAAAAGAAATTCAATCTTGTACCTAGAATTTCAAAGAGACCTTTCCAAAAATTATTGGTCATTCTAGGATCTCTATCTGACACGATGGATGTTGGAAATCCATGGTGTTTGAAAATCTGGGATATGAAGAGGATCGCCATTTGGTGTGCCTTAATAGTCTTTTTGACAGGAATAAAGTGTGATTGCTTTCTAAACCTATCAACTATTGTCCATATTCTCGTATTCCCATGGATAGACTTGAGTAATCCAAAGATAAAATCCATGGATATAATCTCCCATGGTAAATTAGGGATTGACAATGCTGGAGTAATCCAGGTTGCTTCCCTCTATCATACTTGGTCTTTTGGCATACCACACATTTTGAAACATACTCTTGTATGTCTAGTTTCATGGTAGGCCAATAGAAGTACGTCTCTACTCTTTGAAGAGTAGGTTGAATGCCTCAATGTCCCGCATAGGGAGGAGCATGGGATTCCTATATGAATTTCTCACAAAGGGAGTGGGTAACACATAGCATACTGCCATGGAGAAGATAACCATCATGCAAGGTGAATGGTAGCATTGGTTTTGATGCGATTGATCATGGTTATGATTGATGTAGTGGTCAAGTGATCTCCCACTTTGTTGCCATTTTTCAACAGTTCATGGTTAAGATTTTTCTTGATTTTTTGCTCAATTTATAGGGCATCCATATAGAAAATATGTGTGATGTTTCAAATTCTCCAGACATGACTCATGCGAGATGGAGGTCTTGTTCATGCTGATACTTGGGGTGTTGGCATTGAGGTCATACATGACACATAAGGCGTTGTTTTGTTTTATGTATGAGGTAGAGACATTGATTTTTGTGAGATGCAAAGATGGTTTTGATACATGCTAGAGCTGTGGCTTCATGTGCAAATGACACTGATGTCAGGTTTTCCTTCAACATTCCTCTTGCTTACATGTCTTCGAGAGGTGGCACTTCTCCCCATTGGTTTCTTCATGATAGTGCAGTCACACGACATCGTGAGTTGTCTAGCACTTTCTCTAGTAGCAGCTTGGTCGCGTACACTTGGTCAATGGTTTGGCATTTGACATTGCAGGTGCAAGAGATGTTTGCTTGTCATTACCTAGTAGTGCATCCTATATGCTACATGTGCGATATGTTTCTAAGCTAAGATGGAGCTTCATTTTAGTGAGACAGTTAGCAGAATGTGGGTGTTGGATACTGGTCGAGAGCAATCTTTTCAAATAAATTTTAGATCTCTAGTGATTTCCAAGGGAGCCTCGAGTGGCTTGACCGACCCTATGCATGTATCTAAGGTACGACATGGCATAGTCTCGATGTTTTAGTTGGCATGGGTTGAGATAGAGATGAGACATGTTTACTTTGCAAGTGAGCTTCCCTATGCTCACAAGATAAGCTTTTAGCTTTGAAGGACATGCCAATAGACTTTGCAAAAACAGAGGTAGAGTGGTAGTGCTCTAGTGAGACATAGCAGGTCTTGTCAGAGTCTATGGAGACAGAGGTAGAGTGGGGTCCCTAGCGACATAGGCATAGATGACGGACATGGAGTTATTTGATATGCTCATGCTAGACGTTGATGGTCTGATTCCACGATGCATAGTTCCACCTATGGAAGAAAGATACATAGCCATCCTAGTGTCGTCGATGACACAGACCTGTGTGATGAGTAGTCATGATGATGACATGCACACATATAGCATTGAAGAGGCTAGTATGGCCAGGTTTGCATAGATTTTGTTAGCATTTGGGCATTTCATGAACAACCTACTAGTGGTGAGGTGTGACCTAGCAGCAGCTGCAATGTGAGCATTTACAACAGGGATTGTCAGCCATATGATGATTGACACTAGCATAATGCATTGTGGAGATATGCATACCATATTAGGATGTTTGCGGGATTTACATGTAGGCTCCAACATGGACGCGAATGATCGCCTATGACTAGAGCGGATAGGCTCCATGTAGATCAAGTGAACAAGTCAATGGGCATAGGTTGAGAGGTTCTCTCACCTATTTGCTTGTACATACTAGTATTTTAGCAGGTAGGATCCACTCTTCAGCACGTTCATCTTTAATTGGGAGGTTGTAATGGAAATGGCCTATGAACTTTTAAAATAGCAAAATCAAGAGAACTAGAGTGAGCATTTTTTTGAAACTACTTTGGAAACATAGAGGTCATTAGCGGTTGCAACATAACCATTATACTTAATTAACTTGGCATGAGCAATACTTTTGCAGGAAAGAGAATTAGATAACTTGACAACAGTTGAGGATCGGATTTATGTAGAGCCATTCGCCCCCCAATAGGCTTTTGTGTTATAGATTCTCCCATAAAGAGAGACTTGATACAATACAATCTTTGGTTTCCTTGAGACCTAGATGATTCAATGAAGATGGAAAACTTCATGCATCACAAGCATAACACAACCTTTGTAAAAGCATTAACCATCCCTGACCTCAGTCCCAAGGCCTCAAACACCTTCGAAAGTGGAGAGAGCTAGCGGGGAATGAGGGTAGGGAAGAGGAAGAAGAAACATTCATATGAGAAAGAAATAGTTCCTCACTTATCTTCAATCTTCTTGCTTAGCATAGCATAATAGCATAGTAAAATGAAGATAGAGAAGATGGAAAGCTTAAGCATTGAAGCATGGCTCTTGGTTGGATTTGCATTCCATAGTCAAGAGTGTTGGTGTAGGCTCTCAATTTTTCAACAAGCTTGGAAAAGGAGTTGGAATCCTTGCACTTGGCACTTCACACAATGTGTGTGTGTGTGTGTGTGTGTGTGTGTGTGAGAGAGAGAGAGAGAGAGAGAGAGAGAGAGAGAGAGAGAGAGAGAGAGAGAGAGAGAGAGAGAGAGAGAGAGTACCCCCAAGTTGCATGGTCGACCCCTCTTTTTGGCCTTGCTTGAAGCTCATTGGCTCTCTCAAGCCTAGCCAATCACAAGCTTGGGTCATAATTAGCAATAGGGGTAGTCCTTGGACAAATGTCCTCCTTTCCCCTTTGAGAGAGAGGACTTGATAAATTCTTAAATAATTAATTTAACTAGTTAAATTATCATTGGACCCCTTTAGAGGCCAACCAATAGGCTTTAGACACCTTATGAGGGCAACATGGAGAGGATCGTGACATGTGTCCTTGTTGCCTATTTAGACTAGGCTTGCCTTGAGTGAGGGTTCAATCTTATGCTCCTACAAGTAGGGCGTGCCCCCCCATGTGTAGGGATCCTTGTTGACTTTTGGAACACCTTAAGTCCCTCAAGCACCTTATTCATGAAGCACCTTAAGCACCTTAGTCATTAAGCACCTCAAGCACCTTAGCCAACAAGCACGACAATCACATCAAGCACGTTAGTCAGCAAGCACAAACAACACCTCAAGCACAACCCTAGCTTGCCTAGGTCCTAGGTACTTTCAACACTATCCTTTGGAGGTCTTTAATGAAGCTAACCCTAAGGTCTTTCAAGCTTTATTAGCTAGCATTGCTCTTTGATAGACCATCTCTCATTTGGATCCATTAACTTTGGCCCCGTGTCGAGATAGATCCATAGGCACATGTCTATATTCTAGAACTTGTTTCCATTTATTCTCCCACATTAAATGATCAATTTAATATGAGAAAACATTTGGGTTAGTTGGATATTAGATTTTATGACAGAGGTTGTTTGGATAAAGGGGAAATTCCTTTGCTCGGGGTTGGACATCTGATGTCCGATCGCCCTTTGACCACATTTACGCTTATTCATTATACATATACATGAATAAGAGGCCCTGTCACTTCTTCTCTTGAGAGGCTTGCTCCATCTACACACCGTGCATGTTCTCCTCTTGCCTTCCCCACACCATGCTCACATGCATCCATGCCCTCATTAGATATGGCACTCGATGCTAAGTCCCTGAGTTTTTTGTAGGATCTACGCTCAAGATGTCATCTAGCTGAAGCTTCACACTCAAGATCTAATATGCATTATGAGCTCCGCAAGCTCCATAACTTGTAAATAGATGGCTTCCCACAAACTTGAAGCTTGCAACTAGCCTCTTCATGCACAAATCCTACACCACTTTTGCTACCTTTTTAAGAGCACATAATACAATTTCAAGATTCACACACACACACACACACACACCCACACACACACATGCACACACACACACACACCCACGCACACACACACACACACACACACACACACACACACACACACACACACACACACACACACACACACACACACACACACACACACACACACACACACACACACACTTATCTAGTTGAGAATTCTTGGACTATGTCATAATAATCAATATCTAATTCTCCTAAATGATTTTCTCATATTAAACTGATCATTTAATGTGGGGAAGTGCCAGGGGAGAAAAGGCTAGAATATTGGTTAAGCTAGCAGACCGGCCACAATAGGTATCCAAAGGGGGGGCCATCTGCAAAAGAGCCATGTGCAACAATGGGAAAAAAAGACCCTAAGGTTCAACCCATTAAGACTTCCAAAATGCTAAGGTTCCAAAATTCAAGGTTGTGTCCAAAGGGTTAAAGTTTAGGGGGAATTGGATGCTGTGTGTGCTCTCCAAAGTAAACACATATCCCTACATGGGAGGGGGCGAGCCCTTCTTCTAGGGGATGAGAGAGAAAGCCACACACACACAGAGGCTCCCTTTACACAAAGGGAATGAGGGATACATGTCAGCTCCCTAGGCCAGATGCCCACAAGGTGTGCCCAATTTCTATTGGATAACCCTTGAAGTGGACCATAAAAGAAACCAATGAGAATTAAGTCTCCTAGAAGACTATTGGGCAGTCTCACAAGGGGTCCAATGAGCATTCGGGAGCCCAATGGCTTGCCTGATTCCTATTGGCCATGAGGCAAAGGGGTCCAATGAGAGTTTAGTTTAATTATTTAATTACCTAAAGCTCTCACAAAAGGGGAAAGGGGGACACATGTCAGAAGGCTATCACTTATGCTGCTTAATAGTCATTGGCTTGACTTGGGGAGAGCCAATGAGGGCTCACCAAGAGCAAATAGCAAGAGGGCTCGCCCAAGAGAGAGAGGGGGCTGATTTTTGGAAGGCATTATCACACACACACTCACACAATCTCATGTGTGAAGAAAGAGAAGACTATCTCTTCCCAAGCTTTAATGGAGAGCTCATCACCTACTCCAAGCTTGTGAGATATAAGCCTACATCAACACACTCTTGGCATGTGGATGCAAATCCAACCAAGAGCCAAGCTTCAATGCATGCTCATCTCCTCTACCAAGCTAAGCTATGCTAATATGAGTGATTATGTGAGGAGATGTACATCTTTCTCGTAAGATACTCCTTCTTCCTCTCAATCTACTCTCATACCCTGCTAGCTCTCACCATCTTCGAAGGTGTGTGAGGTCTTGGGTCTGAGAACGGGGATAATTCAAGTTGTGTTTGCTAAGTGTTTTGCTTAGTGCATGAAGCTTTCATCTTCATCGCACTAGCTAGTCTTGAAGGAACACAAAGAATTGTATTGTACAATGTCTCTCTTGATGGGAGAAACCATAATACAAAGCCTTTTGGAGGGGGGACCGGCTCCATGCAAATCCGGTCCTCAACTGTTGTCATTAGCTTAATTTCTCTCTCTTTTGTATTGTCGATGCTATCTAACTAGGTGTTATGCTTTTTGTTGCTCTCTCCACCCAAGCACTCTTGTAATTCTCATTAGGAATCTATTCTAATGAAATACCCACTATGTTCATGCTAATTTCCGCTACACATAAGTTTTTAAACCATTAAATGTTATAGACTAAACCTTGGCCGACTTTCTCCCTCTTTGGTAATCTCATTCTTGCTATCTCCTGTGCTAAGATGGAGGCCCTACACTAACTTGGTAATAAGATGATTCTCTCGTGCCAAGATGGAGTACACACACACACACACACACACACACACACACACACACACACACACACACACACACACAGACACACTTATCTAGATAAAAATTCCCTGACTCACCCTTGGATGACTCCTTTCCCCTTTTGGTAATCTCGCTTTCGATATTTGGACGACAGGGGTCTGTATTAAACCTTGGCCGGCTATAGCTAAAGCTATAATGCATTGGTATACTTTATCCATAACCTGTCCACACACACACACACACACACACACACACACACACACACACACACACACACACACACACACACACACACACACACACACACACACACACACACACACACACACACACACACACACACACGCGCGCACACGCGCACACGCGCACACACGCACACACACGCACACATGCACACACACACACACACACACACACTTATCTTGACGACAATGTCTTGGCACAATTGGGATCTCGCTTCCTCGTGTGGCACTCTCCTTACTAGCCGACCTCCTAAGTCCCTTAGAGGCTTCAATGCATATCAAGCACAAACTGACAGTAACCGGTTTTGCACATGCAGAGTCTTAAGTGTTTGGTGCATTGGCTGACATGCAAGATCTTTACTGCAAAGCTCTCTCTCTCTCTCTCTCTCTCTCTCTCTCTCTCTCTAGCCCCCCCCCTTATATGTAGATAAAGTTGAAAAACTCGCCTTATCACATAAAACTTGGCTCAATATGGTTTCTGTCGTGCAGTCTCTATCTCTCTCTTTATCTATCGGGTACGCACACGCTCACATCGCCCTAGGATCTGCAATACTGATCTCCTCCATCTTGTCACCTGCCACCGTCGTCGCTGCTCTAGTAAATATGGAAAGCTTTTGTTCTCAGGTTCTCTCTCTCTCTCTCTCTCTCTCACACACACACACACACACACACACACACACACACACACACACACACACACACACACACACACACACACACACACACACACACACACACACACACACACACACACACACACACACACACACACACACACACACACACACACACACACACACACACACACACACACAAGGGAATTTCTCTTTGTCTTGCGAGTTTGGAGCTCTCTGCATTACCGGATTCGACAACTCTTCTGGCTCTTTGGCTCAATGGACGACATGCTGGCTCTTTGGCTATGCTGAAGGATGACCATACTCGGTACCCCATCTGATGGACGGGATATGCTCCTCTCTCTTCTCTTTTTTCTCGTAGATCCCTGTGGATAGCTGTGTGAGGTAATCCCATGCTCATCAATTTTTGCTACCAAGCTTCCTTGATTTCTGCCTTTATCTGTGTATTTGGCTCTATACGTATGCATACACTGTCTCTCTCTCTCTCTCTCTCTCTCACTCACACACACACACACAAACACACACACACACACACACACACTCCTAGATGGCAACCACTTCAGAGCAATTGGTTTATGTGGGTTTGTTCATTGATAGTGCCCTTTGCCGCAATAAGCCTCAATGGAAACTCAGATCAGGGAGTCAATTTTGTTACAGAATACAAAGTCAACTTCATGGAACAGGATGCAGACCATAGGTAGGTGCCCTAGCACCTGCTTAGAATTTGAACATGATTATATCAATATTTTTTTTGGTTTTTCTTCAATCTGTTTTTGAAACATCAAGCTTGATTTAACAAATAAAATAAACTAGAACCTATATGTTAGGATTTTTAATCTCTTTCAAGGACATTTTGTGATTGTTGAATTCCATATTGTGACTTTGGAGATTGTACTGCTAGTTGTGGGATGATATTAGTGCATATTCATGATGGTACAAACTATACTAATAGACATTGAAAAGCATTGCTTCTCGAGGATGTTTTAAATCACATATGGCCATAAAATGGCATGACATAGACTAAGTGTTGGGGTATAAAGCCGAATGTGGTTGCCCAGGTAAGTGGGCGGGCCGCCAGGTATGTACACATATTCTTTTGTAAAAACCTAATAAGAACTCACTATGCTCTACACATTACAATAGAGCGAGTTCACCATATCGTCATGCTCTTCTTCTCGCACTCTCTCTCGCGTCGCACTCCGCTCGTACTCCTTCAACTGGTATCAGAGCTCAGATCGAGGCTCGGGGCAGCATTTGCAGGTAGCCAGAGTCACCTGCTCAGATTGGAGTGAGATTCGACAGGCGAAGACACGGCCCAAATTCCTGTGGGAAAGCCCGCAGGGCTTGGTGTTCTCAGAATTTCATTCTGAGATCATCTCGGCCAGCGTTCGGCTTCGACAAAGTTCTGCGCGGGCCATTTTCGACTACGTGATCTTGGCGGGTGCAACTGCAGGTGCTGAGGATATCGGCACTCCCAGAGTGTTGATTTGTGGCTGTCTACACATCGAAGGACGGCTCACAGTTCTTGGAGGTGTGTCACATACGACACGGGCGCATCTACACACATACTGTAGGCGACATCCACTAGTTCATCAGGTAGCTTGTGTTTGCTGCTTGATATTCCAGATTTCATCCTGACATTGCAGGTACTTTCACATGGGATGTATTGTCAGAGATGATGTATGTCTGTTGAGGGTTTGCCGGCTATGAGTCACGCAGCAAACAACCGCCGCAGCGGTTACAACATACAGTGGGAAATTTGTGGATGTATGACTTTGTGGGAAGTCTATGTATTGTCAGATTTACTGCAGCCTTTGTTAAGGGTCGAGTGAGGTTTTATTGAGCTGGGGGATTCTCGAATGTTGAGATCCTTTCGGTGATACAGGTCTTGGAGCGATCCCTCGAGCACCCTTAGATAGGCAGCTAGGATGTATTGACTGTGAGTTAGACAGTTGGGATTGCATCTTTGCTTTACTGCCGTTGAGGCATTGTCGCAATCTATGCTTATAGGACAGTGACAGGACAGTACAGGTGCAGGACAGGTTTACCCACAACTTATAGTGTTAGAGAGATAGTGGTTTTTTGAGCTGTTTTTGGTCTGTTTTTGAGTACACCAGAGCCATTTTACAAAGGAGACTCTGTCGAAATTTCTGCAAAATCTGAAGCTTTCTTGGTTCATTTAACAGGTTGATATTGGTTCAGAGGTCAGTTTACAGGGAAAACCTTGCCGAATTTTTCCCAGGAAAGTAAACTACTGTGAAGCGTAGCTATGGTTGGATCGCAGGACACTGCTCTTTACAATATCAAGAAACTAGATCGAACCAATTTCCCATTGTGGAAGAAGCAGATTTGGCACGTGTTGGTACAAGAGAAGCAGATAAAACCTATAAAGCTCAAGGGGATAAAACCAGAAGATATGGACGAAGATGAATGGAGCGAAATGGATGAATTGGCACTTTCTACCATTATGCTGACTTTGGCAGAAAGCGTTTACTTCAATGTAGCAGACGAGATGTCGGCTTATCAAGCATGGTTAAAGCTGAGTGATCTTTATGAGAAGCAGAGTGCAGCTTCACAGGTATACTGGCTTAAGAAGCTTGTTGACTTGAAGATGAAAGAAGGGACACCTATGTCCAATCATCTGAATGAATTCAACACAATCTATAGTCAGTTGTCAGCTCAAGGTGTCAAGTTTGATGAACCTTTAGAGCTATGTTCCTGTTGATCACATTGCCAGAAAGTTGGGACACTTTTCGCACAGCTTTGAGTAATTCTGCACCTCCAGATGGTTTGAACATAGCAGGTGTAGAAGGAAGTCTGCTTACTGAAGAAACCAATAGAAAGACAATGGACAAAGGCAAAGGAACAGCCTTAGTTGTCAGGGGAAGGACCAAAGAAAAGTACAAAGGTGGAAAGAGGAATCAGTCTCGTAGCAAGTCCCGCAGTGCTAAAGGCAAGAGTGACATAGAATGCTACCATTGTGGCAAGAAGGGTCACATGAAAAGAGACTGCAGAGAATGGAAAGCAGAAAAAGGCAAAGAGAAAGCTGAAGACCATGGTGAGAAGAACAAGTCCTCAGTGAAGATTCAAGAAATAAATGTGACAAACACTGTTGCAGAGGATGACAGTCTAGTGTCAGGAGACATCTACTTCTTGAAGAATACAATGGACTCAGCTCTTCTTACAGCATCTGATGGAAATGCACTGAGTGACTGGATTATAGACTCAGGGGCATCACTTCATGTGTCTCCAAACAAGGAGTGGTTTACCTCTTATGTGACCACTAAAGATCATGTTCGGCTAGGCAATGGGCAGACATGTGAGATCTTAGGTGTTGGAGATGTTCAATTGAAGTTTCAGAATGGCTCTTCTTTCACGCTGAAGAATGTGAGACATGTTCCCGCAATTACAAAGAGCTTGATCAGCACAGGTTTACTTGATGATGCTGGCTACGTCACCACTTTTGGACAGAACATGTGGAAGATATCCAAGGGTTCTATGACAGTAGCACATGGAGTAAATCTGGAGGACTTTACATGATTTATGTATCAAATGTCTCTAAAAATGTAATCAATGTAACCGAGCAGCCGAACGTTTCTTTGTGGCATAGCCGGTTAGGACATATGTCCAAGAAGGGAATGGAAATCTTGTCTCGTTCTGGTTATTTGCCTGGCTTTTCATTTAATGATTTTGAATTCTGTGAACATTGTCTGTATGGTAAGCAAACACAGCAGCCACATAAGCATAGAAGCAGTAGAAGAGATACACAATTGTCACTTGTTCATAGTGATTTGTGTGGACCTATGCCTAACCTATCTCTAGGGGGAGCTTCTTACTTTATGACATTTATAGATGATTACTCGAGGAAAGTATGGGTTTACTTTCTCAAGCACAAGGATGAAGAGTTTAGTGTTTTCAAAACGTTTGTGACACTTGTGGAGAATCAGAGTGGCAAGAAGCTTAAATGCTTACGCACTGACAATGGTGGAGAGTATGTTTCAAAGGCCTTTCAGGACTTTTGTGAGTCAAAAGGTATAAAACGTGAACTTACTGCTCCTTACAATCCTCCTCAAAATGGTGTTGCTGAGAGGATGAATAGGACCATACAAGAGAAGGTTAGAAGTATGTTGTCTAATGCATAGCTACCAAATGGGTTTTGGGCTGAAGCTGTATCAATAGCTGTTCATCTTATAAATAGATCTCCTAGCAAGGTTTTGCAGAAGGATTTAGTGGCAGAGATGGTATGGTCAGGCAAGGTGCCCTCATACAAGCATCTCAGAGTCTTTGGCTGTGAGGCATATACTCACGTTGCAAAGGAATTTAGGAACAAACTTGAGCCAAAGAGTAGAAAGTGCATCTTTCTAGGCTATGGTAATTCTGGTGAAATGGGGTACAGACTTTGGGATCCCGAATCCAGAAAGGTTATCCGCAACAATGATGTTCACTTTAATGAAGCCAAATATCATTCTAAACCAGAGAGGGTTGAGGAGATTAGAAGAGTTGTCTTCCAAGAAGATGGACCTGCACGTGCAAGAAAAAATGTTAGGGCTCAAGAGGAGCAAGGACAGGATAGAGTGGAACCACAGGTTGTGGCTTAGCTTGAGCCACCTATTGTGCGTAGATCTGGACGCGTCACGCGACCTCCTGATAGGTTTGTTCTATCTATGAACTATGTCATGTTGACTAATTGCAATGAGCCTTCATGTTACAAGGAAGCAGTGCAAATGAAGGACTCCGGGAATTGGCAATTGGCCATGCAGTTAGAGATGACAGCTCTGCATAAAAACAAGACATGGAAGCTAGTTAAATTACCACAGGGCAAAAAGGATCTACCTTGTAAATGGGTTTACAGGTATAAGATCACCGCTCATGTAGTCAACCAAAGTACAAAGCAAGGCTTGTTGCCAAGGGCTTTAAGCAAGAACAAGGCATTGACTTTGATGAAGTCTTCTCTCCGGTGGTCAAAATGACTACATTGAGATGCTTTCTTGCATTGGTTGCCATATTAGATTTGGTGTTGCACCAAATGGATGTCAAGACAGCGTTCTTGCATGGTGATTTAGATGTGGAAATTTACATGCAGCAGCCAGAAGGGTTTGTTGAGAAAGGCAAGGAAGATTGGGTATGTTAGTTGTTAAAGAGTCTTTATGGCTTATACAATCACCGAGGGCATGGTACCATAAATTCCACAAGTTTATGCTTTCTCAAGGCTACAAACGTAGTGAGCTCGATCACTGTTTATATACAAAGAAGGCTAAGGATGGTAGTTGGTTGATCCTTATTTTGTATGTGGATGACATGTTGATTGCTGGCAAGCACTTGGAAGAAATTTCAGCTTTGAAGTCAAAGATGGCAAAATTGTTTGACATGAAAGACATGGGTGAGGCAAGTCATATACTTGGTATGCGCATTGAGAGAGACAGATCAAAGAAGTTGATTTGGTTATCTCAAACAGAGTATATTGACAAGGTTTTGCAACGTTTCAATATGGAGAAGGGAAAGGCACTGAGTGTTCCATTGCCACCATATGTGAAACTTAGCAAACAAGATTGTCCCGTGTCTGAGGAAGAACAGGCTGAAATGGATAAGATTCCATATGCGTCTGCAGTGGGTAGTTTGATGTATGCAATGATTGCTACTCGCCCAGACATTGCATTTGCAGTGGGAGTAGTAAGTCGATACATGTCAAACCCAGGCAAGAAACATTGGGAGGCAGTGAAAGGAATATTGAGATACCTGAAAGCTACAAAGAGTATGCGCATATGCTATGGGAGTCAAGAGCTAAGTGTAAAGGGTTTTACATACTCAGATTATGCAGGTGACTTAGACAACCGAAGGTCTACGTCAGGGTATGTCTTTACATTGGCTGGTGGAGCAGTATCATGGCGTTCTAGATTACAAGATTGTGTTACTTAGTCTACTACAGAGGCTGAATATGTTGCAGCATCAGAGGCATGCAAAGAATCAATTTGTCTTAATCGACTAGTAACAGATGTGGGAATCAAAGAAGAGATGCCTGTGTTATATTGTGATAGTCAAAGTGCTATACAATTGGCTCGCAATCCAGTTTATCACTCAAAGACAAAGCATGTGGATGTGAAGTATCATTTCATCAGGGAAATGCTCGAGGATAAGAAAATTCAGCTTGTCAAAGTTCACACCACAGAAAATCCTGCTGATCTACTTACAAAAGGACTTCCCTCAGAGAGCTTTGCGCATTTTCGCAAGCAGTTAGGTGTAGGGTAGTACATCACTTCTCTACATCTCTTGTATATTAGCTTGTATAGTAGCTTCTCTCACACTTAAAGTACCACATTGGACTTTAAGTGGGAGGTTGTTGGGGTATAAAGCCCAATGTGGTCGCCCAGGTAAGTGGGCAGGCCGCCAGGTATGTACACATATTCTTTTGTAAAAACCTAATAAGAACTCACTATTCTCTACACATTACAGTAGAGCGAGTTCACCATATCGTCGTGCTCTTCTTCTCGCACTCTCTCTCGTGTCGCACTTCCGCTCGTACTCCTTCACTAACAAGATCAAGGATAATTGAGACCTTTAATATATAACACACTTTCTATTAGTTGAATGACCTAGCTGGGATGAAGATATCTGACATAAATTGAAGGCTAATTTAGGCGGATAACCTTACAATTATACTTTTTGATCTCGAATTTAATGAATGATACTGTGATGAGTCTTCATGAAGTATGATGCGTGTTGATACACGGGATATTTGTTGGTGAGTTATCTCGTAGCCTCAAACCTTCTGTGTAGGGTCTCTTGAGGAGATGGTGTATACTGTTTCTTTTGAAAATTTCCCCAAAATACAAACAAAACACTGTCAAAATTTGGTCAAACCCCATTTTATCGTACTAACTTAAAGGGTCGAATCTCATTTATCCTACTAAAAGGGTCTTTTTGTGGTCAAAACCCATTGACCATATTAACTTATCATACTCACTGATGACCAAAATTGGTTAGGTTTGCTTACAGAAAACCAATGGTTTGGAACAACAGATAAACACTTAGCTTTTGTTGAGATAATTGGTGGAAAGGGTATGATATTGCATTCGTATTCTAGCATGGTGATTGACATTACATAAATTGAAAAACCTTGATACTGATGGGTTCGTGAAGACTATTGATTCTCATTCATGATTGAATATATATGATATGATAGGAGGCTCAAAAGGAATCACTGGCAAAGTACATTAGTCTCTAATATGTTTTGAGGATGCTACCATACTTTTGAGCTAGTAACATGTGATATACTGCTAGGTTTTGATACATGAAATATATGTTAGTTCTTGAAGCCGTAAACCTCCGGTGGAGGATCTCGTTGGGAGATGGCATAAACTGAGTTTTTTTGAAATAATACTTGAATTACAAAGGAGGTACTGTCCGATTTTTCCACGTGCTCTACATTGATAGATAACCCAAAAATACATATGTATTTGCATCATATATGTGTCGTAGTTTTTTGAGAGAGCTCAGTGAATATTGGGTTACGCATACATTTAGAGGTTCTTACTTGAAATCTTAACTTAAGAGTCGTAAGCTGTAAACTAGGTCTAGAGGTGTGACATGGATGACAACTGGATCCAGTGTCGACACTTGCAAAACGCACAAACATAGCAAGTTCTAACTGAATGTTTTTGTATGATGCAGGTAACAACTGGATCCTTCTCCATGTAGATGTAGTGGAAGCTCATCCCAAAGGGTGGACACACAGAGATACAACATTAAGATATCAATTTATAATGATCAGAGATCAAATTTCTGATCTAAATAACTGTATTATCCATTAGATACAGAATGTTGTATTGCTGTATATGAAATGTTAATTTAGTTTTATGACATTTTGTTTTAAAATATTGTTATTTAATACAATTGTCTAAGTATGGTTCAAATATGAAGGGATTTTTCATACTTAAAAACACACACACACACACACACACACACACACACACAGATGGAGATGCACATAAAAAAGTGAGTGAGCTCTCACAACCATGTTTATGTTACCATACTTTGGCATTGTACTTAGGACTACTAGGGGACTTTTTCCCTTACTAGGAGGTTTTTCTCCACCAATGTGTATATATGCCCATCATTCCAAGGCAAGCCTTACCTTTGTATTAACACACACAATAATACTATGTCATAAAATCTAATATTTAACCAACCCAAATGATTTTCTCATATTAAATTGATCACTTAATGTGGGAGAATAAACGGGAACAAGTGTTAAGATATAGATATGTGCTTATAGATCTATCTCAACACGGGGCCAATGGTAAAGGGGCCCAAAAGGGAGATGGTCTATCAAAGAGCAAGGCTAACCAATGGAGCATAAGACCTTAGGGTTAGCTTCATTGAAGACCTCCAATAGATGTGTGTAAAAGTCCTTTGACCTTAGGTAAGCTAGGGCTGAGCTTGAGGTGGGAACCTGGCCCAAGCTCAAGGTGCTTGTCCTGCTTGAGGTGCTTGTCGTGCTTGAGGTGTTTGTCATGCTTGAGGTGCTTGATTAAGATGCTTGAGGTGCTTGACTGGCTCCATGCTTGAGGTGCTTGATTAAGATGCTTGAGGTGCTTGACTGGCTCCATGCTTGAGGTGCTTGACTTGCTGCATGATTAAGGTACTTGAGGTGCCTTGAGAAGCTTGCCTGAGATGCTTGTGGGAACACCCCCTAGTTCAAGTGCTTTGTCATGCTTGGTGAGTAAGGTGCTTGATCACCTAAATTCAAAAGCATTCCTACAAGAGGGGGGGCGAGCCCTTTTCCTAGGGGCTAGAGAGAGAACACCCACTCACACACACACAAGGGAAGCCCCAACTTGAAGAGGCAGCAAGGACACATGTCAGGTCCCTACCCATGTTACCTTCATGTGTTGCTTGAAGCCTATTGGCTAGGCTTCAAAGGGGTCCAATGATAAATTACTTGAATTATCTAATTGATTTTGCATTTATCAAGTCCTCTGTCTCAAAGGGGAAAGGGGGACACTTGTCCCAAGGCTACCCATGTTGCTTGTAATGGCTCCTGCTTGTGATTGGCTAGGCCTGGAGGGGTCCAATGAGCTTCAAGCATGAGCTACAAGGGGGGGTCGACCCAAGCTAGCTAGGGGCTTGCTTGAGGGGTATACTCACCCACACACACTCACAAGCACTCTCATTGTGTGCTATGCAAAGTGTAAGAGCTCCCTCTCCAAGCAAGTAGAGGTTGAGAGCCTACACCAACACTCTTGGCTATGGAGTGCAAATCCAACCAAGAGCCATGCTTCAATGCTTGAGCTTGTTATCTCCTTCTTCTTCATTACTATGCTATTATGTATGGTAGCAACAAGAGTATGATAAGTGAGGAACTAGTTCTTTCTCCTATGAAATGTTGCTTCTTCCTCTTCCCTACCCTCATTCCCTGCTAGCTCTCTCCACCTTCGAAGGTGTTTGAGGTCTTGGGACTGAGGCTTGGGACAATTAAAGCTTTCTTCAAGTTCATGTTATGCTATGATTGTGATGCATGAAGTTTTCCATCTTCATTGCATCACCTAGGTCACAAGGAACACAAAGAATGTATTGTAACAAGTCTCTCTTAATGGGAGAAATCATAATACAAATGCCTATTGGAGGGGGGACCGGCTCCACATAAATCCGGTCCTCAACTGTTGTCATGTTCTCTAAATTCTCTCTCTTGCAAAAGTATTGTTCATGCCAAGTTAACTAATTGCTATGATTATGTCGCTATCTTCAATTATGTCTACCCGCTATGCTCACAAAGTTATTTCTCGAAAGTATTCTCATTAATTTCCGCTATTCTCAAGTTGAATAGGCTAATTCCATTACATACTACTTTGTGTGTTGTGTGTTCCTGAGATTATCCTTCATGTTCTCCATCTTCACATGCATTTTTGCAATCGTAGTTTTTCCAATTTGTGTCAAAATGGACTTCATTATCCCAAGCAACATTGCTAGCACTGTCTTAGCTCACTTTCTTATATTAAGGAGATTTTTGTTAGCATTTACAAGGTGGTATAACCTTTGTTTTGTTTTGTCTTTGTGCTAATTAATGTGCCATTCAATAGACATTTATGGTTGCTTAGCAAAATAATAATACTAGTGTTTCTACTTGCAATGATTCTTCAAGCAGGCATGCTCCCACATTGAATACTTCTTCAAACAACAATAAATCTAATAAAACTGGAGATAGAGACAAGAAGAAGATGAAATGTCATTACTATAAGGCAAATGATCATTTCATCAAGCAATGTCTTGAGCTTAAGGTTAAAGAAGCTCATAAGAAAGTGGTAAGTTTAGCTATTGCATATGCCTCTCCAATTAAAAATTTGGAAAATGTTGTGCAAGGTGCAAAATTGGCTTTTAGTGCACAATGTCAATGTGACCATCCATAGATCTATGGATCATGGGCAATACTTTAACAGAGGTGCAACTAGGATCTTCCCATCCAGTGGTCTTAAATTCCCCACTTGGCACAATGGCTGATATGCAAATTTTCCCTTCGATGTGGTTGTCATAGCATATGTTGAGATTGTCCGTGACTACTGGGAATATTTTCATGTGGGCCAACAATGCCTCTCAGTGTTGAAAATATTATGCTTACAACTATAAATGGTAGTTCTCTCCCACATTGATATTAGCTTTGTATTTACATGGGAGCATGAAGAACCTTATTTTTTTGTTTGTACTTGCAAAACTTGGTCTTGTACTCAAGGATCCACATTAAGAGTAAAGGTTATAAGTGATCTAATTTACCGGACACTTCACTTATTATGAGGCAGCCACAACTTGTTATTGAAGACAAAATCTATTGACAATGACAAAGCTTTCATTAAGCAGCAAGGACACAAGCTAACATACAAGAATTTGATATACTAAAAAATGAAGTTGCCATCGTGACTGATCTCATAGCATCTAAAAGTACAAAAGCCACCATGCTACATAGAACCCCTACTACATATGGTAGTGGTGATGGCCTTTGGGCTAGCAAAAATGAGAATAATCAAATGTGACCTAGGCATGTACATCTTGGACAATCTTGTGGAAGCAAACTTAAAGGATAGAGATAGAAATAAACCATAATGTAGGGCCAATGCTCACTCGCATTGCCTACCAATCACTAGGAATGATAGATGACTTACCTGAAGATGAATCTCAGCTTAACTTACTCTATAAGGCCAAGCATGTAGTTAAGGTGGTGGGTGTCTCATCTACAACACCTACAAAGAGAAGGATACACGCTCAGATCTCCAAAGAACCTACTCTTAATATGAAGCTACAGAGTTAGATATAAAGCTCTAGAGTGAAATCAAGACAAAAGAGGACATCCCCTTGGAATACCAATCATCTAAAGAAGGAGAGATAGAGGTTGTGCTGATTAGAAAGAGATCTCAACACAAGGAGAAAATCCCAAAATCTCAAGATGAAAGACCTATGGAGGAAGCACAATGGCTTAGAGAAAAGCTCCAAGCAAAGATAATAGAGGAGAAGAAGAAAATAGAACAAACTCAACAAGATGCAACTCCCTCTGACGAGGATGATGTTGAGCTAGATAGAAAGCTTGAGAGGCTTAAAGAGGAAAGATGACACAAGGCTTCAATGGAGATGAATCTGGTAAGCTCCTCATGAAAACGAATCCATGAAGTCCTAAAGAGAAAAGTTGAAGAGAGAGAAGAGGAGGACTCTAAACGACAAAAGACAACATATTTAGATTCACCCTTGGATTCTCCTCAAACCAGCAATCCCATCATAAAGAATCCGCTACAGATACGTCTACAAAAAAAAAAGATGTGAAGGAAATGGAGCAATAGGTCTCACTCCTCGAGAGACTGATGAGATTGCAGAAAACTCTCATCAAAGACAGACTCAAGCAAAAAGGGAGGTCCCACTTCCGACCCAAGCTGATGGGGTGACAACTCAAAGGATTCTTGAAGAATTTGATATTAAAGAACATCTAAAGATGATTGAGCTCCAATTTTGATGCCAGAAGAAGGTAGTCACACAGCTGCAGATACAAGATGCTAAAGCTGACATGCAAAAAGCACATCAAGTGATAGAACATCTAAAGCATCAAGTCATCAATCTACATGCGGACAAAAAATAGCTCTAGACCACAATGAAGAGAGAGAGAAAGAAGATGTTGCAAGCATCTATCAAGGTCTGGAAAAAAAATTTGAAACTAATACAGAGATCCAGGTGCATCAACAAGCACTAGAAGAGGCTCTAGGGGGGGAGAAGAAACATTATTCCAAGTTGTGGGACTCCTACAACGTTGTCAAACAATCACACACTCTCCACCCTCTTATCACTTGAAGACGTAGCTGCACCTGCCTATACATCACAACCCATAGCAAATACTGAGGAGATCAAAGCATTAAATAAGGAGCTCAAACAAGAGAAGCTGCTGACAACTTCTAATGGCTAAAATGATCGCAACAAACTCCCAAAGAGAGCAACAAATTAAAGAGCTTCAAGAGTAGCTAGCAAAAGCTACAATAGATCTTACTACCAAGCAGATGTTAAGAGATAGAGAAGGAGAGAGCTTGAGCACTTGCAAGCACGCGCACGCACGTGTGCGTGCATGCACACACACACACACACACACACACACACACACACACACACACACACACACACACACACACACACACACACACACACACACACACACACACACACACACACACACACACACACACACACACACACACACAAAGACGAAGGCACAAGACTGTATTTCTTCTTCTTTGCTAACTCACAATAAGAGGTCTACAAAACATAAGGGAAAATACAACATAAAAAGGGGAACTAGTACAAAAGTCTAGTGTTACTGATGGCAACTGGCCTCTGTAACTATATTCCAAAGTCGTGAAGTAGAAATCATAGCCATGCTACCTCACATGCCCCCATTGCAATCCATAGAGCTGCAACTCCACATAAGTCCTATAAAAGAGTGCATATTCCATAGTAGCACTCACATAGCACAAAGTGCACCTCACTACATCTAAGTGGGGTTTCCTGGAAGACTGCATAAACTGACTCACCAACCCAACTATGTAGCTCAAGTCTGGATGTGAGAGTCAAGTAGATTAGGCTACCCACAATCTTCCTGTACATGGTAGCATTATCAAGCACTTGATCTGCATCATTTTCCAACTTTGAATTCTGATCTAAGGGCATTGCAATTGGCTTACAATCAGTCACACCATACTTTTTCAACATATCCAAAGCATATTGCCTTTCTAACAGCCATACACCCCTAATCTATGCGAATAATTTCAATGCTCAAGACATACTGCAAGTCTCCCAAATCTTTCATTTGAAACTCCTGCATAAGTAGAGCTTGTACGCCCTCTACTTCAGCCACATTATCACCTCCAACAATCAAATCATCCACATAGGTGCATATTACCACAATTCCTACCTCATTATTTTGCACATACAATGAATGGTATGCATCAGACATCTCATAGCCCAATTAATTGAGGAATACCACAATCCTCTCATACCAAGATCTAGGTGCTTACTTTAGTTTATACAACACTTTGTTCAACTTGCATACAAGGTCATGTAGCTTCATATTTGCATAACCTTGTGGTTGCTCCATATACACAACTTTCTCCATGTCTCCATTCAAAAATGCATTCTTTACATCCATTTTCTTCAACACCCATTTTAACACAGAAGCCACTACAATAAACATGCAAATGGTAGACATCTTGGCTATGGGATTGATCGTCTATTCATAATCAATCCCATAAGTTTGTGCCTAAAATTTGGCTAGAAGCCTAGTCTTGTACCTACTCACACTGCCATGGGTATTATGCTTTATTTTATAAACCTACTTACATCCAATTGCCTTCTTATCTTTTGGTAATGGCACCAATTCCCATGTTCCATTTGCATCAAGAGCAACCATTTCTTCATCCATAGCTTGCAGTCATTTTTCATCTTTAACAACATCCTCAAAACATGTGGGCTACCTCCGCTATAATTTTTGCCATATATGCACAATGACGAGCCACATAACTGTGTTATGTTCTTCTCTACACAAGATTTCTGTCTGACCTGCATTTTCCAAAATCACTTCCAAGTGCCTTATTCCTTGGTTGCATCCTTCTTGCACCTGGGGGTCTTCATAGAAGGTATGAACTCCTCATCCAAACTTTTCTCAGAATCACTACTATAGCCATCATCATGACCAACACTCAAATTTGGCAGCTTAAGGGCATCATCAATTTTTTCCTTCCCTTTCCTTGATACATTTAAAGAGTTAGTAGGACTCACTCTTTCACGCAGCCTGCCACTCCATGGATTTTCACCATGACCTGCAGTAGGTGACCCTTGAGGCCCACTCAAATGAGACTTGTGACTATGCACCTATATTTTTTGCAGTCACGTCCTCTCTTACATCAGTCCCCAAATCATCTTTTACATCAGCATACCAGCTTCCCACTTCATTAAAAACACATCCTTGCTCACCCTCACTTTACCCGTGACACATTTTGTAACACTTGTTCCCTTTCCGCTCAAGGGAATAGCCTTTGAACACATATTTTTTTGCTTTTGGATCAAGTTTACTTCTTAGCTCATCTAGAACATGCACATAAGCAATGCATCCAACACCTTAAAATCCGACGCATCCAATTTTTCACCAATGAATTTCTCTTCAGGTGTCATATCGTATATTGCAGTAGTAGGGTCTTGTTATAATTTAAACACCTGTAGCAACAACCTCATCCAAATAACGATGAGGTACGTTCTTCTCATTTATCAATGCTCTAGGAACTTCTGAAATGTGTCTGTTCTTCTGCTTGGAAACACCATTTTGCTGCTGAGTATACCTGCATGAAAATTGCCTCTGAATTTCATGCTTTTTCAAAAAACCATTGAAATCATTGAAGAAGCATTCTTCACCTCCATCTGACCTCAGACAATTAACGTGTCTCCATGTCTATTTTTCAACCATTATCTTGACATTCTGAAAGTGCATAAACACCAAAATTTTTTGTTTCATGAAGTAGACCCATACCTTCTTCGGGATAGTCATCAATGAAACTCACATAATATCTACATCCCTTAGATGTAGTCTTTGTTGGACCTCAAACATCTATATGCACCAAATCTAATGCATTCCTGCTTACATGTTTATCATGAGGAAAGTATTCTTTTTCTTGCTTTCAAATTGACAAGCTTTACAGACTTTCTGCATTTCAGCAACTTAACCATCTCTTTAGTTTGCATCATTTTCAACCTCTACAAATTTACATTACCAATACGCTTGTGTCAAATCTCAATATCTACAATAACTCTTGCACCCTATGCAAACATGAGAGCATTCACCTCGAGCACATTTACATCTAGAGTCAACATTTTGTCCACTTTCCTCCCTTGTGCAACCAGCCTTCCGTTCTTCTTGTGTTCTTTGACAAAAAGACCATCAGAGTTAAACCCGACCTGCAAGCCTTGCTCAACCATTTTCCCAATACAAACCAAATTCTTCATGACATTGGGTACATACAATACAATAGCCATGTACTTCACTTTACCATATGTCATAGACAATGGTACATTTCCTGTATGCATAACACGATGTGTAGTATCATCCCCAATTTCTACATAACCAAGACTTTGTAAAGTCTACATTTCTTTGAACCATTCACCATGACTGGTCATGTGATTCGATGCACCAAAATCCACATACCATACATTATCATTGGATTTCACCACATTTGCAGACATAGTATTTAGAATGTGTTGCACCATAAATAACCTCTCAGATTCACGTGCATTCCTGCTAGTGGTTGCATAATTATTTTGATGCCTCTTTTCTGGACAGTCACGTTCAAAGTGACCATGTCTTCCACAACCCCAACATACTATATTTATGTGTTGACCTGCATCATTTCACTATGCATTTCCACGACCTCTTGGACTCCTCTTCCTTGACCTCATCCATGACCTATACCACGTCCTCTTCCTCTTCCTCTGTTGTTGAAAAGGAGTTGTTTATAATTGTTTCCACCCTGCATAGAGGAGTCTTCCTTGAGTTACTTCTCTTCCACAATCAATAAGGACACCAACTCTGTAAACGAGGGAATGTTATCTCAAAGATGGATGCCAGTTATAAACTATTTGTACTCAGGACCCAAACCTCGTAGAAAAATTTCTACTTTATCATCATCATCGACTATAACACCAATCAATGCAAGTGACTCACATATTTTCTTTATCTTTAGCAAATTATTATTGATAAACCTTCTGCCCAATATTCAGCTAAGTCTTCAACTGCAGCTTCCTTGCCTTTGTGTTGGTCATATCCAATGATAGTAAGGTGTTCCAAGCCTCCTTAGGAGTTTGATCATCTTATATATGCCGAATCATAGTGTCCTGCACACTCACAAAAAGCCAGTACATGACCTTCCAAGCTCCCTGGTTCCAATCTCTGAACATCTTTATCTGCACCACACATGCACCTTCCTTTGGTAATAGTGGCACTTTCTCATGCTCTCCATCAATGTAGTCCCAATAACCTTTACCCATAAGGAAATTGGCCATTTTGAACTTCTGAGCATGGAATTTGTTCTTGTCCAACTTCTCATTGACAATCTAGTTAAGTCCATTATTTTTGGATGACATGCTTCCACCCCTTCACAAAGTCTCTAAGCAACTTGCTAAAAATAGTCAATTACCACTTGTAACCACAACCTACGTACATACACCTGTTTTACTATTCCAAACAATATATGTGCACACTGCAACCAAGCCAAAGCCTTCTGCACCACCAATATGCACACCTACAGAATCCCGAACCTTGTGTTTTTGCATGCGAATGCACTCTAACTCCCGGTCAAAATGTACTCAGATTGGAAATCCGGCTACATAGACATAGTCCAAAGGACTATATAGAACCTTGAGACGAACAATCTTAAAAAAACATAACCTCAATCAGAGATCATTGACGATGATTCCCAAGAATACCGAAGCCGCTTCCTAGGGTGCTCCTGCTTGCTGCTCCAAGCTCCTCAAACACAACCAAGCTCTGATACCATGTTCAAAGCGAGGTTCAGAGATAGAGAAAGAGAGAGCTCGAGTATTTTCAAGCATGGACACACACACACACACACACACACACACACACACACACACACACACACACACACACACAAAGATGGAGGCACAAGGCTGTATTTCTTCACTAACTCAAGATAAGAGGTCTACAAAACATAAGTGAAAATACAACATAAAAAGGGGAGCTAGTACAACGGGCTAGTGTAAACCTCTAGTGAGTGAGGTGAGTAGATAATGTGCCATCACTCCTAAAGGTAGACTAGCTCGGTGTAGTACAATTGTAGTATCACAAGTGAAGATATACGTATCCACCAAGGCGCGTTAGTGATGATGACTGTCAGTGGTAGTCATCCTAGAGTCGTACATGTTGGGCTTGATATCTCAATAGCAAAGATGCATGCCAAGGAGTTACAAGCCAAAGATATGGAATTAGATTCTCTCTAGACAAAGGCAATTGTACCAATCACGTAGACACATCAGCCACTAGAGTTTGAAAGTACCAGAATGCCCCCATTGGACCTACCAAGTACATCATCCAAGAAATGTGGGAGGTTGAAGAAGAGAAAGAGCTTGTAGATGCTCAAGATGAGCTCAAAAAGTTGATCAAAGACATGCTTGAAGGGACACATAAATAATTTATGCTGTATGAGCTTAAGGTCTTGGAAGCAACACCTCTTCTAATGCTCAAATCAAATGAGCATGTGAAGCATTTCGGCCATGAAATGGTCACTTTACCATTGATGAAGCAAGAGGCCATCCTCTATAAGGAAAAGATACTATTTTCCTTGAAACCAAATTCTAAAGGAGATTATGACGATGTTCTAGTGACAACAGAACACATGTTGCTCATCCTAGAGAGCCAACCACTATGGAGAAAGAAATGGTTTGAAAGCGGCCCAAGGATGAGACAACATACAAGAATACTCCCCAACATCTATGGGATGGACCCCACATACTTCCCATTACCAAGAAGGCGATTTTGGGAGACCTACTAAACATTAAGCGAAGGAGAGAGAGTTTGACTACTAAGGATCTTCCATGACTTGCATGAGGACGTACAATGTCTAGGAAGGGGGAGTGTTTGGAAGATGTAGCTAATGAGCACCCTCCTACTTGACCAAACCTTTTCCAATCCCATTTTTGATATAGTTTATCCTCTTTTTTTTGAGAAGCCTTAAGTCGTCAGCTTAAAACATGATTATGATAAAAAGTTCTCTTTACAAGATGACCTAGGTACCTTATATACTAAGGTTACCATAGGCTAAACCTAGAATAGAGTTCAAGGGGTAAAATGGATTTGTATTTAAAATTTGGAAGTGCATCCCAACTTCTACAACTAGACTAGCTACTCATTTTACAAATGATGTTTATAACCATAATCCATAGCATTTCATAACTCCAAAAATAGGACTTTGTTGAGTTATGTCGTGTTGTTGACCCATGGGTCAACACTTGTGTGGCTACAAATTGCAGGCAATCATAGGTTCTATAGCTTTTTTGTAAATTTGTGTAGGCAGTTTTCTTGTGGGATGCGTTTTGAGCATGTTTGTTCACTACGTGCATATATGGTTATGTGATTGAGTTGTTTGTCCCAGATTTAGCTCACTTCATCTAATGAAATTGTTTATGCCTATAGATTGCAGATTGTAAAGCTGGTTTTATGCATATGAGAGCATTGGTTTTGATACAATTGATCATGGTTTTTATGATTGTGTAGTAGTTTGATATAGTTTATAGTTGAGATTTTTCTTGAGCTTTTGCTCAGTTTTCAAGGAAAATATACCAATTTTTCCCAAGGTTTTCTTGCCATAGTTTTGATCTCTTGGCATCCATATAGTATGTGTGAATCAACAGTTGAAAGAGTGCATGGCACGGAATGTGTGTTGGCATGGTGTAGTGTAGGAGAGAGTAGATACTTATTTTGTGGGTGGAACAACCCCTTAAATAGTGAGGAGCTCCTTATTCCTTGTGTATATACAAGAATAAGGTAGTGCTCAGTGTGAGCAATCAGACAACTGACATCCGGCCCATGCAAAGGCACAATACCTTTACCCAGAGAGAGAGAGAGAGAGAGAGAGAGAGAGAGAGAGAGAGAGAGAGAGAGAGAGAGAGAGAGAGAGAGAGAGAGAGAGAGAGAGAGAGAGAGAGAGAGAGAGAGAGAGAGAGAGAGAGCTCCATTGTTGCCTCCTTCTATCAATCTTCTCAATGACTTCCAAACACTACAAGGGAATCAAGCCAATGCAAAAGATGTCAATAATGGCCAAGTAGACCAGTATCGCGATACTGGTCCAACTTGACCGAATAATGAATTCTTAACACCAGTGGGATATGAGGCTTGTCTCCTCCTTGACCTCCATTGTTTGGGCCTATTTGGTACCTTGATGGTGGCAAGGGTTTCACCCAGCACCCCGATGATCCATAGGGCCTTTCCCTCATGTAATTCCTATTGTGAAAACACTTGTTTGTCTCGTGATTGGTATACTTTTGCTCAATTGCACACCACTTCAAGACAAGTGGTACATTTGCTATTGGTGATGGTTGTCGTATATTCAGGTTTTGACAATAGCTTTGGTTCATTTTCTTGATCACTTCTTTGACCATTTGATCAACATTTGGTCTAGTTGGAGCTCAAGCACTGTGCTTTGTTGTGGATTCATTTGGACTAGAAGAGACATAGTTGGTCGTATTCTCTGCATCTTCCATTACCTTTCCATAAATCTTACAGTTGTCAACTAGAGACAATGCTTCTCTAGTGACTTGCTCAAATATGGTGCAAGCTTTCAAATATAGGTCCTTTTTTAGAGTCACGTTCCTCAAGCCCTCTATGAAGAGAAATGATAATATGTCTTCTTGCGGCAGCTCTCGTACAGGACATCTCTCTATGTATTTCTTGAAGCAAAGCGAAGCTTCATTCACTTTTTTGTTCTTTTTTTGTTTAAAAACATAGATTTGGGACACTATGTTGCGTGTGATTCCCCGTTTTTAGAACTCTTCAGTAAATTCTTGCAGAAGTTGCTCTATGTTGGGAAAATCTTTGCTATTCAATGGTTGGAACCATGTTAACGCCATTCCTTTCAATGTCAACACAAATCCCTTGTAATAAGTATGAAAATTTGCCACTTATTCATCTCAAAACTTGGTTGAAAAGTGAAACATGTGCATATAGATCCCTGGACCCATTGTACTTCTTGGCACTGCAGTTTTCTCTTTGAGATGGTTGCATTTAATGCATTTTGGTAACCATTATCAAAACTCCAGGTTCTCTTACAAGGACGTCTCTTCCCTCATGGCCTCCATTAGGAACTCTAGTTGAAGTTCTATCTATAGCACTCTCCTCAGGTCGCACATCTCTTGTCTGGTATTTGAAACTCTCATTTTATACATCATGCTTGGAGCTTCACTACCCATGCATCTGGTCATTAGAGCCCTTGAACCCAAGAATCCATCGGTCTTGGTACTTAAAACTACAGTCGACTAAATGAGTATGCCATTCTCATTCTCAAGATTCAAATTTTCTAATTCTGGTCTTGCCTCTGATACAATAGGTCTAAACGTGCTTAGAGTGACACAATACCAATGGAGTGATGCCCATATTTATCAAGCATGATTACATTGGTATCTCTACCTTCAACGTATGTCGTTAACGACATACAAACTTTTTTTCTCTGACAACTCTCCAATGCAGGGCTCATTGCACTTGTAATAGAGCATTTTCTCTCTATTATCATTGTCAGGACAAGGGTCCTACGGGGCAAGGCCCAACCTAGGGGTCAGGGACCTAGGCCAAGGGCCTGGACTGGACCAATGCGGACTGGGGATCCACTTAGGGAAAGAGCTAGGAGCTAGGCCTATATAAGGGGCGGTAGGGAGGAGGATCCATGTTCAGTTACCCTAGGTCTTATATTGGTATCAGAGCTCAAGGGGAGGAAGGAGCTATGGAGGAGAAGGAAGCATGGCATGCTTGGTTGCATGATCTCTCTCTCTCCCTCTCTCTTTATCTCTCTCGTTATTAGGTCGTGCACAGGCCAGCAAGGCAAAACCGTGTGCTGCTGTCCCAAGTCGGGGAGGAAGGGGAAGCCGAAGTTCTTGCTCGCATGCAACGGCTCTAAGCCGGAAGGGGAGGGTGAATCTCTTACTCGTGTGCAGTGGCTCTAAGCTGGGAAGAGAAGGGATTTGCCACCGCTCGAAACTGGATCTGCCTGGGCTTGTTGGGAGCACAAAACATCAAGGGATGAAACCCGTTGCTGCAGCCTGGCCAAAAAACACCCGAGTCGAGTGCCATATCCTCCTCCATGATCGTGCAGGCAGCGGCCTCCTGTGTAGGTATTTGTTTTCGTAAAAATATTTATTTTTTTTGTTTTTTCGTGCCCTAAGTTGGGCCACACACCCCACCTAGGGGTGTTGCCACACGGGCAAGGAGTATCGGCAGCAGTTAAAGCCACAACCCATGTACATTCAAAGTCTCATGGTCACGTCTGTTGGCTCATATGGAAAATTTCTGCACATGTCATGTGTAGAAATTCACAAGTGAAAGGTGTATAAAATCCCTCTGTATATCGCAAAACATCTCTTGGAATCTCTCGATCTCTCGGACTCTATCCAGTGCGGGATTGCCACAGGACTCCAAGATATGAATGGATGCAGACACAGATGTGCAGACACATATATGAATGGATGCAGACACAGGTGTGCGATAAAGGATGAAAGATGTACGCCATGATTCTACGGAAGCAAGGCTTCTCAATCAGACATAGATTGTTAATCTAATGCAAGGCATAACTAGGGAACGTCGATCAATTTTGCAAGGCATCCGACGACTCTTAGTCAATGTTTATAGCCAAGCTTGCTTGGCAACCATGGCAAGCTAGACATGGCCTATGAACTATTTGCTTACAGCATTCGACAAGGCCGACCGGTAATTACAATTTTAAGCAATTGTTTACCATAAAACACATTACAAGAGCAATGCTCCCTATATAGACACCCCAATAAACCGACTGGTGTTTTACGTCGGCTGTTAATATTTGGCTCTCTCGTCGTTGTGCTAACTTGAGACGAAGGAAAGCATGATTTCTCCCCGCATGGCTCCATGCATTGGAGGAATACTCATTTCTGAACTATTGCACCTTGCTAGGAGCAGGCAATATAGGTACATGAAGCATCGAGGAGAAAACATTGACATTCAGAGCTAGGAACTGAATGCAATGTTGACCACCATATGAATTTTCACAAGGACAACTTGTCAAGCAAAGGTTGCTTTGAACAAGCAGTATCTTTCTCACTATTAGGAAATGTTATAATTCTCAATTAGTAGCAAAATTTGGCAAGGCCGATTCCTTATGAAATTTTGACAAGGTCAAACTTTTCCTGCTCGGACAGGTGTGTATCACCAAGAGCATCGGTTAGCTATGAGCACTGAAGTTACATTCTATTTATGCATCTTGCACTACACCTCCCCACATTAGGTCTATGCTATGAGCATACAAACTGGGGACGGACTTGACAATATGCTTGCAGGTTATTTCATTATGTGACAGACGGGCGTATATGATACAAGGGACGCATCTGTACATACGACAACTCCCACTCGTGCAACAGATATGGCTAGGGCTATGCACCATTTTTAAGTGAGTTTTCTTCCGCGGAATATTGGGCCAACTGGTTACAACAACGACCAGGTTAGCCAAGCTTAAGTTTTTCTTGTTTTTTTTCCTTGTCTAAACTTTACTTGGCAATTACTCGCATTGTGCAAAGCAAAGTGCTTTGGAAATTTCATATGCACAAGGCTTCGGGGAAGTGGCCAAATAGGGGATATCAACTCACAGAATCCGTATCAGTCTAAAATGTGCAAGGCACTCATGGTTTTGATCAGTTCACAGAATCCCTATCAGTCTAAACCGTGCAAGGCACTCATGGTTTTGATTTTCACGGTTGAGGCGTGCACTCTCGGCAAGGGTTTACCATATTGGATCCAAGGCATGCTACTTAGGTGGATTCAATTCTACTGCCTCATGAATTACGCTTCCACTATCACACTCGAAACTCTGTAAAGGAAGGACTAAGGATGGACGGGCGGGCAAAGTGTCAATGCTAAGTCGTCCTCATACAATCACGACCCCTGTATGGTAGGTGGATCGCAATGAGTTTTCTGTTCTTCGGTTACCTCTCTCCATAAGAGAGTCATACCAGAAAACTGGGGAATGCTTAGGCAACTGAAAAGAAAGCCCTTAGAGTACAAGAAGAGCAGAGAAGACAGAGAGAGCAAGAGGAAAGGCAGAGAGCTAAGGCCGAGAGAGCTTATTTGGACAACTTACAAGCACAAGCAGAGGCAGAGAAGAAGGTGGCACAAGATAGAGCTCAAGCCAACAAGTAAAGGCTAGGAGCTCAAAGCCTTTAAAAATCCACTAGAGAGAGCCAAGCAATGTGCAAAAATAAAAAGGGACAAGGTGACACCAGAAGAGCAGCAAAACCAAGAGGAGAGGAGGAAAAAATACAAAGATGATACTCCTCAATAGGCTAGGTAGGCGGCTCCTCCACCACCACCAACAACACAGAAAAAACATAGATAGAGGCCAGGCACAGTGGCTCTGCGTGAGATCAGGAAATACCAAAAGAGCACTGAGCCAATCATACCAAAAGCGGCCTTCTCTCGGGTGGTGAGAGAGATGATAGTTGAATATAGTGATTTTGTTACAAGAATACAACACGCAGTTTTACTGGCCTTACAAGATGCCGCTGAAGACATTTTGGTGCAGCTTTTTCAAGATGGCGTCTCGTGTATGTCGCATGCAAAGCGTGTAACTTTAAAAAATACGGATTTAGCCTTAGCACTAAATTTAAGAAATGAAGGACGCCTTCATAAGATGTAGTTTATCCCATGTACTCTCCCTTGATGAGATTTGTAATCTTTCTCTATAGTATCAACTGGTGAATTTCTACCATTTTGGGCAATTGTTCAATTTTAATTTGTACATTGTTTTTTATATGTATTTGAATTGTTGGAGATGTTAAATTAAAGTTAACCACCATGGCTCCATTTTCGCCCGCCAAGGCACACACGTGTAGAGAACCTCGAACATGCAGCCATCGGGCGGCCATGGGGAGCGTCTCAGAGATAATTTTGTGAAACGGGGCGACGGGGCGTACGGGGTCAAGAAGGGCATGTGACGCATCGGCTGCGCCTGGCGGGGTCGGAGGGTGCAAAAAATGCTCCCTACCAACCCCGCCGGGCGCCGCCGATGCGTTACATGCCCTTCTTGACCCCGTACGCCCCCCCCCCCCCCCCCCCCCCCCCCCCCCCCCCCCTCGCCCCGTTTCTCAAAATTATCTTTGAGACGCTCCTCCCGGTGGCTACATGTTCAAGGTTCTGTGCACGTGTGCGCCTTGACGGGAAAAAATGGAAATTATTGAACAATATGAATAAAAAAAAGAAGTACTGAATGGTGACAAAAATCATTGACGAAAACATTTATTCTTTATTGATTAGAATATTACATCATGGTCGATTGGTTTTTCTACGATTACATCTTTGGGTAATGGGCGAATGGCTGACTTGACACCAAGGGATTTTACAATTTCCTCTGGGTTTGTCAACCCTTGACCTAGGCTCAAGGCGCAGTGGGAGAGGAATGAGCGTGGGTGTTTGCCTGTAAAGGCATACAATGCTGCCTCTCGGTCCACCAATATACATTTGTGAGCATTTAAGGTGAGAGAATCTTCAGCGAGTATGCCACTTAATGCTTTACACTTTAGCAGCTCTGCAGAACCATTCTTGGAGAACTCTGTGTGAGAAACTCTAAGAATCGATGGCCCCAGATGGCTTAGGTAGTGCGAAAGAGAACTATCTCTACCCGTGGAGACGTTGCACGAACCTCCAGTACAGATTTTGAACTTATCAACATGATAAGCCATCTGCAAAGCATTTTAATTGATATTAACACTTGTAGTAAGGAATACTAGAAATTCTACCAGGTTTAGATTTATTTACCTCAGTTTCTTCATCCCTCTCTTCAAGATTTTTCTTTGTAAGATCGATGCTAGATCGATCATCTCTACAAATTGCAATCAGTGGTTTGTGTGGATGAAGTGCGCTCTCTGGTACACTTTCGTAGAAAGAGGCACATGATTTTATTTCTACTAGTGTACTTGCTATTGCTTGCACCAACTGTTGTTCGTTTTCACTGGGGAGGAAGGAGAGGCTTGATGGGAGATCTTGGTCTTCGAAATCAATTTTAAAATTGACTTTCACTTCCTTCCCACTGGGATCCTTCATGCCCACATAGATAGCAAGCACTGCAAGTGACTCATTTTCTCTGAGTCCTAACGTTTTGGCAATGTCGTCAAGGAACAGAAACTGACGATCATCCACCACCACTGGATGCAAAGTGAGAATTTGGAGGTCCGGGATCTCTTCCAACACCTCATCTGCCTCTATCATTCGTTGATCTTCCTCCTCAGTGGCGCTGGGATCTTGCATGAGTACGGGTGCCATAGATGCTTCGACTTGCTCATCTATCTCCTCGATAACTTCATTTGATTCCTACACAATGGTCACAGGAGGTCTTTGGTTGACCTTTTCCTTTGATTTTCTCTTGTCCATGCCCTTAAGCACAAGTAATGTTAGAACCATGTCCCATGAATAAATTGGGTGCCTATGCACCCATGCCTAAATCCATGAGATCATCCTCATCCTCTGTCTTGAAGTCCAGTTCCGTGAGGCCTTTAATAAACCTCAACAAGCGAAACCGGAAGTTTTTGTCAGCTGCATAGAGATGCTTCAAGAAATCCACTGGCAACCACGCCGTGTTGGATCCCTCAAAGATAATGGAATATTCCTCCATGTGCTGCGCCATGTAGTCAAGAAAGCTTTTGAATGCCTCTGCATGAAGGTTGGCAGTGGCCTGAATTTCAATTGTCCCCTCGAACACACTGAGTAGTTCATGTGCTCAATCTGCAAGTTCTACCTTTTCTAATTTTGTGAGAAGTGCATCAGTAGACGTTGCCATGGGTTCGTTTGCAAAGAAGATGCAAAGAGAGCTTAGAGCTAGAGTTTTGTGAATGTGAGAAATGAAGTTTAAAAACTAGAAAGTCACTTATATACCCAAAGTCACTTTTTTAAAAGCACTTAAATCAATGTCAAAATAACTTAAAACTTTTATTTTAAACAAAATCATGCGACAAAGCATTGAAAGACACCAACATTGAAAACATTTGTGCTCCACAGCAAATAAATTGCACGTCTCAATCAAAAAATTGAACAAGCTGAGAATAAACAAGTATGCACAAAAACGCGATTCAAAACACCGTATGTATTAATGTGGACAAAATCCATGTCAGTTACAAGCTTTTACAAAAATACATCGCGAAAACGGAATGTTCTCACACAAAACACTCTTCCGGAGCGAACAATCTTTTCATTGATTACAAAGAGATATTGTTTGGGCAAGGTATATCTGAGATTAAGATACTCGCAAAGGTGACTAAGATGCCAGTCATTGTTCACTGTAATGTGTTGCACTGCATCGTCGTGGAGATGTATTTGCATGTCAACTGATTCTCAAGCAGCAACCTCAGAGTCTAGTGCCTCCCATTCTCCCATCGTCAGCTTCCATCTTCTATAGGGAAGGACCATCGACAAGATTTTCTTTGCAATATGGTATCTGAACACCACCTTGTCAGCAACTACAGAGCACTTGATTCTATCTCCCTCGTGGTTGACCACGAGGGAGATAGAATCTCCCTCGTGGTTGACCACCTTAGTTTCCCATCTAGCTGCAAGAAACCCATTGATCGCACTTCCCCCTTTGCAAGTCCACATTTTTGGTGTCCTGTGAACACTCTAAAGTCGAAATATAAACACAAACACATGAAGAGACATAAACCATGTTACCGTGGCTTTATGGGAACCATAGGTTCACTTCATTGCTGCTTGCACATCCACCTCAATTCTCCTTTTGGTTGCTGCGATCAAGGCACTGTATGGCTTAGGCCATTCCAAACTCTCCAAGGTTGGCGAGTGAACCAAAGATAGATTACCATATCCATTTCACCTAGGTGTGACATAAGTATGATCATAAAAGAAAATGTCACGTGAGGCAAGATCAGAGGACTGACAACCAACATAGAGCAATTTCCAAGCTCAGTGTGGATGGCCTCAAAAGTTCCAGTGAAGGACTATATTGGATCCCACTCTACAAAATCCGATGGAAAAACATCTGTAAACATGAACAAAAAGAAATGGAAATCTTACAGTCATCAAAAGCAACACACAAGGCAGAAATACTAAATAGATAACCGAAAAACTTGCAAGAGGAGTAAAAATTACAATTTGCACGAAACCTCGATGGATCCACTGCTGTCTCTAGCTTCAGTTGTGAAGCAATATACACATGCTGCACCTTTGCAAGCCTCTTGCCGTCTTGTGTTCTCTTGAACTCCATGATTCTTCCCTTCCAATGGTGTGCTCGAGAAGCCATGTGTCTCGTTGAGACCTTGTGTGCACCTCTTGAGCTGGGCTGCATTGTTACCCACATCATTCGTTTTAACTCCATCATCACCCAATATCCATTGTCATCTTGTACATTGCTGCATGAAATGGAGTCAATGACACTCCAAGGTCGTCGAGTACCTGATGATGCCATGGGAAATAGTGGCACAACCTGCACACAAACACTTATGATTAGACATCGCACATCCATGTTCTCAGTAGTATAAAGAGAAAGAATCTTGATGGTACACATGCCACTTACTACTATATTGTTCCACCTGCTTGTTGTCTTAATGTGGAAGAAATGTTGCAAAGCTTGAGAGGGAAGTAGATCCTCTCTAGAGAGATTAATGGAGAAGGAGCAAGAAACTTGTTGAGGAAAGAAAGAGGGATGATGTAGCAGAAGGATATGCTGTAGACTTCAGCTTTAGCTAGAGGTGTTTAGTGAAGCCCATGGAGTAATGGAGAACTTCAGTCTGAGGAGAATGCAACACTCAAGAATGTAGTAAGCTTGAGGAGGGAAAGGAGGTTCAAACTTCTGCTGCAGAGCTTTTGGGAGGGAAAACTGAAAGGAAGGAAAGAGAAACAAGGTGAAGTGAAGAGAAGTGAGAGATGGTACAGTAGAGAGAGAAGGAGGGATTTGATCTGCACGTTTTTGGAGGGGACCCCTTTTAGGAGAGAGGGGGGAGAAACTGGCAGCCAGTAGAGAGAGAAAGGATTGGTTTTTACTCAACTTTGACATGAAACTTGGTCAGGTAATTGTCAATGCTATTTTGAAGCTATTCCTCAAATCTTTTTGGATTTAATAACAAAAGTTCAAAAATCCCAAGTCACTTTAGCTAGCTTTTGGTGATTTTTTTTCACTTTTCTTGATTTGGGTGTGATTTTGGTTTCAATTTGACTTTGGTTTTAGTTGATTAAAGTTAGTAGGTATCACATGGTCTCAAATCTACTTTAGTCTATCTCTAGGGGAGATGGATCACGGCTCTCCATGTTCCACCATAGAATGGGATGAAACTTATTAGTTTCTTTGCACCTTGTGAGTTTTGTGATATCCTTGGGCAACAACTTTTTGAGTTTTGATCAGCTTTTAGGTCTTTACCATCAAATTTTTTACTTTTTAGAGTTATGGGTTTTTTTGCCAAAAATATGATTTTTAGTCCTTTTTTTATTGATCCTATTAGCCCAATCTGATGGTGATGGTTTCTACTAACCTACTCCTACATGTTATAAAGAAACTAGGAACAAAAACAAACAAAACGATACAAGTTACGGATAGAATGGAACGTGAAACAATACTCTCAAAGCATCAAGAGTATCAGAAGAATGAAATGCTTTTGGTATCTCACTCACAACTCTCTTTGCCCCTCAAGGATAGATCTAGTTGATCTCTAGACTCTATGAAGCACTAAATCCACGTCTAGCTACTTTACTACCAAAATGTAAATGAAATGGATAAAAAATCTTTTGGAAAACAGGCTCTAAATACAAAAAAGGTCACTCACCACCTAAGGATCATTCCTCGGCAATGACACCAATTTTAGTGCTTCTCCATAATAGACATCTATAGCATACCTATGTGGCATTAACTTACTTAGGGAAGTGACTCGGATGGGGCACGGAGACTCTTTGAAGTTGTCAATCCTCGAGAAGTTAACCTAGCAAGCGCAGATATTAACCCAACAAGCAAACCATCACTCTTTGATCAAAAAATGTGCCTATGTCCTATCTTGCTGTCCTAGGTCCTCACACCATTTTGTCGTCTAAACGAACTCGGATCATCATAAAACTTTAAGTAAATCTATGGTAGTTCTAATGGGACAAGTCTACCAAGTCTCATGGCCATCTGTGACAAGGTACCAACATCAAGATCCACCATGTACTAGGTAAAAAAAAGTGAGCAAAATAGCCTAAACAAGTCACCCTAAGGTCTTATAACACTCTCCTATGGTCATAATTTCAAAGAACAATGATTAAAGCACTTAAATTTGTAGATAAGACTCACAGACGTGTAGCTTATGAGCCAAAACCAGACTTGAAATGCTTATACTTAATTGAAAGAGAAAGAGACAAAGGACACAATACACTTCTAAAAATTGAATTTATATTACCAGCAGAGCAAGAGAAAAATGAGTTACAAGTTGTAGTTAAGTAGCCACTTACAGTCTCATATCGAAAGCTCTTCAAAATCCAAAAGATAAGGGTATGTTTTCAACAAAAAGCTCTTGGCTTATATCCCTAGGGCTTTTCAAATGGCCAACGGTTGGCTCACATGGCTTTGGGTACATGATCTAGTAATAAAACTCAGAGTGTACAACTTTTGGATCAAAATTACATGGACTCAATTACAAAGATTCTAAGAAAAAATAGGATAAATAATATCAAAATGGGCTTGGCCAAGGTTTGCCAAGGTTTGGTCGATTAGGAGGGTGCCCATCAGCTGCATTGTCCAAACAACAAGCCACACATAAATTTCTATTATATGCTGAAAATCCTCGACTAAATTAGCTGTGCATTGAACAAATGAAGTATGCAATAAGCATCCCACTTCCAAAAACTCTTTATAAAAGCATTTGCATTTTCAAGGACACCCTGCAACCAGCCAGCCAATATTTCTCAAACTGTCAAGAATTTGCAGAAACTTCCTTCTACAAAGTTGTAGATCACAAAAGAACATTGCTTTATTGAGACACAGCAGGTGTTGTCAAATTCTATGCAAGTAGAGGTAGAGCGGATCTGCTCCCTAGAGACACATGCACACATGACAAACGCCATAGTAACGAATACTTAACCTTTGCTAATGGCAAGGGGGTCAACCTCAAAATATGTAAGTTTAGCATGTGAGTTTACTTTTAATTTCAGAAAATTACGTAATTACATTTATAGGAGGGGCAAAAAAATGGAAACTTGAAAAATAAAATACAGGTTCATGTAGAAAAATGGGTAATTTAATTCATGATGAAAAGTGTGTATACATGTAGAGGCATTTTAAAAAATACCTCTTGAAACACATGTAGTGTAGGTGTATTTTGATAGGTGGACCTCCAAGTTAACAGTGTGGTGGCAAGGGTGATAGAATAGGGCTTTTTCAGGTGTGTGATGGTCGGTTTCATCAAGCCTAGGCTTTCACTTGCTAGGCCCATAGAGTATGCACAATTGCCCATCATCATCACTTGAAATGCCAATTTTGCTAGGTGATGGTAATAACTATGTTATTATTAACACAATAAATTCACAATAATTAATTACAATAATCACAATCAATAACCACATGACTGCATAATTTAAATGAATGTGTGTGTGTGTGTGTGTGTGTGTGTGAGAGAGAGAGAGAGAGAGAGAGAGAGAGATCCAAATTAGTACTCAATTGAAGAGATGGGGGAGAAATATCCAACTCCAACCTAAGTAGGAAAGCAAGATACATCCAATTAACAATTGCCAAAGAGAGAGGGAGTCAAAAGAGTAATAGTCATGGTCTAGAGGGAGAGAGAGGCACAATATATAGTCCCCATTTCTTGCAACAAGGAATGCACACCCCCCGATTTTATGATTGTAAACCAGTTAAAAATTTTGCACGTGTGTGTGTGTGAGAGAGAGAGAGAGAGAGAGGGAGGGAGGGAGGGAGGGAGGGAGCACCAATCTATTTCTCCCCTAGATTTTTTTCTTCTTGTTAGTTCAATTATAACCCCCCCCCCCCCCCCCCCCTCCCTTTCTCTCAAGGTGTTTTGGGGTGTGCCTTACCTAAAACACATTGAAAAGCATTAAAAAGGCACCCTCAAGATCATTTTTGGAGACATACTTTAATACTTCATTAGCAATTGGCCTACCTTTTCATGTCACGAGTGGGAGTGCTACCTCTAACAGCAGTGTTGCCTTCGGCACCAAGCATTGAAAAAATATTGCATCCAAATGTAAGCATAGGTAATCACATTAAAGAGAGAACCAACCTTTGCATCATACAGAAACAACTTTGAAAACCAACCCAGAGTTTTCTTGCCGTGATTGTATTGGATGCATCCAGGAAGAAGTGCAAAGCAAATGATGTCTTGACTCAAAACTCTCCTTGATTTTCCTTCGCTCAAAAGAGCCCATTGTTTATTGGCTATGCCCCTATTAGACACATACCTTCATATTTGAGAGAGGCTCTTGGTTTTCATTAGATGTAGAAAACCTAGAGCTAACTCCTTGCCCCCCTCGTACCAAATGGACCTTGCAAAGAGTGAGGGCCCATGAGAACTTTCTCCATTGGAAGCTCACCATGTCATGCAGTCAATGCGATTCAAGAGAGGTTGGACCACACATGAGACTCGTCACAAGGACTTTCCTTGCTTTGGTGGATAAACCACAATGGTGGGCACATGTCAACATCTTGCATAATCCTTACATTATCTTCAAGTTGCAAGCATAAGTAGTGGAGAGAAGATCTTCCTTTGTGTAAAATAAAAAGAACTAAGAGCTAGTCTATAAAGAAACTTGGAGCTTCTTTGAAGTGCTCATACTAGATGCACCTTGCCAAAAGTGAAATCCAAACGACAACTTCTTGAAGCAAAGAAAGCGAGAATGCCTTCTTGATGCGAGAATAAACACATGTTTTCAAATTCAAAAAGAAGTTTTTCTCCCAGAGGATTAGCTGACTAGGTATCGAGAAACCATGTATCAAGAAACCATTTACTGGCTAACCAAGTATGAGCGGAGGGAAACATCTCTTTGCATGCTTTGAATGGGTGGGTGAGTAAGCTAGGCTATAGAGATTGCAAGGTTGAGGACTATAGACCCAATTGAGGCAATGCTCAGACTCTTCAAGCAAGAATGGGATCTGTTGGTGCTACAAGAAGTACGAGGTAATGTAGCTAGAGAATAAGTAGGCAAGTTAAGACTCCATCGCATCATTTGATGCTCATGAGTGGCATAAAATTCCCGAAGGGAATTCTATCTTGCTAGGAGTGGGCTTGCTATGGGATCAAGGTAGAGTATGCTATGGGTTCATGGAGTCACATTATTTTTATTGCTTGCAACTTGTAAATGATTGAGTAAGAGAAACACGGGGCATCAAGAACGTGAAGTAGGGGAGGTGCTAGTTGCTCATTGTGTTGATTTGCAAGTCAAAAACAAAATCGCCATTGCCACTGGCACGGGTGATGACATGATAGTGTCTTCAAGAGTAGAGTGTGTTTGTTGTATGCACCCTACCCTATGATCCCCAAGATGCATGCAAGCATCTCTTTGTCCTACATATATGATAGTGGTAGTGTGGAGAGAGTGATTGAGAAACTTGCCAACATGCAACTTTATAGTTTATTGGTGGGCTCGAAGCCCAAATGCTTGAGCCCCATGATCTCATACTCCACAAGTATTTGGCTTGATCATCATTATGGTACTGAACGAGTTGAAACGGCAATCTGTTGGTCATTCTACCATCTATGTGGTGATGATGTGCCTATACTAGAGCAAGTACAACTTACTACATGATCTGATGATGGTCGAGTTTGAAGAAGCTAGAACCTTGGCTTATCAAATCAGGTATGTTGAATCTAAGCAAGAAAGGCAGCACTATCAAGATGCAGGTGTTTCCATAAGCATGATGGTGCGGCTTCATACTACATCTTCAATGATGGTCACTACTTTCAGCTTTAGCTATGATATGAGAGAAGCCTAGACCATGAAGGTTGAATATAAAACATTATCTAAAAAGCTAGTATATTGCAAAACTTGCACCTTTGATCATGCATACCCATCAGCATGTGATAGTGTTGAGAGAGTGGCAATGATTATGCATACCCTGTGATGGTGTCGAGAGAGTGGCAATGGCGACCAACTCAAGTCAACCAAAAAGACTTCTACTCAATGAACTCTCTCTCTCTCTCTCTCTCTCTCTCTCTCTCTCTCTCTCTCTCTCTCTCTCTCTCTCTCTGTGCTGGGCGCAGGGCAGCGCCCTGTGGGAGGTTACTCTAGCTTCTGCCCCCCCCAAGCCAGCGCACCAACCCCAAGCACGTTCAGCTTCAACTCCCTCTATTGACTCAATCGAGCCACAGCCATCCCGACCACTTAATTGAGCTACAACCAGGCCTCCGTTGCCTTAATCGAGCCACAGTCATCGCGCGAATCGAGCTACAACCAGGCCTCGCCTTATCGAGCCAGTTCTGGTGACTTAAACGATTCAAGCCACAACCAGTCCTCTGCCTTAATCGAGCCACAGCCAGTCTTTCCCTCTGTTGCATTAATAGATTCACTCCCACGCCCTGGTGACTTAAAGCCACAGCCACCAAGGAGTCGATTCAAGCCACAGCGGCCCTGTTGAGTTTCTGCCGACTTATTCGAGCTCAGTTTGAGCCACTTCATGCACTTGGCTCACTGAGGCCATCGACTGCGCAAAAAACAGTGATGGCAGCACTCACAGCTTGATTTTTTATTTTGCTCTGTCTCTTGCCACACTGAAGCATTTTGGAAGTAGTTTTGATTCTGATCTGGTTCCCTGCGACAGTGAGCATTTGAGGCATTTGGAGAGAATGTTCTCACCAAAGGCACCTCCAGCAAATGAGAAGATGGCGACCCACACCCCAAAAACACCAGGGAGAGCATCGGCTAGCTTTGCCGCTGTCCTAGCAGCCCCGAACAAAACAGATCGCATCGGACAATTGCAAGCTGCCTTGGACATGGTCATGGAAGAAAACCGCGACCTCAAAGCGCGCCTTAGCACACTCGAGGCACGCTTTGACTCCATGGTCGGCCTCACAACAGACAAAGTGAAAGAAGTCGAAGAAAAAGTCACTCAAGCTCACACGATCGCACTCGCCAAAGTGGAAACATGTGTAAAAACAGAACTGCGGGAACGTCAGCTTCAAGAAGAGAATGCCCTCAAGCTTCGCATTGGAGGGCTTCCCCAAGCATGGGATGAGTGCAAACAAGATTTCTGCAAATTAATAGATCTCCTCAATGAGACTCTTCAACCGGTCCATGTCGACTACGATGCGGTCGAATGTATCGTCAACAAGTTCAACACCAAGCGCACACCAAGTGGAAATGCCATTCTTGAGTTCAAAGACAAGGATGAACGGCTCCGACTACTTCAGCAATCGCGTCTCCTTAGAGACACCGGGTTTTGGATCGCCGAAGAACTCACCCCGACACAAGTCAAGCACAAAGGTGAAGAGCTGAAAAAAGTGCGTGAAGCACGAGCCAAAGGCAAGTGGGCAGTATACCGCGGAGGGAAGGCCATCATCCAGGAGTTTCGAACTCTAAAACCGGCTCCTACCCCATAGGACTCCCCTTAGGTTTTGCTTTTTCTTTCGATGGACCCTTAGTCCTTAACTGATATGTATCGATTACCCTCACGTAGAAGAAGTGGTTGTAATGTTTTGTTTTTGGTCCCATGGGTCATATCTGACCTCCGTGGACGATAATTCAATCTCTCTCTCTCTCTCTCTCTCTCTCTCTCTTTCTCTGCCATTCAATTTATTAATGCTCTAGGCACAACAAAACAATCTAGAGAAAGAGAGAGGGGACATCAGGCTAACAACTTGAGTGTTATCGCCTACATGTGAAAGCGTAAGTAAGGCAAAAAGATGCCACCTACAATTAAACTTGAAAGAAAAATACATAAAACACACCTACATAGAGTGCTTGCAATCAACCTACAGGGTCATAAAATGATTCTACTACCACAATCCCTCCTCTTGTGTTTTCTTGAAGCTGCACAATCTTTCCCAATATCGCATGGAGGCCCTCAATTTCAAGAGGCGGAATCCTCATGTTTGATCACCCCCCTTCTTCTACATTAAAGTCAACCATAGGGGCTTTGGGAGGGAACTCATGGCTGGGGTGCTGCCTTGGAGGGACGACATCTAGTGCTTTTGGCCAAGCAACTGCAAGCGAAAGAGTTTGGTAGCAATCTTGTTCAATTGCTTGTTGCAATAACATCTTCACAACCCATTGTAACCTTATGAAAATCAACCAAGGTAACTTCATTCCATCGAATTTATGTTCGGTTGCAATAAAGATATTGGCCCAACATGACCATTTGCTAGGTGTTATTGTGTGACATAGTAGAAAGGGATAGCTTGTATTTACATTATCATCATAGCATAGATGTAGTCTTGTACTTGCAATATCCTCTGCATGTACTACAAACAATCCAAGACTCTGATGCATGTGTCCCTTGGTTTGAGAGAGAGAGAGAGAGGGGAACGGAGATATTCTATATATATATATTCACACACACACACACACACACACACACACACACATACACACACACACACACACATATAGATAGATAGACGGAGGGAGAGAGAGAGAGAGAGAGAGAGAGAGAGAGAGAGATCCACGAGGGAGCTTTTTTTTCTTTTTGCTACGGTAAGTAGAAATCAGAAAAAAGCTCCCTAAAAATCTTCCTCAAAAAGCTCTCTCGATTCCCATCCCCAATTGAACTGGTAACAACAAAATTGAATTTGGAAATAAAATCATCAAGGTAGGGACGCTTCTTCAATGGAGGCATCTCATAAAGCTGAGAGAGAAGAATTGAGAAGGGGGATTACCTTCTTGCACACCTATAGACTCCCCTTGTGTGTAGAGACTCCACCCATATGGGACATGAGCTCCATGTACGCAAAGGATTGCAGAGATCAAATAGAGAGACTCCACCCATATGGGACATGAGCTCCATGTAGGGAAATGATTGCAAAGATCGATGAGAGAGAGAGAGAGAGAGAGAGAGAGAGAGAGAGAGAGAGAGAGAGAGACTTCAAAGTGGGATGGTGGCAAATATACGATCATGAATTTAAGAGCATAGGAAAAAATTGGGGCAACGGGTACACAAAGATTGAGAAAGTGGATCATGGATACAAAATAAGGGCGGGCAACCCACTGTGCCAACGTGACTCAATGGAGGTTGCCATGCAGTAGAGGATGTGGAGAAGAAAAGAAGATCAATGGAGGAAGCCATGATGGAAATCGACCTGCAGAAAATGGAGAAGAAAAGGAGTGAGGCTCCTGGCCTACAAGGATTTGCAACCACGTGGAGGCTCACTCCTTTCTTATTAACAAGTAATATATATATATACAAAGTATAGATGCCATGTGAAGCATTGAAATCTTCTTCTCTTTTATTTTGTTCTTAGTTTGTCAAAAGAACCTTCATAACTTGCCTTCTTTTCATATTATTATTTTAAAATGCCAACGTGAACCTACAATTAGAGCCTAAAGCAAAGAGTTGGAGCCAGTGTAAATTGGTGATAGATGGGTGTACACCAGGTGCTGGTGCAACATGGATTGATTCTAAATGAAAGGATTTTAGCTTGATGAGTCCTAAAAGATCTTGCCAATTACCTAATTCTTGATGTTAGGTTTCAGACTTTGTGGGCGGTTTCGGTTGGGCACCCACCCACTTGCTCCTATTCATTGGTTATAATGACAATAATGAGATAGAGAGGTTCACTCTCTAAAGCTCCACTAAACACATTTTGTCTGCTCCTTCTTCTTCCCCCTTTCTCTCCATCCCTCTCTTGCACTCACGGATCACCTTCCCTTCAAGTGACATCAGAGCATAGGGAGCTCGCCGGCATCCTCACCAACTCACTCGTGCAGCTCTTGTTATCGATTACTTGGAATCTAGAGAGCTTGGCAACTTTGCAAGAAATCAAGCAGAGGATTGGAATGCTTGGGAATCTGCAGACATGCGGACAGTAGAGCAGGGATAAATCGAAAGCAAGGAGAGACTAGAACAGGTTGAAATGGGAGCTTGAGGCGTGCAAGGAGAATCGGGCATGAGCAAGAAATTGAGCAGGTGAATTGAAGAGCTTTGCAAGGTAGTCCCAAAGCAAGGCCGACAGTAGGTCAAGAGCAAGCAGGTTAGGATCTGCAAGGTTGAATTGGGAAAGCCTTGGAGGTTTGGAGCAATCAAGCTCTGAAGCTTTGCAAACAAGCTTGAAGGATTTGAAGAAGGCAGCGTCGTGCAATAAAAGCATTGCAAGCTTGGGCAACTCGTGCAGCGAGGCTCACACCACACATACACACACCCAAATCGGGTAGCTTCAAGAAGTCTCTAATCAGGCAAAATCGGGAGCTTCAAGCAGTTGGATATTCTAAAGCAGGTTGGCAAGCCAAGCTCATGGCATCAAAGCGAGGAGCGAGCAACACTAGCAAGCAAATTGACTACACACACCCAGCTCCCATCTTGGCATGCTCGTTTGACAATCTGCAAAGTCTGACATTTTGATAGTTTGCAATAAAGATTTAAAAAAAAAAAAAAAAAGACTTACACTATGTGTAAGGCTCCGCTCCCACCATTGGCTTCCCACAAGCCCTGGACAACCCCGCTCCAAGTGAGAGTGTGAGCTCCCCGCTTCGAGTGAAAACTGAGAGAATGAGAGCAAGCGTGTGAGAGAGACAGAGAGAGTTGTGAGAGTGAGAGAGACAGAGAGAACAGGGCTTTGATGCCAACACTCTTCCTAACATCGACGAGTGCTTTCGTCTAGCGGTGGAAGGCGACATTGGTTTCACTTTTTGGCATCGACTTAGATTTTTGGCGACCTCAACGTCTGGACACCTCTCATTACGGGGAAATTTCAACATCCGACCCGACGTTGGCTTTTTTGCGGACGACTGTTTTCTCGTAGATGGTTGTGCTTGCAACATACACGGGTGAGGTGCCTCTACCACACAGGAGTGACACCCGACATCAGTACCGAGCGCACAAATTTTGCTCTACGATATAGTTTTTGGCTACGACTCTCTTGGCGGCTACTCGACTAGCATATTTCCGTCCGACGGTGGAAATTTGATATTCCCATTCTACACCGACACGCAAGTACACAGGGGGGTTTTCGGCCCACCTACACCCGATTTCTCCAAGTTTCCACACTTATAGGCACAATGCCTTCTAGGCAATTTTGGCAGTCATATTGACATCAGTTTCTCTGAGGACAAATGTGTTGAAAGATACATATTTCTTTTAGCACACTAAAGTGCTATTGAGCTCTTTTGAGATCAGATATCCTTGCAGGGATACTTTTTATTGTATGCAACAGTTCTTGGCCCTTATTCCTCCGTAGTCACTCATGTACGTTAAGTTGCAGACACTGCCTACTGTACTTTGTGTGGAGCCATTTTTTGGCTATTTTGACAGTTCTCCCGGCTGTTTCTGAGGCTCAAACCGGAATAACCCTTTTTGAGACTGTGGCTAGTCTTTGTGTTTGCTTTAGCCTTTGGAGGGTCGTTTGCATGAGGTCTTCTTTGAGCTGGGGTGTTCTCAAATGTTGTGATACTTTTGATGATACAGATAGTTGGAGCTCCCCTCTTATGGTACCCTTGCCATAGGATATGTATCTGGACGGTTTCTTATGCTTTTGATGTTGAGTTGGTGGTCACAGAACATTGGTTTTGAGTATTTTATGCCCACTAATTGTTTTGAGTACTTTATATGCTTGCTTTTATATTGTCAGGTTTGAGAGTTAGTTCCTTGTACAGAGGAGACTCTGTCAGATTTTTCCCATCAGTCCATTTTATGCGTTCTTGGCACTTCTAGCTGTTCTTACGCAGTGATTTTACTACTTTTGGTTTGAGTTTTCGCTCTTGTTATAGGGGAGACTCTACCAAAGGTATCCCAGGCAATTTGCCATAAAGTTTTTAGCTAAATTCTCTTGAGTCATAGCTACGAGTAGTGCTTCCAAAAAAGAATACTACATCAAAAAGTTTGATGACACAGACTTTGCTATTTGGTGAAAACGTATGCAAGATGTTTTGATCAACAAAGGCTTGATAGCACCCTTGGTGAAAGAAGAGAGAATGCGTAACACTGATGAATAGTGGGAAGGCTTGAATGAGTGTGCTATGACGACCATTCACCTGCACCTTGGTGAATCCATTTAATTAATTACCATAGTGGATAAGACAAATGCCAAAGATTTATGGGATGCTCTATGTGCAACATGGGATGGCAACAATTCCTTGAACAAGGTTTTGTTGATGAAGAAGCTTATACACATGAATATGAAAGAGGGCACTAATGTTAGTTCTCACTTGAACAAGTTCAACAACATATTTTCACAGATGACTTCAAAAGGTCTCAATTTTGGCGATGAGATGAAGGCCATTTTCTTGCTATGTTTGCTACCATCGTCATGGGATACCTTCAACATAGCCATAAGCAATTCTGCACCTAATATCAACTTAGTTTTCAATGATGTTGCTAGTGTGTTTCTCACTGAGGAGATTCGACGTCAATCTCTTAATGCGAGTGGGCATAATGATGCATATGTGGCTAGTGGAATTCGTGATAAGAAAAGGTAGCATGGTCATAGCCGTGGTTGTTCTCAGGATCACAAGCAAGGTAGTAGCAAGAGTTGCGGCAAATACATGATAAATGTTGAGTGTTACTACTGCCATAAAAAGGGACACTTAAAGAAAGATTACCGCACAATGCATCGTGATAAGGGCAGAGAGAAAGCAAAGTCTGACAAACCTAAAAGCAGTGTGAAGATTGAAGAGATTAATGTGGTTGAGTATCTAGTCATTGAGACAGTTTCTGACGTGCCAAATAACGTGTTTATTTTCACATCAAATTAAATTCTTGATGCATTGTTAGCTCTTGACAAGGGTTATGCGTAGAATTGGATTGTGGACTCAGGTGGTGCTGGCTTTCACGTGACTCCTCACAAGGAGTAGTTTTCTAAATACATTACCACACATGTCACAATGAATCTAGGAAACTCTTTTTGTGCTTGATATATGCGATGTGGACAACATCAAGTTTTTTATGCATGATGGCACTGAGTTTATATTGCACAATGTCAGACATGTACCCATATTGACAAAGAGCTTTGATGTCTATTAGTGGACAACTCGATGATTTGGGTTACACTACCATATTTGCTCATGGTTCTTGGATTATCAGGGAAATCTGGTCATGCTTAAAGGCCAGAAGTCTGGCTCATTGTACTCACTTTATGTCTCTTCCGTGAAAGAGAATTCTATTTGTTTAGTCAAGCTGCCGTCTACAGAGTTGTGGCATGGCTGGCTAGGTCACATGAGTCAAAAGGGAATGAAAGTCTTGTAGTGTTCTGGTTATACCCCTGACTCTAACTTCTCTTTATGCGAGCATTGCATATATGGAGAACAGACTAGGTTAACATCAACACCTTTGGACAAGGAGTTAGGGAGTCCTCTAGATCTTGTTCATAGCGACTTTTGCGGACCTATGCCAGTCAAGTATCTAGGGGGAGCATTATACTTCCTGACATTTACAGATGCCTCTACTAGAAATGTGTGGGTTTATCTCTTGAAGGAAAATAGCAACGTCTTTAGTGTCTTTCAGAAGTTCTTAGTATTGGTAGAGAACCAATCGAGTAGAAAGCTTAAAGCCACACCTTACACACCCACCCAAAACAGTGCAACAGAGAGGATGGATAGAACCATTTAGGAACGGATCACTTCTATGTTGTCTACTACCAACTTACCTCAAGACTTTTGGGAAGAAGCTGCTACAATGGCTGCTTATTTGATCAATTGGTCACCTAGTACACCACTAGGGTACAAGGTTTTGTAGGAGATGTGGACATGCAAAGAGCCCAATTATGACAGGTTATGTGTATTTGGGTGTGAAGCATTCTCACATGTGCCAATATAGATTAAACATAAGCTGGACCCCAAATCACACAACTGCATCTTCTTTGGTGGATATGGTGTGGATGAAGAGATGGAATATCGTCTTTGGCACCCGGAATCTAAGAAGGTTATACGCCACAAGTGATATTAAACGATTCTAAGATGCATAGAAAGTGAGTGAAAGACATTGAGTATTGTAGAGTATGGCTTGAGGATGTTTCCTCACCACCAATTATACAGAATGTTGGGCGTGCCAGTGATGCACCTTCCACTAGTATACACACATGTTGCTCTAGAGAGAGTGGAATTCAATAGTCAAACACTGCAAAGATCCACTCATACATCTCGTGCACTTGAGTATTTTGAGTCAGGATTGGACTATTTGCTAGTCACTGACTGCGGTGAGTTCACTTGCTACAAAGAGGCCATTCAAACGGACAATAGCGTGAAGTGAGTATAACTCGATCTTAGAAAATGAAACTTGGGAATTGACAGAGTTACCTGCGGGTAAAGAGGCATTGCCATGCAAATGGGTGTACAAGAAGAAGTATATCAGAGATGATCCCGAGCCTAAGTATAAGGCTAGATTGGTTGCTAAAGGATTCAATCAAATGAAAGGCGTGGATTTTGATGAAATCTTTTCTCCCGTGTTTAAGATGACTACATTGCATCTTGTGCTTGTTTTAGTAGCCATTGAGGACATAGAATTGGTCCAAATGGATGTGAAGATAATGTTTCTTATGGGGATCTTGAAGAAGGTGTCTCCATGAAACAACCAGAAGGTTTTGCGGCAAAGCCTTAGAAGCCAACACGGGCAGAACTGGTGTGTAGACTCAAGAAAGCTTTGTGTGGGTTAAAGCAAGGCTCAAGGCAATGGTACATCAAGTTCGATAAGTACATTCAGTCACAGGGTTATGTAGGGAGACAAGAGGATCACTTCTTGTACACAAGGAGGTTGAATGATGGTACCCTTATCATTCTAATTTTATATGTCGATGATATGCTTATAGCTGGGAAGTGAAAAGATGAGATTCCACTTCTCAAGGATGCCTTAAGCAAGCAGTTTGCTATGAAAGATTTGGGTGATGCACATCACTTCATTGGTATGCATATCAAGAGAGATTGAAAACGTGCCATACTTGAAATTTTGCAGGAAGAGTATGGTCACAAGATCTTGCAACATTTTAATATGCAAGGGGGGAAAGCATTGAGTACCCCAATGGCTGCATACAAAAAACTTGTCAAGAATGATTGTCCCGAATCAAATACTGAAAAGATAGAGATGGAAAAGGTGCCGTATTCTTCGGCAATTGGAAGTCTCATGGTTGCCATGGGTAGCACATAGCTAGACATTGCATATGCAGTGGGAGTGGTCAATAGGTATATGGAAAATCCAAGCAAAAAGCATTGGGAAGTAAAGAAGCTCATCTTGAGATACATCAAGGGCTGAACTAGCAAGTGCTTACACTTTGAGAACAGTGATGCATTCATAGTTGGATACACTGATTTGGATTATGCGGGTTGTGTGGACACTAGGCAATCCACATCTGGTTATGTTTTCCTGTTTCTTGGAGTGGTAGTCTCTTGGAGATCATGTCTCCAAAATTGCACTTCTTCTTCCACCACTGAGGTAGAGTATGTTGTAGTTTTCAGTTCCAGTAAGGAAGTTATCTCGTCTAGTGGGATACCTTGGTATACATTAGACTCCAGTGTTACATTGTGACAGTTAGAGTGCGATTGCGCTAGCAAAGAAACTTGTCTTTCACTCCAAGTCAAAACACATAGAGGACAGGTATCATGTGATACGAGATATTTTGGCTAACAAACAAATTGAGTTAGTCAAAGTTCACATGGATGAGAAACCAACGGATGCTCTAACGAAGAGCTTAGCCTCAGAGCGGTTCACACATTGCATAGAGATGATGGGTGTAAGGTGAATCCATGGTCTTGCTTCATGTTTGTACAATTGTAGATAATAGCCCCTACATTCTTTGGTCACTTGGGCCACGTTTGTCTTCAAGTGGGAGATTGTAAAGGTTTCTAGCCTCGTGGCCGGTTTTAGTCGGGTGCCCGCCTACTTACTCTTATTCATTGGTTTAAAAGACCCTAGGGTTCACTTCCAAAATGCTGAGGTTCCAAAATTCAAAGGGTTGTGTCCAAAGGTCAAAGCTTAGGAAAATTGGATGCTTTGTGTGTGTACAAAAAGTCTTCATGAGACCTACATAGGAGGGGGACAAGCCTTGGAAGTAGGGGATGAGAGAGAAACACACACACACACACACACACACACACACACACACACACACACACACACACACACACACACACACACACACACACACACACACACACACACACACACACTCACAAGCTTCCTTTACACAAAGGGAATGAGGGACACATGTCAGCTCCCTAGCCCAGATGCCCACAAGGTGTACTCAATTTCTATAGGATGGCCATGGAGGTGGACCAATGAGAATTAGGCTAGACTAAATCTAGTTTGATTAATTTAAAAAAACTTAATAAAAGAACCAATAAGAATTAAGCTCTCTAGAAGAGTCTCCCAAGGGGTCCAATGAGCATTCAACAGCCCAATGGCTTGCCTGATTTCTATTGGCCAGGAGACAAAGGGGTCCAATGAGAGTTTAGTTGCATTAATTAATTACCTAAACTTTCAGAAAAGGGGAAGGGGGACACATGTCAGAAGGCTATCACTTATGCCTCTCAATTTTCATTGGCTAAGCATGGCATGGATGGGCCAAAGGGTGCCTTCATGAGTAATATGGAAGAGGGGTCGACCAAGAGAGAGAGGGGTCTGAATTTGTCATCATTATCACACACACACACACACTCACACTCACACAATCTCATGTGTGAAGCAAGAAGACTCTCTCTCTCCTTCTCAAGCTTTAATGGAAAGCTTATCACCTACTCCAAGCTTGTGATAAGGGAGGCCTACACCAAAAACTCTTGGCTTGTGATGCAAATCCAACCAAGAGCCAATCTTCAATGCATGCTCATTTCCTCTACCATGCTAATTACTAAGCTATGCTATGCTAATATGAGTGATTATGTGAGGAGATGTATATCTTTCTCGTAAGACTACTCCTTCTTCCTCTCAATATACTCTCATACCCTGCTAACTCTCACCATCTTCGAAGGTGTGTGAGGTCTTGGGTCTGAGACCATGAGGGAATTGATGTTGTGTTTAGTAAGTGTTTTCTTAGTGCATGAAGCTTCCATATTCATTACACTAGCTAGTTATTGAAGTAACACAAAGTATTGTATTGTAAAATGTCCCTCTTGATGGGAGAAACCTATAATACAAAGCCTTTTGGAGGGGGGACCGGCTCCATGTAAGTCCGGTCCTCAACTATTGTCAATAGCTTGATTTCTCTCACTTTTGAAGTATTGTTCATGCTATCTAAGTAGGTGTTATGCTTTTTGTTGCTCTCTCCTCCCAAGCACTCTTGCTATGCTCATTAGGAACCTACTCTAATGAAATCCTCACTATGTTCATGTTACTTTCCACTACACACAAGTTACTAGGCCATTAAATGTTACATTGGTATCAGAGCACAAGGTTTCTCTTTTCTTGCTCAAGAAGGGAGGTCCTCAAGCTAGCTATAAATGGTTGTTATTATTAATTGAAACTGAGTAAGTAGAATAGGGATTTTTCATCCTTGCAATGCGCTTGCCTTCGTGCAGAAAACGGGGCATCACCGTCGAGAGCTATGGTCTTAATAGTGAAGTCCTACGGGGCTTGCCTATGGCTTAACCACTATTGCGATATTAGAAGCTTGACAGGAGCCGGTGTTGTTTTGTTGTTGAAAGACCCTCTCTTCTATTCCTTTCAATTAATGGTATTCAAGCCATGGGTACAATAGCTTCAGTGCTTTTCTAAAGGGGTAAAGAGGAGTAGTACCTAGGGATTGAAATGCCAAAGTACACCTAAAAGTTGTTAGAATGGCTGACAATAGTAAAGAGAGTGAAATTAATGTTGATAGCTTTGATTTTGCTAATGAGCAGGCTACTAATGTTGCCCCTATGCTTGTTAACTACCTTGTTTCTAGGCTTCAACAAGCCATGAGCAATCCATCCCTCCAAAGTGAAGTGCAACGGCAGCTCCGCGCTCATGGGATTCTCCAAGCTCCCCACCATGATGAGAGAGTACCTAGGAAACCTCCTTGCGAGACTCCCAAAAGAGGCCTCTCTCCGATTCGGGAAGAAGAAGAGGATCCATACGAAGGGCTCAAAAATTTGCTTCTTGATGAGGCATCTCCTTCTCAAAAGAGAACTCAAGAGCCCCCACCAAAGGAACGAGAAAGAAGTAAGTCTCCTGCCACCTCGGTGGAGATGGCCCCCCAAAGACGGCAGGCTAAACGCTCTCCCTCACCTCCTAAACGGAGAAGACCATCGCACACTTATCCACACCATAATTCAAAGAGGGATGACAAAAAGCAAGAGAAGAAAAAGGCGAGAAAGAGGACACCCTCTTGTCCAACTTCTTCATCATTCTTCCTCTTATGAAAGTGATGGTGCAGACAAAGAGGATCAAGGAAAGAAAAAGGCAAGAAAGAGGTCACCCTCTATTCCATCTTCCTCAAATTCTTCATCTTTTGAAGAAAGCGATGGTGCAACTTTTGAACCATTAAAAAGAAGAGGCCATAGGAAATCCTATGATGCATGGAAGAGCTCATCCAAGCTCAAGAAGTTCAAAGAGGGAGGAAAGAGCATCTCTTTCTTACCTACGATGGAACCTTTGGTGCTACAGACAAAGTCTTGGGCTTTATCCCTCAATTCAATGCGGCGTTTGTAGATGAGGGCTTCACAGAGTCCTCTAAGCTAAACCATGTAGCTATGCACTTTCAAAAGGAAATGGTGGTCTAGCATACGGGCCAATGGTTAAGCTCCACAAACATGGAAAGCTTTAAGAGCTTCCATCATGAAGTTGTTTTTGGCCACCGATGCCAAAGTCAAAGTACTCACCGAATGGTGAAGCTTGAATCTCTCTCCTTACAAATCCATTCACAAATATGTAGACAAGTTTTGGGACCTACATCTCAAAGCCACTGTCTTCAAAAAATGGATTTTGGAGAGCAAAAGCAACAATTTTGTGCGGGCCTAACTGAAGAAATGGCGGAGTATGTCAACTCCCAAAGGCCAGGCACCATATCTGTGGTTATACACCATACTATGGTGGCTTCTCAAATCAATTTCCAAACGGGGGCTAAGAGAAGTTCTAAGCCCACGGAAAACAAGGGTTCCAATGAGCCTAAGGGGAAGGACAATATCCAAAGTCTCCTAAGGGCAACTTCAATAACAACAAAGCTAAGGAGAAAGGAGTTTACAAAGGCAAAAACAAACTCTCTCTTCAAGAGCTCGAGAGTTATTGCAAGGATAACCGTTGTTTCAAGTGCGGTGAGCAAGGGCATGCGTACAGTGCTTGTCCCCAAAAGAACACCCACCATGAGCCTCCTAGAGCTACCTTGGTTGAAATCCAAGAAGAGGAAGCTCACTACAAAGGATCTCCTCTATGCCATGCTTGGGGAAAGGTAAGAGAACATGATGCTTTTATTTTCTATGACCCTGGTTCTACTCACAATTTCATATCCACAGAGTTGGCCACCAAGCTAGGCATTCAACCTCATGAGATGGTACCCACAGATGGTGCTTTCAAGGGGCAAGAAGCTTCAGTCACTCCCTTAATCAGGAAATTGAGGCTCCATGTCCAAAGCTATGTGGACAAAGAGGACTTCATTATCTCTCCTGTCAAGCACGAAGATGTAATCCTAGGGGCACCATGGTTTGATTGCATGGCTGCCAATGTTAAATACCCTGAAATAAGAATCTACTTTAGATTCAGGGAAAAAGATATGTACATAGATGCTAAGGAAATAGGTAACACCATACCCATTGTACATATGCAAGCTTTAAATAAGTCAATAAAGAGCTCTTTTTTTGTGTACATAATTTTTGTTAAAGATTTTCAAAATGAACCTAATGCTTTAGCAAGAGAAAATATAAACAACTACGAGGAATTAGAGTTATCCAATTTTCTCAACGGGTTTCAAGATGTCTTTATTGACGACATCCCTTGTGAACTACCTCCTAAACAAGGAAATTATGACCATGCAATTGAACTCCTTCCAAGAAGTTCACCACCTAATAAACCTCCTTGTAGAGTTTCTCAAGCTCAACAAGAGAATATTATGCGGCAAGTGCATGAGCTAGTTGAGAAGGGCATGGTTAGGCCTAGCTCATCTCCATTTTTCTCACCTGTGTTATTAGTGCAAAAGAAAGACACACATATCGTATGTGTGCCGACTATAGAGCACTAAATAGGATCACTATCAAGAATAGGTTTCCCGTCCCATGGGTAGAAGACCTATTTGATAAGCTACAAGGATCCACCTACTTCAGTAGGATTGACCTAAAAAGTGGCTACCATCAAATAAGGATAGTTGATCAAGACATTGTAAAGACCGCGTCTCGCACTATGTTTGGTCTTTATGAATACATTGTCATGCCTTTTGGCTTGACCAATGCACCAGCCACATTCAACCGCTTGATGGAGAAGCTATTCAGGCCTCAAAGAACCTTTACTGGAGTGTTCTTTGATGATATTATCATCTACTCTAATTCACTAGATGAACACAAGCAACACCTCCAGGTAATATTTCAAGGCCTTGAGTACTTCATGATGCAGAGCAAGATCTCCAACAAACAAATGAGGTGGGCAAATTTCTTTTTGCAATTTCATTTTCATATTGCTCACGTTGCCGGCAAGCATAATCAAGTAGACGATGCACTCTCAAGACGGTCGAGAGTGAATGCAGTTTCCATAGCAACTCAAATGATCTATCTTCCATGATAGATGAGTATGCTATTGATCCCGATTTTAGAGATGTGATTTCAGCCCTTGCACTAGGAAAGAAAGAAGAACCATTTACTTACAAGATGGTTATTTTCTCTATGGCAATAGACTATGCGTTACTAACTCACTACGTGAGAAAGTAATGTATGAATCTAATGCTCCTCCTTATGTGGGGCATAGAGGGATTGAGTCTACCCTAAAAGGGATTGAAACATATTCTATTGGCCTACCATGAAAGCAAACATACAAGAGTATGTTTCTAAATGTGTGGTGTGCCAAAAGACAAAGTTTGATAGAGGGAAGCAACCTGGATTGCTTCAACCTTTGCGATTCCCTAATTCACCATGGGAGAGCATATCCATGGATTTTATCTTTGGATTGTCTAAGTCTATCCATGGGAATACTGGAATATGGATGATAGTAGACAGGTTTAGTAAACAAGATCATTTTATACCTGTCAAAAAGACTATCAAAGCCCATCAAATGGCAAACCTATTCATTTCATAAATCTTCAAGTACCATGGCTAGCCAATGTCCATAGTGCCGGATAGAGATCCTAGAATGACCAATAATTTTTGGAAGGGTCTCTTTGAGAATTTAGGGACAAGGCTAAACTTCTCTTCGGCCTTTCACCTGCAAATAGATGGCCAAAGTGAAATAGCTAACCTAACAATTCTTGATCTACTAAAAGCCTATGTAATAGAAGTAGATCAAAGGTCCCAATGGGACAAGTACTTACCCTTAGTGGAGTATGCCTACAATAACATTGTACATACTTCCATGGGAAAAGCACCTTTCAAGGTAATTGAGGGAAGATCAAAAAGTCCCCTACTACTCAAAGTACACGGGAAGATATTTGCTGTAGATGAGTATAGCCAAGACCTACAAGAATCTTTCCAAAAGATTAAGGATGCTATCTCTATCTCACAGCAAAAGGAAAAAGGCTGCTGCTGATAAGCGCAAAAGATCCCAAGCCTTTAAAGAAAATGATTTAGTTAAATTTCCCAAGGCTCGATTAAGGCACACGATGGGCAAGAATCCTAGGGGACACCAAAAGTACTATGCTAAGTTATCAAAAAGGTACTATGGTCCCTTCCAGCTTCCTAGACCAATCAATGAGATGGCCTACCAACTCAAGTTTCCCAGCCATGGGCTCATACACAATGCTTTCCACGTGAGCCTACTAAAGCCTTACAAAGGAGATCCACCTCAAGAACCAACTATTGAAGACCCATCGAAGATCGAGGACCAAGAAGAGCTGTTGGAGTCCGAGTCCATTCTCCGACATGAAGACAAGGTATTAAGAGGCGGTAAGACTATCCGATGATATCTTATTAAGTTTAAGAATTATCCTTTTGAAGATGCTAGATGGATGCAAGGCATACAATCAAAGGATAACCTAAACCTTGTTAATGCTTACAATGCTTCCCTAGAGTAAGCAAATGTACAAATGTTTAAAATGAACAAAGTTTTTGTCTTAAGACTCTCTTTTTCTTTATTATGCACAAATGTGAAGTATGCATGCTTCGAATCAAGTTTGCAAAGACGACGTCTCCCAAACACTAAGTAGAGCTTATCACTCTACTATGGATGATTGATAGGACTAATGTGCATACATGCTTGGGGAAGCCTTAGGCTCTCAAGCACCAAATGGATTAGTCATCCATTCTAGAATGATGTCGTAGGGTAAGATAAGGATCCTCTATCCGCTAGAAAAAGGACTAATGAATAGGCTTTATCTTGTCTACCCCATAGTCGAGGACGACTATGATTTCAAGAGAGAGGTAATGTCATAATAATTAATATCCAATTCTCCTAAATGATTTTCTCATGTTAAACCGATCATTTAATATGGGGAAGTGCCAGGGGAGAAAAAGCTAGAATATTGGTTAAGCTGGCAGACCGGCCACAGTAGGGATCCAAAGGAGGGAAAATAGAGATCCAAAGGGGTGCCCATTTGCAAAAGAGCAATGTGCAACAATGGGATTTAAAGACCCTAAGGATCAACCCATTAAGACTCCAAAATGCTAAGGTTCCAAAATTCAAAGGTTGTGTCCAAAGGTCAAAGCTTAGGAAAATTGGATGCTTTGTGTGTGTACAAAAAGTCTTCATGAGTCCTACATAGGAGGGGGCAAGCCCTGGAAGTAGGGGATGAGAGAGAACCACACACACACACACATTCACAAGCTTCCTTTACACAAAGGGAATGAGGGACGCATGTCAGCTCCCTAGCCTAGATGCCCACAAGGTGTACTCAATTCCTATTGGGGATGGCCATGGAGGTGGACCAATGAGAATCACACTAGAGTAAATCTAGTTTAATTAATAAAAAAGCACTTAAGACAAGAACCAATAAGAATTAAGCTCTCTAGAAGACTATTGGACAGTCTCCCAAGGGGTCCAATGAGCATTCAACAGCCAAATGGCTTGCCTGATTCCTATTGGCCAGGAGACAAAGGGGTCCAATGAGAGTTTAGTGCATTAATTGATTACCTAAAACTCTCACAAAAGGAGAAAGGGGGACACATGTCAGAAGGATATTACTTATGCCTCTCAATTTTCATTGGCTAAGCCTAGCATGGGCCAATGGGGTGCCTTCATGAGTAAAATGGAAGAGGGGTTGACCAAGAAAGAGAGGGGTCTGAATTTTTCCAGTCATTATCACACACACACACACACACACACACACACACACACACACACACACACACACACACACACTCACGCAATCTCATGTGTGAAGCAAGAAGACTCTCTCTCTCTCTCTCTCTTTCGCAAGCTTTAATGGAAAGCTTATCATCTACTCCAAGCTTGTGAGAAGGGAGGCCTACACCAACAACTCTTGACTTTGTGATGCAAATCCAACCAAGAGCCAATCTTCAATGCATGCTCATCTCCTCTACCATGCTAATTACTAAGCTATGCTATTCTAATATGAGTGATTATGTGAGGAGATGTATATCTTTCTCGTAAGACTACTCCTTCTTCCTCTCAATCTACTCTAATACCCCGCTAGCTCTCACCATCTTCAAAGGTGTGTGAGGTCTTGGGTCTGAGACCATGAGGGAATTGATGTTGTGTTTAATAAGTGTTTTGCTTAGTGCATGAAGCTTCCATCTTCATTGCACTAGCTAGTTATTAAAGGAACACAAAGAATTGTATTGTAAAGCCTTTTGGATGGAGAAACCTATAATACAAAGCCTTTGGAGGGGGGACCGGATCCATGTAAATCCGGTCCTCAAACTGTTGTCAATAGCTTAATTCTTATCTCTTTTGAAGTATTGTTCATGCTATCTAACTAGGTGTTATGCTTTTTGTTGCTCTCTCCACCCAAGCACTCTTGCTATGCTCATTAGGAACCTATTCTAATGAAATGCTCACTATGTTCATGTTATTTTATGCTACACACAAGTTACTAGGCCATTAAATTTTACACACTCCAATTACGAGGTACTATCACCTAAAAAAAATGTGGAGAGCTAGGAACATCCGGGCTTTTGAGAGAAACTTTATTGTAGCCCAATTCAAGGATATCATGCATGAAAGCACAAAGCTTATATACCTAATAGGATCAAGGGTAGAGTCTAATGTGCAAGCAAAAGAATGGAAACATGTACTAAGTTGTATCAGTGGCCCAAGATGATGATTTTTACAGTCATTTGTGGAAATGTTGTCCTTTCAAGGCACATGTAGTGCTCAATGTTCACTTTACATCGATTGCTAAATTAATATATAATCTCTTTGTTAATATATCATTGTACATTTTCAAAGGCCTTTGAAATCAACGTGCATGCTTTGATAAATGCGTGAAGGGTGCTTGTGTGTGTGTGTGTGTGTGTGTGTGAGAGAGAGAGAGAGAGAGAGAGAGAGAGAGAGAGAGAGAGAGATACTTGATGTCCTCTTCTTCTTCCTCTTCTTTTTGTACTATTTTATTCCCTTCTTCAAAATTCCAATAGTGATGCATCCTTCAAATAATTTAAATAGCCTTTGTATAACGTCCCTCTATGACTCACTATATAGTAACATGTGTTAAGTATGGAGCCTCATTTGCCCCTTGTGATTTTTCTAATTAAAAACTCACATTTGTAAGGCCCCCATTATGAGGAGAAGCCATAGTGCATGAAGAAAAATCACTAGTCGACAACCAAAATTTTCACGGCTAGTCTTAAGCTAAAGTATCTCAAGGAAAGGATTCCCTTAATTGAGTGGGAGTAATGGCGGAGGAAGGGAATCTCAAGATCGAGAAGTTCAATGGCAAAACTACCAACATTGGAAGATGCAGATTGAAGACTATCTCTACCAGAAGGACCTCTATTTGCCACTAGGCGGTCTTTCAAAGAAGCCCGCAATGATGGCAGATGAATCATGGATTTTCCTTGACCGAAAGGCACCGGGAACAATCCGGTTAAGCTTGGCGTCAACTATGGCCTTCAATGTTTTGGAGATGAATACCATGGAGGACTTGATGAAGTCACTTGACGGCCTCTACGAGAAACCATTGGCATCCAATAAGGTATTTCTCATGAAGTTCTTGTTCAATCTAAAGATGGTAGAGAATGGTTCAGTTGCAAAAAACCTAATTGACTTTAACACCAATATAAGTCAACTTCAATCAATGAAAATGAATTTTGATGATGAAGTGCGAGCTCTCCTTATACTATCGTCTCTACCAGATAGTTGGGACAGCCTTGTGATGGCTGTAACTCTATCTTTGACACAAATACTCTTAAGTTTGATGATGTTGTGGGTGTTCTCCTAAGTGAGGAAATGCGAAGGAGAAGCACAAGAGAATCATCAAGTGCTTCATTGTCAATGGAAACAAGAGGAAGGCCTAAGGAGAGGTTCAAAAACCAAAAGGGTCGTGATCGCTCAAGGCAGAGCAAGTCATGCACAAAGTTAGTTCTTGAATGTTGGAACTGCAACAAGAAGGGCCACATCAAGAAGGATTGCTGGTCCAAGAAGAAGAAGGAGTTGGAGTCTCAAGACAGCAAGCCAACATCCAAGGACAATGTGGGAGGTAAAGTAGAGCAAGATGCTCTTATTCTCTCATTAGACAATGTGTCTAATTCCTGGATAGTAGATTCTGGGGCTTTATTCAAGGTGACACCACACAAGCAGCATTTCCAAGATTACACCAAAGGTAATTTTGGGTATGTATACTTGGGAGACGATGAAGCTTGTGAGATTGTGGATAAAGGTACAGTTTGTGTCAAAATTGCTAACAAAAATGAATGGAAGCTTAAAGATGTAAAGAATGTTCCTTCTCTTTGCAAGAATTTAATCTCTACAGGACAATTGGAAGATGAAGGTCACAACATTGAATGCGAAAACAAACGGTGGAAGATCTCAAAGGAATATTTGGTGGTTTCCAAAGGAGAAAAGGTTGGTACATTTTACTTGTGTACTATTAGCTCACAATCTTCAGCTTGTGCAACAACTACATAAGTTGACAGTGCAGTGTGGCACTATCAGCTTGGACATATGAGTGCCAAAGGAATGCAAATCCTTCAAACAAAGATACTTCGACTAGGTTTGAAAGAAGTGGACTTAGAGTTCTGTGAAGATTGTGTTTATGGAAAACAAAAGAGGGTAAAATTTCAAAAATCAAGAAATGAAAGAAAAAATAAAAAATTTGAGTTGGTTTATTCTAATGCTTGGGGTTCTGCAAGTACACCATCACTTGGTGGCTCATTGTACTATGTAACATTCATAGATGATGTGACTAGAAAAACGTGGGTTTATGTAATGAAGAATAAATCTGATGTGTTTTTCATATTTCAAAGGTGGAAAGCCTTCGTGGAGAATGAAATAGGTACTTAAATGCCTCAAATCTGACAATGGTGGCAAATATTGTAGCCAATCTTTTGAAAGCTTTTGTGCTAGCAATGGTATTTGGAGGCAAAAGACAACCCCAAGGACACCTCAAAAAAAATGGGATTTTGGAATGGATGAACAAGACAATCATGGAGTGAGCACGAAGCATGCGGCTACATACAGGCCTACTGCTTCGACTTTGGACAGAAGCAGTAAGTACGTATGTGTACTTAATCAACCGGTCACCCTCAATGGCATTGGATGGGGGAGTTCCAGAGGAGGCATGGACATGTAAACCGATGAACTATTCATTTATCAAAGTGTTTGGGTGCGAGGATTTCATGCACATAGATAGAAGCCTAAGGCCAAAGCTAGATGCAAAGTCCAAAAAGTGTTTCTTCATTGGCTATGGAGAAGGTTACCTTGGGTATTGCCTATGGATTCCTGAAGATGGTAAAATCTTTAGGAGTAGGGATGTAATTTTTAACGAACAAAATATGTACAAAGATTACTTGGAAAAAAAACAAACAAAAGAAACATGTGATCAATACATGGAGCTTGAGGACGGTGAAGACTCAAGGAATGCAAATGGTGATAACATACAACAATGTCAACAAAATGAGGAGCCTCTCCCTATTCCACAAATATCTACAAGAGCAAGTAGACCTCCAAAAAGGTTTATTCCTTCCTTCAACCATCTCTTGATCTAAGATTCAGGAGAGCCAAAATCATTCGAGGAAGCTATGCAACACGAATACAAAGAAGAATGGATAAAGAGCATGCAAGTGGAGATGGACTCATTACATTGCAACCAAAACATGGCAGTTGGTTGAGTTGCCTAAAGGGAAGTGGGCACTTCAAAACAAATGGGTGTATAAGTGGAAGAAGAAGGTAGGAAGAAAAGGTACAAGTCTAGGCTTGTGTGGTAAAAGGGTTTTCACAAAAGACAGGTATTGACTTCAATGAAATACTTTCTCTTGTTGTAAAAATGAACTCAATTAGACTTGTCTTAAGCCTTGTGGTTGCTCATGATTAAAAGCTTGAGCAAATGGATGTAAATACCGCATTCCCTCATGGTGACTTGAAGGAGGAAATTTCCATGATTCAACCAAAGGGGTATGAAGTAAAAGATAAGGAGAAAATGGTTTGCAGATTAAAGAAGAGCTTGTATGGTTTTAAGAAAATATCAAGAAAGTGGTACTTGAAGTTCGATCGATGGATGTTGGATCATGGATTCACAAGATGCAACTCACATCACTACATCTACACAAAGAATTTGGGAGATGGGAAGCTCATCGTCCTAATGTTGTATGTTGATGACATGATGATTGCAAGTGCTAGCATGCAGGACATCAAAGACCTAAAAGAGGAGTTGTCTAAATCTTTTTCAATGAAAGATTTAGGTGTTTCAAAGAGGATACTTGGTACGAAGATACCAAGGGACATGACAAAGAAGACAATAAAGCTATCTCAAGAGGACTGCATCAAGAAGGTACTAGAAAAGTTTGCAATGCAAAACACAAAAACAGTTTCTACACCTTTGGCTGATCACTTTAAACTATCCAAGGATATGTGTCCAAAGACACAAGAGAAAATAACCTATATGTCTAAAGTTCCATATGCTGCAACGGTAGGTTCTCTTATGTATGCTATGGTCTGAACAAGGCCAGACATTGCATATGCAGTGGGAGTTGTAAGTAGGTTCATGGACAACCCAGGTAAAGAGCACTGGCAAGCTGTGAAGTGGATACTTAGGTATCTGAAAGGGACAACAACAAATGCTTTGTATTTTGGAGGAACTGATATTTTTCTTCATGGGTATGCGGATGCAAATATGGCAGGTGACAAAGATACTCGAAGGAGCACTACTGGCTATGTCTTCACAGTTGGAGGCACAATAGTAAGCTGTGCTTCAAACCTGTAGAAAGTGGTCTCACTTTCTACCATGGAAGTAGAGTATGTAGCAATGACGGAGGCAAGCAAAGAAATTCTGTGGCTTCATAGATTCTTAGAAGATCTTGGATTTAAACAAGACAATTGTGTCTTGTATAGTGATAGCCAAAACGCTATCTATCTTGCAAAGAACTCAGCCTTTCATTCAAGGACAAAGCACATTGAGGTGAGATATCACTTCATACGCACTCTTCTGGAACAAGGACAACTAAATCTAGGAAAGGTGCATACAAGTGAAAATCTTGCAGACATGTTTACAAAGTTGGTCAACAAGGAGAAGTTGAGCTTTTTCTCATCTTCAATTGGCATTCAAGGATAAGAAGCGAGGATGGAAAGCAGTCACAGGTTTGGTGTTACGAGAGCGAATCACACCACCCATAAAGTGCATGCAACACAACTTAGATCAACATAACGTCAATCGAGGACACATATGACATGATAGGGACACAAAGGAAATATCTTTAGGTTGTAGGCTGAGACCATCCTACACATACAACACTTTGGAAGGCCAACTAAATCACAACCTAGAGTCTCACTGCTCTCAATTACACCACCTAAGCCACATACACACAACGGAAGGAAACCCATCAAATCATGCAAGAATCGTATGTAACTTAAGGAACACCATCCCCTCACTAGGATACACCTGTCCCTAAGCCTCTACACTTAAAACCCTAGCTCTAAACCCATCTACGAAAAACACGTATAAAGACAGAGCCAAAATTTGAAAGTGTAGCTCATGTCGCTACAATTCTAGTGACTACTTGTAGGCAAAAAACAGACATCGTTTGATATACTTATGGCTGCAAAGATCTTGTAGATGTGCAAGCACGTTCGCTCCGTTCCACGAGGAATGCTTGGTGTTGTCACATAGATCTTGCTGAGGCTAATGCGATGGTGTAGTCAGATTCTCCAATGTGATGAACGAGCGGGGAGTAGCGCCAGGATGAAGCTTACACTCTCTCTCTTCCTCTCTCGCACACATTCAAAGACAACTTAAAACTTAGATTATGATTAAATTTCTTCTTACAAAATGACCTAGGTACCTTATATACTAAGGTTACCTTAGGTTAACCAAAAATAGAGTTTGAGGGGTCAAATGGCTTGGCATTTACAATCTGGAAGTGCCATTGCACCCCGGCTTCTGCAACTAGACTAACTACTTATTACAAATGATGTTTATGATCATAATTTGCAACATCTTATAACTCTCAAAAAATAATACTTTGTTTAGTTATGTTGTGCGTTGACCCAACCGTCAACACTCCCCCTCTCCGTGTTCATGTCGTCCCTGACATTACCTGGTTGTCAATATCGGTGCGGTCTTTGTTGTCGTTTTGTTGATGTAAAGAAAGTATAGGTTGTAGCCTTTGAAAGATCTTGTCTTGTTCGTCAAATCCGACGTACATATCTTCACAAGATTCATAAAATTCATAATTGATGATGAACTTCATGTCTTTCATACCATGCTCAGATGAAGCATCTATTTCTGTCGTTATAGGTCTATTGCCATATTCTAAATTAAGAAGAACCCAATCTCGTTCAACTTTATTCTTGGTTGCTCTTGTAGATCTGTCAATTCTAAGTATTTCTCATTCTTAGAAACAAATTCTACAATCTGTAGAATTCAGTGATTGGCTTTTAGATCTTGTGAGCCAATGACAACTTTGTAAGGATTCTGTAGAATTTTTTTGGCTAAACCTTCAACTTCTTTAGGCCAAGTTGCACTCTAATGCAAAGTCTATTTGTCAGACCAAATCTGGGAGATAACAATCATTTGAGATCCTTTGATTACCCTTATGTTTGCTCTTTGTCATTGGGGACTTCTTTGTTCCTGCATCAAGGTGATCAAAGCCGCATTTTCCATTGTTAGCTTTTGTTTTCTCTGTAAATCATTATAGTGCTTCTACTTGATACATGACTTAATTAAAGCTTGAAAAACCCCATTTAATTCCCCAAGTTAGTAACTTGCTTCAAAAGGGCTTATCCAACATCATTTGTGATAGATGACCAACGATGAGCTATCATCGTCCATTTGTCCCCAAAATTCATAAACATGATATACAGGGCATATAGATGGCTATCATGGCTTTAGATTTGAAAAAAATGCATCTTTGGCTAGCTAGGGTTCTCTTTTTTTTTTTCTCTTTTTTTTTGAACCCTAAGCTTGTATTCTCTATGCATAGCCTCTAGAAAAAGTTTGGCTTGATTTTGACTTGTATTTGGCTTTTGAAGCTAACTTTTTGGATTTCATTGTCAAGAAAGGATGATGGGCATCTGTGGCACCTTTTGTTCTTGTCAATAAAGTTAGTCCCTTGTGTTTGTTAGGATTCATTAAGTCAGATACAAGATAAAAGATTACTGTATAAAGAACTACTTCCTGTATACGGCCTTGTAGGCGCATGAAGTGTCTGATAGACAACTTTACACTTGATGCTTCTTTCTTTTAGTCGATCACCAACTTTCTTTGTCCTTGTAGGCCACCCCTGATTTTTATGATCATTCTTAGTCATGTTTGGCCTCATGTTGTTGTTGAAGAACGATCGGCATGCTTTCTTACCTCTTACATTCTAGCCTTGTGCATATGGCTTTTGAGACAAACGTCGTAAAGTGTCGTCATTTTCTTGGGCCTTCTTCTCTTTCTACTGCTCGGCATTTGTTCAGTAACTTCTTCATCTAGATTATGGAATTTCTTTTTTGTTTTTCTCAAGAAAAAACTCAAAAAATGACTAAATAAAACCAAAAATTAACTCAATCAAAAAAGTAAAATCAAGTTAACAGAAATATAAATGCTATGTACATTGTACAATGTCCCTAGGGGTTCATATATGTATTTTGTCCCCGAATTCCTCTTGTAACGCTACTATGAGGGCATATACTTTGAATTTTGTCAAAAAATGTCACAAAACAAAATGAAAATATTCAATAGAGCTCACAAAACGTTGCCCTCTAATATTCATGTATCAAGTCCACATTTAGAATGTCTCCCCCCTTGCTATTTGGAGTCCTCTCCTTGACGACATGTTATCACCAAGGGTATGTGTTGTGCTTGGGCAATCAAAAATTGTGCCTATGTAGGTTGTGTAATGTAGCCCTATTATGCATACTAGTCAATGCATTGAAAAGATTTATGTTGTGCAAGATGTGGGTATAAGCAATTCTCTTATTGGCATTTGTTGGTGAGGCTTTCTATTCTAAGCAATGTGCTGATCTTTGAAGCTCATGTTTCGTTTGCTTGATGGAAGGTTGTAGAGATATTTTGAAGGCTTACTTATCTGTTCGATGCTTATTTGGAATCCAATTTAGCCTTGTGGTTGGTTGTTAATTTGGCATTGTTCCTCAGAGTGGGTTCTTTTCTAACTGTACTGTAACCGTAGGAGGAATTGAAATAATTCAAGCGGCGGTGCAATAACAATAGATTTATTACTTCGTTTGGGACCCACTTCTTTGTGATTACTGGCTGCTACGTTGATGCTGCTCGTTTGGGAACCCATACGTGTCCCTGCTTTGTTTGTGTTTGAAGAGACTTATTTGGGATTCACCTTGTCTTTGTGTGAGTCTTCAACGGTCTTTGCTTCAGCTCTTGTACTCTTGGTTTAGGACGAGGTTCAGACTTTGGGAGTTGATACTTTGGTAGTTGACAAATTAAACATTTTGGAATCCAAATAAATTCCTTACCTCTTTGTGCTTGAGTCAACTTCTTTGAAACCCAAATTTGAGCTGTGGAAGCTTGCAACTTTGTGATTTTCTTAGCCACTCTTGCATGCTTTGATTGTTTTTCTTTTGGTGTTAGATCTTGTGATTTTTCATCAGATATCTTTGTCTTCATGATCCATACCTACTTTTGGCCAATCTGGCTCTTTGGTATCCAGATTTGTCAAACTTTTTGGTTCTGAATCATTCTTTTCTTTTGGCCTTCTTTGTTCAGTGATGACTTGAGTTTTTGGTAAGGAATGTCACAAGAGTCATCACTATCGCTACTATCCTCCGCAAGGTTGCATGCTAGCACTTTCCTTTTGTGGTTTGGCTGGTTATGGAAAGTTACTTTCTATTTTCTCTTGAATTGTTGTTTTTGGGATGACTTTGGTATCCACTTGATTAGCGCGTTGTTAGCTCGTTGATATGGCTGTGCTCTTCTTGGTCGATTTTTTTCTTTATATATGGGAGCCACATATGAGGATGCTTGTTGCAGTTGTGTTTCCATTGAGGATTTTGGAATCGACTTTTGATGCAGCTTATTTTTGTAACGATGGCACTGTTTCCTGGGTCTTTGATATAGACAATCATTAAACCATGCATTTGTTAAAGTTTCCTTCTTGTCACTTGCTAGGTTGTCTGGATTTCCATTGTCGGCATTTTCTTGAAGCTCCAAGTGTTCTATAGAGTCATAGAACTCATCTTCTTCTTCATCTTCGCTTTCTTGGATTACACTCACTGCAAAGTAAGGAACAAAATCATAGCCATTTTCATCACAAAACTTTGTTGTTGGATCTTCTTGAATAGCGCACACATCTAGATTAGCCAAGATGTGTTCCCATTCAAGTGGCTCTAATTATTCCTCAAGAAAGGGTTGTGGGATATAATCCTCGTCTTTGAATCCCTTTCTAAGATGCCTTCCTCTCGCTTTAAGCTTCTGCATTGCGAAGCTCCACACATCCACAGTTCTTTAGGCTTACCCAACCATGCTAGAAGTTCTCACCCTGCTACGATAGCGGAATCAAACTCCTCCATAGGTGTTCTTGTCACATCTCTTTAACTATGGTCCTTAAGATTTATGCTTGTCGTGGTTTCCATATGTCTCAAGTAGATATCATCATAACCCCAGTCTTGGACCATTTTCAATTTTCTCATGAATGGTCTTCCTAGAATGATACCATTGTTGTTCTTCTTGCCAAACTCAACAATAACAAAGGTTTGCTCATATTCAATTCCACAAGAAGTAACAACTACTTTTTCTAACAGTCCTATGGGCCTTTCCATGTGACTGTCTACAAGCTAAAGTTTCATCCTTGTAGCCCTCACTGCTAATTTTCCCCATGTTTTCCAGGCCTCTTTTGTTGTCATGGAAATTCCAGCTTCGCTGTCAAGGACTGCCATGGATTTTATATCTTGGAATTCCACAGGAAGAGTGGTGTTCCCATCTTCTCCCTCATAATACTTGCCTACCTTGTTTAAAGGCACTAGCTTAGTATTTAGTTGAGGCATTTCAAGATCTTTGATCCCTTCCTCGATTTGAGTCATTGGTTTTTTAACACCACAAATCTCTAGGCATTTTCGCATAGTAGTCCACATGTTTGGTCGTATTCTGAGCAACTCGGCTAACATTATTGTATAAGTGCCTAGTGTCAACAAAATGTCTATCAATCCTTTTGAATTGATGACCTTGTTGGGAGACACTCTCTGTGACGGAATTGCAATAACATTTGACTTGGCCTAGTATTCTCCCGTATAAGATAGTAGTGTTCTTAGCGAATGGGGCTGAATGTCCATAGACTGCACAGATCCTTTGTCTCCCCAATACAATTCCACTTCTAGATTCATTTGAGATAGCCTCAAATTCCTCTATTGGTGGAAGAGACACTCTTCTTCCATCACCCAGCTGGTTTACTCGTCTGCTTAGCTCACTTGCTTCATTGGCCTCTCTGACTTGTTTCCACAATTTGTCAAGACCATCTATTTCTTTATAGATGTCAGATATAGTTATTTGAAATCCCTTAGAAGAGTCATCTGTGGTATTCAGCACTATCATCGGCTCTAATGTAGGGTCCTTGAGCTTTTGTCCATGCTCGTTGACTGGAATCTAGCTCTTTTCGTTCTTGGTTTGGTGGGATTATTGGTGTAGGTAAGACATGAATCACACCCTCAGGTTTTCCATCTAGTGGTTCTAATAAAGCTTGGGCTTTTTGAATCATTTTCTTGCACATTTCAAGCGTGTCCTTTTCTAGTTCAGCATATGGATATGTCATCCACCTCTGTTCTTGGGTTTGGTCGTTTTCTAGCCGTGTTTCATAGGATTTTAGGAGGGCGTCTAAATGCTCATTAACATTTTTGACTAACACTGATCCTCCCGAACTAGCACTTTTTGATTTCTCATCTATGGATGGTTCTTCTGGAGGTTGAGACATGTGCATAAGAGAAGGTGCAACCATTTCCTCATGTTGTCTTATCTTCTCTTCAACTTTGGTAAGCTTCTCAGGTAGGGATTTATGCTCTTGTTCCCTACGTGCTTTCATCCTAGCCTTTCTAGCTTTCCAGCTGTTCCATTTGCTCTTGATCTCTTGACTAGGTGCATCTGTCTTTGGTTCACGTGTCTCTACACTCACGTCACTTTTTTTTCTCTATCTCTAGGTTCTCAACTTCTTTTTGAGCTTGGGCTCTCGTAACTACCTGAACTAGTACGACGTTTTCATTTTTTGAGCTATTGGGTAGCTGAACAATTCCTAAGACATTCGTTGTGATCTTTTTGAATATGTTTGGATTTTTGGATAGTCGGGGATCAAGTGAATGAAACCACAATCAAGACAATAGGAATTCACTTGGGTGACCTCCGTCTGAAGACATTGTTTGACCAAGTGGTTGTCACGGATTTTGTGACAATCTATTTCTAGTTGAGGAGCTTCTTCTTCCAATTCCTCTTTGTTGTAAACATGCTCTGACCTAGCTAAGCCTCTATTCACAATGAACCACAATGTCCTTTTTTCCATCTCGTACCTTCTTTCTTCAGGTCAAAATGCAGGAGGTGGAGGTTGTACCGGCCTCACCATTCCATGTGTTTCTCTCATCTTCTATCGCTTTGAAGGAAAGTATCCACTTTGGTTGTTGTAATACATTGTAGCTCGTACTAGCGCTTTTTTGTTAGATGCTTCCATCATTTGTGTATATCTCATGTCTATAGGCATTCTAGCACCTGGCAGTGGAGGTTGTTGTCTGAAGACAAGTTGTGGTCTTGCAACTCCTACAGGACCTGGTGCATTCCCCATAGCATATCTGGGTGGAGTAGCTGCTATTGGAATAGGTTGTACATACCTGCCCCTAGCATTTTCGATGCTATAGTAACACTCTTCTCTCGTATGGTTTGTCCATTTTCTCTCAATTGTGCACCATAGATGTCCTTGGAGGTCAGATTTGACTAGAGGAGCAAGTCTCTGAGCTAATCCTTCTATAAGCTTCATTTGCTCACTAGATACCTCTGGCTTTATAGTGGGTTGAGTTCTTGGTGAATCACTGCTCTGCAAAGATATATCACTCTTAGTATCATATTTTCTCAAGGTTCTACTCTGATTTGGGTAAGAGTAAGTTATAGGGGGTGGTGATGGTACATATGGCCCTGTTGTGATCGTGATTCCACCTCTATAAAAGTCATGTTCTATGGTCGCATCTGGGTACGTCCATGGTCCATTTGGTAGATTCACTTAAGGAGGCATGTCTACCATCTCTGTGATCATTTCATCTCTCGTTATCTCTCTAGAAGGGAATCCAGGTGGCTCCCTCTTTGGAATTCTCATAGGAATTCTCATGTTTGGTGGAGGCATCTGTGGTCCTTCATTGACCAAATATCCACCTCTTTCTAGTGCATTTTGTGGGTTTGTGTTAAAATGTGGATAGATTGTTATTTCAACACTTCTAGCTTGGCTTGCCATACCTTTGGTCATATCTACAAAAGGATTGGTAGATTGGCTTTCCATCCTGATGATCTTAGCTTTCTTAATGTCATGCTCGCTCAATACTCTCAAGATAGTCCTTAATAAGCACCTTTGGCTTAGTGAAACTTATCCCTTTTTACCCTTGATCAGATCTCTCAAAAGTCAAGAATTTGTGACTCTTTTGGTCTCTGGATACTAGTTTTGGGTACCCTAAAAGTTTGGATTTAGGAACTTGAGAAAATCCAGCTCTAAAACCAAAACCCGCAAGCTTTTCTCCTGGCTGTACATGACTCGATTTGGAGTTGTTCATAAAAAATTAGAGAAGTTTTGGTGAACTGCACTTGAAACAGCACGCAAAACAGTTTCAAGATCAAGGATTTTTTCTTGTATCTTGACCAAATGTGACCCAAATTTGTTGAAACTTGGTCACTAGGCTTATTTTATGCCAGCAAGCACTTATGTGAGCTCAGATGTAACTTTTGACCTCTACTTTGGCACTTGAGACATTATACGTGTACAATGTCTATGTGCTCATAATTTGACAAAGTTTGGTATGTGAGCTCTCCTTGATGTCCTCTACCCACTGCAAGTTTCAGTGAATTTGACCTTTATTTTGACACTTGAGACATTATACGCGTATAATGTATTTTGTGGCAGAATGAGGTGACTTTTGTTCCCTCATTCCTTATCACTCAAGCGACTCTGAGCAAGTTTCAAAATTCAATTTGGACATTTTTTTAGCAAGTTAAGACCAATATAAGCCTGAATCTGTAGTTTTGTGTCTTTTGCTCTTTGCAAGCCCAAATGAGCTCCAAATTCTATGAAATTTTGGCTAGGGACTTCTTTTATGCTCTAGGACACTGAGGTATACTCAAATGTTTGATTTGACCGCCTATGAGGTATTATACGTGTATAAAGTCTTTTGGCTCAGAATGACATGAAATTTTGTAGACAAGCTTAAAACATCATTTCCCAACCCTCTGTGTGGTCAAAAGTGAAATTTGACTTTAGAAACTGGCCTTGAGACATCATACGTGTATAATATCTATATGCTCAGATTTTGATAAAATTTGGTATGTGAACTTGTCCAGAGGTTCCTCTCTATATTGCAACTCACAGCAAGTTTCAAAATTGAATTTTGGCACTTTTTGAGCAAGCTATGGCCAGTACAAGCATTCACTTGCATAGATGCATCTTTTGGTCTTTGCAAGCCCAAAAATGATCCAAATTTGATGAAATTTGCCCTAGATGCTTTCTAAATAATGTAGATCACAAGGGTACAATTAGATGTAACTTTTGACCTTAGATTTGGCCTTGAGACATTATACGTGTATAAAGTTTTTTTGCTCAGATTTTAGTTCTGTTTCTACCCGAGATTCCACTTAGTGTGTATAACAAGAATATGTGCTCACATCAAATTTTGGATGTCAAAACTGCAAAAAATCATCAGTTTTCACAAGGAAATCCTCTGGAAGAGTAAAATCCCCTTAACTCTCAACATATATGTCTATATGATATGAGATTTGATGTATGTGCTCAACACAACATGCAGAAGATGCGTATAATGTCAAAACTTCATTTTGGCTACCAGAATCACCCTTTAGACATCATACGCATATGATGTCTGTTGATGAATTTTTTGAAGAATTCATTCACAACCATCCCCAAGTCTCTAGCAGTAGCTTTCAAGCACTTCTACCAATTTTATGCAAAAATGTGCTCAGAATCTCAAGTTTTCCTTTTTTCCGTTTCACACACTCTTTTGTCTTTTGGGAAGTAAAACCCCCCTTCTGAACACTCTGGTGCACTTAGATTTTTGAAATTTGGTCTCCAAATGCCCCTTGAGACATTATACGTGTATAATGTCTATGTTTACAGAATTTTAGTTTTTGCACACAAGTCCCTTGCACATGCCCTCTTATATACACAACATCAATCAGTCATGCAAAAATGTCAACAGAAAGCTGTTTATTGCATTTTTACCTTCAAAAGCATACTTTTTTGTGATTTCAAATGCAAACAAGCACTTAGCAAATAGATCAATGATGAATAGCTCTAGATCAAAATCAGATTACTTACCTAAAGCTACTTACAAATCATATGGGGTTTTGCATCTATGAGTAGAAAAACACTTCAATGCCACACACAGACTAACAAACACTTTTATCACCTCACAAACCACTTGACCACCAACAACTACTCTAATCTACAAATCCTAACTAAATCTACCTAGTCGCAGACCCTCGGCAAGACACACACACACACACTTCCTGGCTATCCACTTGATCTCAGAATAACCTCTACCTAATCCACTTAAAAGAAATGATTTGTTTAACCAAAACTAAAGCAAGCAACCATCAACAAGTGTTAGTAGGAATACCTACCTAAGTCCTTGTATCCTTGGCAACAACGCCAATGTTGCGGGAGCAAATCACACCACCCATAAAGTGCATGCAACACAACCTAGATCAACATAATGTCAATCATGGACACATACGACACGATAGGCACACAAAGGAAATCTTGTTAGCTTGTCAGACTGAGACCATCCTACACATACAACACTCTGGAAGGCCAACCAAACCACAACCTAGAGTCTCACTGCTCTCAACTACATCACCTAAGCCACATACACACAACGGAAGGAAACCCATCAAATCATGCTAGCATCGTATGAAACTTAAGGAACACCATCCCCTCACTAGGATACACTTGTCCCTAAGCCTCTACATTCAAAATCCTTTCTCTAGACCTATCTGCAAAAAATGCGTATAAAGATAGCAGAATTTCAGAAGTGCCCAAAATTGAAATCTATGAGTACCTATGCGTCGCTTATGTCGCTACTACAATTCTAACGACTACTTGCATGCAAACAATAGACATCGTTTGATATACTTACGGCTGCAAAGAGCTTGTAGCTGCACGAGTGCATTCACTCCGTTCCGCAAGGAATGCTTGGCGTTGTCGTGTACCTCTTGCCGAGGCTAACGAGATGGTGCAGTAAGATCTCCAATGTGATGAACGAACGGGGAGTAGCGCCAGGATGAAGCTCACACTCTGTCTCTTCCTCTCTCACACACAATTGACGACAGCTTAAAACTTATGATTATGATAAATGTTTTTTACAAAAATGACCTTATATACTAAGGTTACCTTAGGTTAACCAAAAATAGAGTTTGAGGGGTCAAATGGCTTGGTATTTACAATTTGAAAGTGCCATTGCACCCCGGCTTCTCCAGCTAGACTAACTACCTATTACAAATGATGTTTATGACCATAATCCATAGCATTTCATAACTCTCAAAAAATAAGGCTTTGTTTAGTTATGTCGTACATTGATCCAGCCGTCAACATTTGGTTTGGAGATCAGTCTCCAAGTGGGAGATTATTAAGTATGGAGCCTGATTTACCCCTTGTAATTTTTTGTATTAAAAGTGCACATTTGTAAAGCCCTCATTATGAGGAGAAGCCATAGTGCATGAAGAAAAATCACTCGTCGGAAGCCAAAATTTTCACGGCCATTCATCGGAATATTCCTCTTCCCCAAAATATTATGGTCGGACGGTGGCCGAAAAGTGGTCCAAAAATGGCTGATTGTTTGGTTGGTTGGCCAATGGCCGATAGTCAATGGCCGGTAGAGCCGGTGGTTGATTTCAAAGATGGGCTTGTCTTCTCAAGGGCAGCTACACATGGGCGGATTGGAGGGTCCGATTTGGACTTGTCTACACAAGGGTGGCTACACACGGCTGCCTCTCATGAGAGAGGGCAACCCTTTTGGCCTATAAAAGGAGGCCCCTTCTACACACAAAACCAGATTGTGAAGAATTTTGCTGCATTGTGAAGCTGATATGAGGTGGTGAGAGTGAAGCAAGGTGGGAGCTTCAAAAGGGTATAATCCCTTTGTAATGTACTTCTTGTTTTGAAGTACTAAAGCCATTGAGTGGCTACTTTCTTGTGGACGTAGATCACATTGGGTGAACCACGTATATCGTGTGTAGTCTCTCTCTCTCTCTCTCTCTCTCTCTCTCTCTCTCTCTCTCTCTCTCTCTAATCTCTCGTGTGTGAAAATTATCTCTCTCCATCAAGTAAACTACTCAATTATCTACTTAGCTACGTCCTGTTTCCAAAATGGATGTATATTTTATTTCTCTTAATATTGTGGCTCTTTCATCCATCATGGATAACAAGGTGAAAGCCTACTATGGCCTACATAAGGTTATTGAGACGGTAATAAGAGGCTTTTTTGTGAGAGAGTAAACAGGAAAATGACACTAATATTTTAAAGCATTTTTCATCATCAATAAATATTATGTGTTTTGAAAACAAGTTTAAGGATGAACTATTTAAATTCCAATATAGTTCAAAAGCATAAAAATAATGGCTGAAAAATACTTCAAAGCATTGAAAAGACAATGAAAGAGGATGAAAACAATTGTATGTGACCTGATACTCAATGAGTCCCTTTAAAGAGAGAGAGGTACACAACCCTCTCGCAAGGGCCTACAAGAAATAGTAAAAAAGAAAGTTTGTTGCCATGTAGCACTAATCGGCCAACTTTATCCAATGGTCCATAATTGCACGCAAAATGCAACCCTTTACTAATGTCTCCTCATGCGGTCCAAACAAGGTGAAAGTTCCCTATGGCCTACACATAATTCTATTGAGAGGAATTTAATACTAAGAGGGTTCTTTGTGAGAGGAAAAATGAGAAAGTGACACTAGCATTTTTATTTATTTTTGTCACAATAGAGTATTACACTTTGTACCAATGACTTATTTTGATTATAATATATATAGACTACATACGGTACATAGATGTGAACACCTCTCAGAAGACCTAAAAGAAATATTAAACAAGTCAAAAGGTCACGCGATGACTTTCTAAAACAATAAGAAAGTGATAAAATCATTAAGTTGAGTTTAACTAGAATTATATAAGGTAAAGCAGTGTTTGGGAATGTCTCTTTTATTAAGCGATCGAGTGTCCTCCTTGCAAATAAGCAAACAAAAAATACTAGCAATTTTTGTGAAATTTGTAGGATTTTTCAACTAAGTTTTGACATCATTGCACTGGTTTTCCTTCTTTTTACCATGGTTTGCTCATTAATATATATATATATATATATATATATATATATATATATATATATATATATATATATATATATATATATATATATGTGTGTGTGTGTGTGTGTGTGTGTGTGTGTGTGTGTGTGTGTGTTAAATATATAATATATGTTCATGATTTCTTTTTATTATATATGTAAATTTATCTATCTATTTATATATATATATATACACACATGCACGTGCACACACACACACATACATATATGTCTGTGTGTACCATGGTATGCTCATATATATATATATATATATATATATATATTTATATATTTATATATTTATATACACACATACATATATATAATATATATTAATGAGTTTTTTTAAATTGTATATATAAATTTATTTATTTATTTATCTATTTATACACGTGTATATGTGTATGTGTGTGTATAGAACTGACTAGAATTATGTAAGGTGAACCTTCACTTTATCATTCTAAAGGAATAGAATGCAAGAGAAGTCAAGCCATGTGAGGAAGTGAAATGACAGGTGAAATAAAAATATCCATTTAATACTTTAAAACCAAAATAACATTTAAGGTAAGTCTCAATCGTCACTTTGAAAGTATGCCTAACCCAACACATCTCTAAGGCTTCTTTTAGAAAGCCAAAAGGGAAATCTTTTACCATGTGACACTAATTTCCAGCTTTATCCAATGGTTCACAATTGCACCAAAACTACAACGCTTTACTAAGGACTGCTTATGTAGTCCAAAAAGAAACACCAAGTCTTTGGCATAGTCTTTGACCTATGTCATTGTATTACATAAGGAGTCCTTAGTAAAACGTTGGATTTTTGGTGAAATTGTGGACCATTAGTGCTACATGGCAAAAAAACTTTTTTTTTAAATATTTAGTTTAGGTCTTTGTGAAAGGTGTTGACATTTATGTACCTCTCTCTTTAAATAGGGCCATTGAATGTTGGTTTTAGTCATTATTTTTTATGCTTTTGGAATATATTGTAATTCAAATAAGTCATTGCTATACTTGTTTTCAAAAAGTGTAATACTCTATTGCGACAAAACAAGGTGAAAGTTCATTATGGCCTACATAAGGCTATGAGAAAATTTAATAATAAAAGATTTCTTTGTGAGAGAAAGTAAGAAAGTGACACTAATTTTCCAAAACATTTGTTATCACAATAAAATATTATGTTTTTTAAGTAAGTGTGGTAATAAACTATTAACTTACAATATATTTCAAAAATATAAAAAATAATGTTTGAAAAACCACTTGGAAGTATTGTGACAAATTGAAAAATAAAAGGTGGAAGAGGACGATAAAATTTTTGTATAACCCAATATTCAATGGCCCTCTTTAAAGATAGAGGTACACACATGTCAACACCTCTCGCAAAGACTTAGGAGAAACATTATAAAAAAAAGGTGTTGCCATGTGGCACTATTCCATAAGTTTTTATCGAATGGTCCACAATTGCACCAAAAATCCAACGCTTTACTAAAGACTCCTTATGTAGTCCAATTTTTGGCCAAGGAGGCCATAGGAGAGTGGTAGATAAAACGAGCAAAGCTATCACCATCCACTAGTCACAATCAAATTAAATTTGATTGTTGACTTATTTCAAATAAAATTGAAGTCTCACACCATAGTCTCATACAATGATTGGACCATTTTACATTGATTGGACCTACCTTTCATGTGAAGTTAAATCCTTTTCTCTTTGGGGGGGGGGGGATGGGGTTGTGGTTTGTGATTTGTCAATGAGTCCCTTCGTTTTTAGAGCCTTACATGACTTAATAACCTTTTCATGATTGTTTTAGAATTTTAGAATGCCAATGTGAGACCACCTTGTTATAATTGCAACACATATTAGTTACAAACATAGATTTCAAGTTTTATTATTGTCATGTCGATCCAAAGCTATAGTGAAAACTTACTAGAGTGGGTGATTGCTTTACCAACTTAAATTCTTATCCATCTTGAAGGTTTACTAGGTTCATCCTTGTATACTCTTGTACATTTGTACATCATTAGGAGAAAGATGGACTCGCTTTTGGGCCTTTCAGTTCTAGAGAGAGAGTGGCGCTCGACTGATGAGGAAGAGGCTAACGTTACGTTGAAAATCGACATTTTGGAGTCAAGATCTTTTAAAAAAAGGGAGGAAATATTATTTTGGTTTATCAAATTGCACAATTTCACGCTTTCAAGGCATAAATGCCGTAAGTTGTACTAACTTTGTACTAAGGAATTTGAGAACTTTCATTGAAGACTCTATCAGTATCTTTGTTCCCGCCCAAATATGACTTTGAGTAGCTCTACTTCCCTCTCAAAACTTCTTTCCTTTTTCATATTTGCGCTAACCTTTCTGTGTATTCATTCTACTGCACACCATGTCTACTTCTCAAAGGCCTAGCACTACCATTGACTCTGTTAGAATTTTTAACAGTTATACTACAGACGATCAAGCATGGATACCATCTCAAATAACTATTGGAAGTTGGGTTCTACTCCAAACTAGGAGGAGGAAGAGGAGGCAACACAATGATTTCGTGGAGGCTTTCAAAGGTCAAGTTAAAGAGTTTAAAGTGTGTGCACAAAGCAAGCGGGTGAAAGAGGTCCTCATACAACATGCTTTCCAGCATGCAAACTTAAGGTTGCAAACATCTCCTCCAAGTTTTCCAAGGCATTGACCCAACTGTAAGTTATTTCAGCATCTCGCTTAGTGCATGATTATATTCGAATATTAAGTTGTTGATATCATCTTTGGTATGTTTCAGATATTTATCCATCGAATAGGATAGATTGGCAACCAGTTGAGAGCATAGTTGGGATTTTTGATGCTTTCCATGTGTTTATTGGTGAGCAAATGTACCGAGGAAGACAACACAAATAACTTGCAGATAATGGAATTTTCTTTTATGATATGTCATATGTGGAACCGATAACTTCCATTGGTTGTGGTCGTGTAGCTCCTTTGTCACTTCCATCCTTTGACAGTAAGGATTGGTCCTTGCCTGCTTCGCAAACTAATGAAAGCTTTAGGAATAAGTTGTTTCAGGATATACAAAAGTCCCTCAAGTATTCAATTGCCACAAAAATAGTTCGGCTCGCACTATTTATGCCTCTTGAAGTGTTTGTAGATTTTTGCTTCGATGAGCAAATAAGAACTACCGCAACAATGTTCATTTGCAAGTCTGAGAGCTGTTTGGACTTTTTAGATGATAATTGGGATAGGAAACAATCACAGAACAAAATCTATATTTTGCAAAAGAAGTCCATAATTTGCAAGTTCATTCTAAGCTCTCAAAATTTCTTAGTATCGTTTTACTATATTAGATATCATCTTCTTAGTGGGCAGCTTATTCCACTCGACCAAGATACAGAGAACATTTACGAGAACAAACCTTTATCAATGGAGCTCTACTTTTGAGACAGCCTACTTACTGTGATGGAGACAATGTCAAGCACAACTCTTGCACAGCTTAGGATAGATCTTACATGTGAAGAACTTCCACTTTTGCCGGAATTGTATGCATTCAATCTCAACAATAGAAAGGTGTTTACTAAATCTATAAATTTTGATTGTCTTTAATACATTAAGACAGAATCTAACTTTTTCTTCTTTTCAAATTCCAAGGCGTAAGGAGAAAACAACATTGTGCAAGGAGTCACTAACAAATACACTTCACTTAATTGCTTCCACAAGAAGCTAGGTCACATACCTTGTGCACGCAAAGAGCTTTGATGCCATGCAAACCATGATGTACTCTTCAAAATGACTAATGCAGAGACATTTTTTGGCAGTCAAACAATGTTTCAAAAATGTACATTTTCAATGTTTCAAAACTTTACATATTGTGTTGTTTCTGTCAAGATTTATAAAAGTAAATTTCTCCCTTTCCCTGCTACTGTTCTCTCCCCCGGTTTGTGCCACTCGTCCCTTGCCCTCTACTCCGGTTGCTCCCCTGTCCTCTGCTTCGGTTGCTGCTACCTCTGCCTCTAGGGATGCTAGTCTCTGGCATCCTTTCGCGTCGCTTAAAATCATGGGCCTCTTCATGGCTTCCCATGCTTCTTGCACCTGTGAAGGTTCCCGCTGTTCTTGCTCTTGCCGTCAACATGTAGACCATTCCTCTACTTTTGCGGCATCCACATAATATTGATTTATTGCTTATTGCATATTTTGAACTTCTTCCTGAGTCTGATTGTGGAGTTGCGTCATTTTGTTAATGCGAGCCTCTTCGAGCTCCTCAGCTCTCGCCGCCTCCTCTCTTGTGCGTCTGTTTACCAAGATTATAATATGCTGGATGGCCATTACAGAAAAATGTCGCACATCGGTGGGGGTGTAGTTATGTAATTGAAGTTCTGATAGAAGCGTGATACAGACACTTGTTGCTTCATACATACGTTGCAGCAAACAATAAAACAGCAGATTACTTACGTTCGGTACATCCATAATTTGACTGATGAGAAACAGGGAATTCAAAAAGGTTCACCAGCCACAACTATAGTCATCAGTCTATGTGGGCACAACTACCCGTTCGTGCCGGACTATATTTCCTAGATCATGTTCTAACAAAAGATGCTCTACACAACATACAAGTTTTTTCGCGGCACTACATATATAACCACTTGAGTCAGCAACACATTACAAAGAGACACTGCTTTCCAAATGTACCCAAATGGGCCTTACGTTTTTACACGACCGTGAAACGCCCTGCTTTTCCCGGAGTTTGCGTAGTAAACAATCTTAGCTTCCATGTCAAATAACATCAGACTCCAATGATCACTACAAAGACACCATCAAAGATGAGGAGAGATTCTAAATGCAACAGGTTTTTTACAAGGCAAGAAAATACTCACGATTGATTGTACGCAGTGACCAGAAAGCGCGCTAGATCAAAGTTGACTCTGGTGAACTAGTTCATCAGACTCAAAAAGGAAACTGAGTTGTTCTGTAGATAAGGCGCTATCAGCGGATCTATTACGTATACTTTGTTTTGAACCTTAGAGGGCAAAAGCGAGACAGCGTGGCTAACATTAACAAATGACAGAGATTAGACTTGAGGTATTTCAGTGGGTTGTCATCACTGCCACAAACCAGTGAGTCAATACCAAGCGAGTGGGGCAGCTGTCAAATTCCATCCTCCACTGACTCGCTTGGTATTTACCCTTGTCTTAACGGTAGTGAGCCATTATAAAGAAAAACTTGACGACTGCCGCAAAGACGTGCGTTAATACCGAGCAAGTCAGTGGCGGATTCCAATTCCATAAGCCACTTACTCGCTTGGTATTGACCCATGTCTTTAAGGTAGTGAGCCATTATAAATAAAAACTTGACGACTGTCGTAAAGACATGGGTCAATACCGAGCGAGTAGTACCACTATCCAATTCCATAAGCCACTGTCTTACTTGGTATTGACCCATGTCTCGGTAGAGACCCATTTAATGAACCAAACCTGACTTTTAAAGAGCATGAGAATTACCACAGAGCAATGTTGACGACCTCATTCGTTGCGTTGGAGTTGGTGAAACTGCGCATGCACAGGAAGTCTAGATGATCGAGGTTGAAAATGCAGGCCTCCTTTGACCTTGCAGACAACTGTATCTGTGCATGCAGAGGCATTGAGCTCAACAGAACTCTCAACTCCTCTTCATTCTCTTCGTTTATTTGCTCTAAAATAATTGACTCATCCGATACGTTGGATGGACCTTGTGATGCAGAGCCTTGCCCTTGCCTTTCTTGAGCTGGCTTTCTTGAGCTGGCTCAGGCTCCTCCCTAACAACCTCCCTAACAGCCTCAGGCTCCGGATTATTTTTCTTCAATATTGGTTGCTCCATAGATGCCTCAGGCTCCACCCTGGCCTGCTCTTGCCCCTCATCATTTGCCCCTTATCATCCCTTACTGGCTGCGGATCCTCCATGACTTGCTCATTTTGGTGTCTAGCTGGCTCCTTGATAACTGTCTCTGTTTCTTCCATGACTGCCTCGGGGTCCACTCTGGCTTTCTCATGCCCCTCTGTGGCTATCTCAGCTTGCCCATCTGTGTTGTTTCTCTCGATCCATGATCGAGTCCTTCTGTTGTTTGTTTTAGCCCTGGACGGCTCTTTCTGTCGTGCACGAGGATGGAGAGGGGGGATGTTGAGAATATCCATGGTTCTACTATCCCGGATAGGCACTGGCTGAAGCAGCCCATCGTAGCGAAAATGCAGCCTACGAAGAGTATCAAAATCTTGCGGCATGATAGTGATGCGGTGTGCATGGGCAGCCAGGATATATCCATCGCTGAATAATTCCACGAGGTAGTCTTTAGCAATTTCTTGAAGGCAGAGTACCCATCGCATACCGACTCTCCACTGCTCGCAAATCTCCCGCTCTACTCGCTGGAAAGGGAGACGTGGAATAGCAGGTTGAACGTGTCGTTCTATCCTGCGCAGCTCTTGCAGTACACCTTTCTGTGCCTCATATCGGCGTCTTCTTGCTTGAGCATTCAAAGATTCACCTGTTGCCCTCCTAGCCGTGGCCTTTACACGAGGCATCTCTACAAATATCATAACACCAAAAGACAATTCATTTGTCAGCACAAGGGACTTCAGATTTCAGAAAAGGTCAGTACCAAGCGAATAGGTGCATAGGAAAGAGTTTGCCTTCCCATATTCGGTCGGTAGTGACCTCAGAAAATAGTAATAGAAGACATGACTTATATTTTCTGAGGTCAGTACCAAGCGAATAGGTGCATAGGAAATAGTTTTCCTTCCCTTATTCGCTCGGTAGTGACCTCAGAAAATAGTAATAGAGCAGACATGACTTATATTGCATGAGGTCAGTACCAAGCGAATAGGTGCATAGGAAAGAGTTTGTCTTGCCTTATTCGCTCAGTAGTGACCTCAGAAAATAGTAATAGCAGACATGACTTATATTTTCTGAGGTCAGTACCAAGCAAATAGGTGCATACGAAAGAGTTTGCCTTGCCTTATTCGCTCGGTAGTGACCTCAGAAAATAGTAATAGAAGACATCACTTACATTTTCAGAGGTCATTACCAAGCGAACAGGTTTGCATCCCCTGCAACAAAATACCTTATTCGCTTGGTAGTGACCTCAGAAAAGTGTACAAGCAGGCGAACAGGTTTGCATCCCCTGCAACAAAATACCAATGTGAAGGAGACGTTTAAATCCATGCGGTCCTGATCGTCATGTTGTTCCCTCCCATCACCTCCCCTAATCTCGGGGGGATGGTACCATTGATTCTCTCTCCCACATCCACATCTCATGAAAACGCATGGCGGTACCACCCCTCATAGACCACTCACTCATAAGAGAACCCATGCTCTGCTTTTTAGGCATGTCCATCTAGTCTATTTAACTAGCAGTTGTTTCAGAACCTCCCTCAGGGTTTCGCAGAACAACTACAAGAAGCTTAGGATAGTGGTGATGCCTTTCCAAGGTATACTCCCGCAGCGCCAGCAACACTGCATCCGGGCCCTCCTCATGAGGTCCCCCCTTGGCCCTCCCCCGATGTTACCCTTAATGTTCTTGACCGACATAGCCCAGGAGTGGCTGCTGTCAACATGGGAGTCAATTCTCGAGGTAAGCCGCTGGTAATCCTTTGCTTTCTGCTCCCAATTTCCAAGCTCCTAGTTTGAAGAGATTATTTGCTAAATGCTATGTGCAGGATGCTAGCCTGAAGCTGCAGCAAATGCTGATCGTCAGGCATAGGGTCTCAATCCTTAAAGACTCTCTGGAAGCAAGAAGGCCTGAAGACATGCAACGATTGCTCGTTGAGAATGGCTCTGTAGAGGCTATCTTGAATTGGCTACAGGAGATGAATGATGAAGTGCTTGAGCTAGCCAGTAAATATGAGGAGGCCATTAACTTTGCCAACAGGCTTCAGGAAGATATGTCTGGCTGTGAAGGAAAAGGACTACATGGTTATTGCAAACCCTAAACCCCCGGAAATTAGTAGGCCACTCTTTGTAAAGTCTGAAGTGTTTTCTAACTCAAAACCCGATGTTAAGTTGTAATTTTGTTTCTTTCTTATAAATTCAAAACGTGTATTTGGCAAAACAAAAACCCTAAATCCGCAACAAACAGGGTTTACCTTCCCCTTATTTGCTTAGTATTGACCTTTGTACTAGCAGACATCACTTAACTTATCTTTTGGTCAATACCAAGCGAACAGGGGCATCGAACTAAGTGACCTTCCCTTATTCGCTTGGTACTGACCAAGGACGATGGTCACTACCAAGCGAACAGGTGCAGCAAACAGGGTTTACCTTCCCTTATTCCCCTGGTACTGACTACACAAAATACAAGTGCACGGAAGGGTAGTAGGTAGCATACCTCTTCACTGTGTGTAGAGTTCCGCATCATTGAAGCACTGCAGAACAAGAGTAAGAGAAGGAGGATGCGCGAGAGTAAGAGGTGATGGAGTTTTCTTACCGCGTAGCGTCGATGGGGGTAGAGTTAATTAGAATGATGCGCAATAGAGGACGCGAAAAGAGGCATAATTGTCATAATAATCAATATCTAATTCTCCTAAATGATTTTCTCATATTAAACTGATCAATTAATTTGGGGAAGTGCCAGGGGAGAAAAAGCTAGAATATTGGTTAAACCGGCCACAGTAGGGATCCAAAGGGGGGGCCATTTGCAAAAGATCCATGTGCAACAATGGGATAAAAAGACCCTAAGGTTCAGCCCATTAAGACTTCCAAAATGCTAAGGTTCCAAAATTCAAAGGTTGTGTCCAAAGGTCAACCCTAGGGGAAATTGGATGCTTTGTGTGTGACCAAAAAGTCTTTTCAAATCCCTACATAGGAGGGGGAGAGCCTTGGGAGTAGGGGATGAGAGAGAAAGTCACACACACACACACACACACACACACACACACACAGGCTCCCTTTACACAAAGGGAATTAGGGACACATGTCAGCTCCCTAGCCCAGATGCCCACAAGGTGTGCCCAATTCCTATTGGATGGCCTTGGAGGTGGACCAATGAGAATTAGGCTAGAGTAAATCTAGTTTAACTAATTTAAAAACACTTAATAAAAGAACCAATGAGAATTAAGTCTCCTAGATGACTATTGGACAGTCTCCCAAGGGGTCCAATGAGCATTCAGCATCCCAATGGCTTGCCTGATTCCTATTGGCCAGGAGGCAAAGGGGTCCAATGAGAGTTTAGTTTAATTATTAAATTACCTAAAGCTCTCACAAAAGGGGAAAGGGGGACACATGTCAGAAGGCTATCACTTATGATGCTTAATTGTGATAGGCTGGCCCTATGGAGGTCCAATGGGGAGCCTGCAAGAGCAAATAGCAAGAGGGCTCGCCCAAGAGAGAGAGGGGGCTTATTTTTGCAAGGCATTATCACACACACACACTCACACAATCACATGTGTGAAGAAAGAGAAGACTATCTCTTCCCAAGCTTTAATGGAGAGCTCATCACCTACATCGACATACTCTTGGCTTGTGGATGCAAATCCAACCAAGAGCCAAGCTTCAATGCATGCTCATCTCCTCTACCATGCTAATTACTAAGCTAAGCTATGCTAATATGAGTGATTATGTGAGGAGATGTACATCTTTCTCGTAAGATACTCCTTCTTCCTCTCAATCTACTCTCATACCCTGCTAGCTCTCACCATCTTCGAAGGTGTGTGAGGTCTTGGGTCTGAGACCGGGGATAATTAAAGTTGTGTTTGCTAAGTGTTTTTCTTGGTGCATGAAGCTTTCATCTTCATTGCACTAGCTAGTCTTGAAGGAATACAAAGAATTGTAATGTAGAATGTCTCTCTTGATGGGAGAAACCATAATACAAAGCCTTTTGGAGGGGGGACCAGCTCCATGCAAATCCGGCCTCAACTGTTGTCAATAGCTTAATTTCTCTCTCTTTTGAAAGTATTGTTGATGCTATCTAACTAGGTGTTATGATTTTTGTTGCTCTCTTTACCCAAGCACTCTTGTAATTCTCATTAGGAATCTATTCTAATGAAATTCCCACTATGTGCATGCTAATTTCCTCTACACACAAGTTATTAGGCCATTAAATGTTATAGAATAGTTGAAACTTGAGATGTTTGGCGGGGGTACTGCCTCAACTTAGAATGCTTACCTCGGGGAGGGTGACAACTTCACTTATGCGCGAGATTGTGGTTGGTAAATCGTACTGCATGGGAATCTGAGACCATTTATTACTGGTTGTCCTTGTGAGTGCAGCCCACGTGCCTTTTTGAGTAACCGTCTAGGGTCAGACAAACGCTAATCGCCCTTGCAGTCGCCATCTCCATCTCCAAGTGGAACAAACAGATCGCCGCTACCTTTGCCTTTTCTATGCTCTTCCCCTTGGCCAACTCTCGTGATCCTGCATTTAGAGTCAGACGCCGATCGCCCTTGCATTCGCCATCTCCATCTCCAAGTAGAACAAACAGATCGCCATTGCCTTTGCATTTTCTACGTTGTTCCCCTTGGCCACTTATCGTGATCTTGCATTGGGAGTCAGACGCCGATCGCTCTTGCAGTCGCCATCTCCATGTCCAACTAAAACAAACAGATCGTCGTTGCCTTTGCATTTTTTGCGCTCTTCTACTTGGCCACCTCTCGTGATCCTGTGTTGAGTGACCTCCACTGGGTTGAGTCCTTTGCTGCTGCGTCGCCATCACCATCGCCACCTTCTGGTTCTTGCTGTCGGTGGCGTGCGACATCACCATCCAACTTGGCGCCATTGGATATTGCAGAGACAGGTTCTTTCTCCTTGCCTCTCCCCTTCCTGTGTGCTGTTAACTGTGTGCGCACCGAAGCCACTGCGTTAGAGTAAAATTAAAAGTCTTGAACCGCATGCATGGTTGGAATAATTACTCCTTATGTGACCGTGCCTGAGTTTGGGCATAGTGAGTGAGTAGGCCTATAAATCTATCACTGATAACATTAAATGCTCTGTTCTTATCCACCTGTTCCGAATTCTTGAGTCACAATACAGAACCAAGCGAATAGGGCCCTTCGGAGATTCTTGGGCCCCTATTCGCTTGGTTCTGACTCAAGAGCCGTCACCTCTTATGACATTAGCGCACGGGACAGAACCAAGAGAATAGGGACCTTCGAAGATTCTTGGGGCCCCTACTCGCTTGGTTCTGACTCAAGTAACGTCACCTCTAATGACATTAGCGCACGGGACAGAACCAAGCGAATAGGTCCCTTCGGAGATTCTTGGGGCCCCTACTCGCTTGGTTCTGACTCAACTAACATCACCTCTTATGGCATTAGCGCACGGGACAGAACCAAGTAAATAGGGCCCTTCGGAGATTCTTGGGGCCCCTACTCGCTTGGTTCTGACTCAACTAACGTCACCTCTTATGACATTAGCGCACGGGACAGAACCAAGCGATAAGAGACATTGAGGGGTACTCGAGGCTCAATATTCGCTTGGTTATGACACCAAATAGTTTTGGCTTGCTTTTTCTTTCAGTAATGGGGATCATAGTCCTAGAGACAGACGTGAGTGAGGATACATGTGAAGAAAAACTATTCACGTTCTTATATAACGCCCATGCTCATCATCGTGCACCAGAACTATCAGGAATGTTCAATGCAGAGTTTTCTATACAGAGGATTATAGATTGCTCATTTGAGTACCTACAAACCCATTTGCAACAATATGAGGTAGTCACTTGTGACAATTCCATGACAGTTGATGGCATGAGATATGTGCACCCAGCCAACCTTGACCTTGACAAGAGTGCTTCAAGGAGACTGAATCGCTGTCTAGAAAAGTGTCCCTCCAATGCACTGCTTGTACAAGACAGGTGTATGAAGCACTTCAAAAAGTGCCGCTTAGTGGAATTCTACCATGGGTTTGTCTGTTACTTATACTTGCAGACGGATGGTGAGTCAGAGATTTCCCAGTCAACAACTTTCGGTAGTTGTCCATTGGCACCGGAGGAAGAGGTAGAGGATGTGGAGGTGCAGTTCGACCCAGAAGAAGAGCGGGTAGAGGTACTTAAGGAAACATTTGATGTGGGCTTAAATCTTGTTTCTCTTGCGGATGCAGCAATAGGGTGCAAGCAAGAAAGTCCAAGCAAGGAAGTGACTTTGCCTCTGAATTGTGCTCCCAGCTTTGCTATGGCGAGCGACACCCACTATGTTATGCTCATAGATATCATGCATGAGCTCAATATATGGGAGGACTATTGCCTAGCGGCAATTGCGAATTTTTGTGAGGCAGACATGGGTTTATGGACGATGATGGAGTGGACCAACATCTTATTGCTGACACAGCTGTCCGCGACTCATAGTTCACTTCAGGGTGGAAACTGATCAAAGATACGTTCAATGAAGCGAAGTCCAGAGAGGCCAATTTGCCAACAGATGAGCCGTTTGAATCGACAACAAAACAACTTGGCTTGGAAAACATAGGTAGGCACGTGGCACCCAAAGATCAGGTAATGAATAGTCAGTCTATTCACTTGTGGGGGAGGTCGATGCTGGAAATGGACGAGAATCAGATGGTAACTTTTTTCGTGCATTCAGATGGCCCAGTGATAAAATATCATGATCAATTTTTTTGCTGCCAAGTGCTAGTGTATGACGATAGTTTCCTTAGAAGAGTGGGAGGCTCACGGCAAGGGCTTGTCACTGGAGTCCAAGGCAAGGATGCGGTGTTGTCTCACTACATCGGGCATTTCAACCACAAAAAGGTTTGTAGAAACAATTCAAGTACTTGACAATTGTACTCATCTCACTTACGGCCCGTAAATTCATTACAATTTTTATGTAGATCATAATATACCACAAGGAATACTTTGATGACAATGCAAAGTTCCCACTATGGCAATGAAATTTATTACAAGATTGTGTGGTGGGCATCCCCTCCCACTAAACGCAGAAAGACTAATTATGATTGAGAAACAGTTTGCTCTACGCGTATTTGGCATTGGGTATGGGTGCCAAGCACTCAGAGCCCCCTATTTCATGTCCTACATAGCTCAAGCTCTTGCTGCAGGGGTTGAAGACCCGGAAAGCTTAGATCCATAAAACAAGCGGCTGTTTCTAAGGGAAAGAAGACGCCTGATGCCCGTGGGGATGCTGCCATCAACAGAGGAACGAGCTCGTCTACTACAGAGCTTGCACATCGAAGAGGTACAAAGTGAGGAAGAAGGAGGTGCATGGAAGAGGATAAAAACGACGGGCTCAGGTCCATCTTCTCCCGCTCCTGACTCGTGAGCGTCGCCACCTTGCATGGCACTCCACCGCATTTGAAGCTCCCCAAGCCATCTGTTTCTTCTCTTTGCGAATGTGTTGTAAAGACCATGTAATTTTTGAACTCTTAAGAAGTTCCTTCTACCTTGCTCTATGAATTAGTCGTCTATAAGTCCATTGGTGTAACTCTAATAGGCTATTGGCCTTTTCTTTTCCTCCCCCATGTCTAGTGTGCTTAAAATAACCTGTTCTTGCCATGTAGTGGGTTTTTTTCATGCCTTGTGTGGACCATATTGATAGTGAGCCGTATGTCTTGGCAAAATATGGACCATGGTTGAACAGTATGTGCTGCATTGAAATAAAACAAAATGGTCAATAGAGTACAATTTAAAATTTTGTTTTGTATACGTAGAATGCCGACCCACCATGTAATGTGTGATATGCTGCCCACCCCACCCTGTAAGGTAAGCCTTTTTCCAATCCAACAAGGCTGCTTGAAATGATGTGAGCTTACTTTGGTCCCAAGAATGCTGCTCAACGTAATGGAAAATTTTATCTAGTGATTTCCACACGTTTGCCTTGTGATTCTAAATTGCCCCACCACCAGCATTGTCTTTAACCACTTTATGTAACTGTTTCCATTTGTTGAACAGGTTTATCCTTTCTTCTCTATCTGAATCTTTGAGGCTAAACCCAAGAAACCTTCTTGCCTTCACTCCGTCTATCGATGCTTTCCTCGGTACCTTGTACCGACTTTGAGACATCTTAGGGTCCTCTTCGATTTTGACATTGCCTCCATGCAAACCAATGTCTAAGAGCACTCCCTCTAATGCTTTGATCACTCTTTTCGACTCACTCTCTGGCTTTAATGTCCATGCAAAACATATGTACAAATGAACCACCTTTTCAATTATTTGATAGAGTGCATGAAGTGTATAGACATGAACTCTACTCAGAGGAATATCAAGCACTGGTTTTAAAGTTTTATCTTGAAGATGTCTGTTGGGAGCTCTATTCCATTGCACACTCTCAAGTGATTGTGCATCAGCCATGCAATATAAGCATGGATTTGCCACAGCTGCTCCGTGTGTTATGTTGTACATACACTTAAGAGTCTTTACGTCACCTGCCATGTGCCATTCCACTGTGTAGTCACCAAATCCTTCCACTGAAAGAACGGCTCCGTTTCTTTGTTCACTAATGATAGAAGAAATTTGGGTTTGACTAAAAACCCAATCGAGGATTTTAAAATTTTCCTTATCAACCTGCAGTGAAAAACAAAAACACAAAATCAACAACCAAATAATGAATATTTTTGTTATCATAGAGTGAAAGAAGTATACCTAAAATGATCCTAGAGTTAGAATGTTGTTTTCTGATTGCAAGATGAAGTATCGTGGATCCTCTTTCGTTATTGATGGATCCAGAGATCTGTTCATGAGGGTAAGGGTGACTCTCTTTAGCTTCTTGTTCTTCAGGACCTCGCACTCGTCGAGCTTCAAAACAAACTTGAGAACCCCACCGCACTCGTCTCGACTGATGTCAAAGAAGTGAACTGCATACCTTTGCAATGCTTCAAGATCAACGAAGAGGTTGTTGTGCTCGTTAAACTGTACCTCTCTATCGCCCTTGCCTAAGAACGCTGCTTCAATATGGAATGGTGACCCAAGTTTCTCAAACACCTCATCGTTTACGTGCCGATGAGCAGCCTTTACATGTGATGGCTTTGGCAGCAATGATCCTCTCTGTAGTTTATTTTGAGACTTTTTTGCTAATGCTTTGAAGAGTGCCATGTATCCCATCTGCGAGATGCCACTCTCATCAAGTATTGCTTGCACTTCCATTGGTTCCAGCTGATTCTTGTTCATGAAGGAGGTAAGTAGCCTCCCTTTCAACTTATGAAATTTTTTTTGAGTTATCATCTCTTCAACTACTTCTGGAACTAGACGACTGTAATGCACTCCGGCATTGAAGCCTACACCGTTCGAGTTTGGATGCAGTAAAGACCTGCCAAAAAAGCACCATGCGTTATGATCATGTATAGGGAAGTAAGTGTATCTATTTATTAATGAAGCACATTGAAGAAAAAAACTTCGAGTTACCTTAAAGCTCGTATTCGTTTTTTAAGGCCACCACTACCAACCTTCATGTTCTCAATGTTGCATAGATCTCGTTTTCTTTTTCGACTACCAAGCACGGTGTCTTTCTCTTGCAAACTTGTGATCTTCTTCTCAAGGAGTTGGATTGTCTCTCTGTTTGATGAAATCTTTTGAGAGCATGCTTCATTAAGTTTCTTCAGCTGCATGTTCTCCATCGCCAGGAAGTTTCTTTGCCTTTTTGCATTCAATCCTCTCATTTTCAAATGTTCGGTGTATCCCAATAGCCCATCCTTGCCATCGCCTGTGAAATGTAAGAGGTTAGTGATATTAACAAAGGAAGGAGGCGCATTTGTCGTAGGATCCTTTGGATAAATCGACCCACCGGTCCACAAATCCAAATGATGTTCCTTGTTTGTCCTTCTACGTTCTTTCTCCCGTTGAGATAAAAAAGACTCCCTCCTACGTTTCTACAACGGTGCGTACTCTTGCAATACATCAACATGAAGATGATGTGTGTTCTTTCTTTGGGTAAGTGTTAAAGATGAAGGGGCTGAGGATTGTAAGTTCAAATTAGTGTTTTCATCAGGAAAAGATACGTTCTCCATTCCTAGAGTTGATAGAGAAGAAGACGAAGAAATATCTCAGGTTTTGGGAGGAAGGCCATATTCTCAAGTTTAGAGTTGACAGAGTTCATGTGGCTTATGTTTATGGAGGGAACGCTTGTAAGTTGGCATTTCAAATCATTAGTCACACGGTTAGTTGGATTCCTCACAAGAGAACGAAGGATAAGAATGATAAAGACGGCGGCTACCTACCAAAGAATGTCATTTTGGCTTTTTGTTGCGCAAAAAAGTATCACATAAAATGCACAATTTAACATTTTCATTTTCTCTCTCTAAGCCGACGTGGCACTTTTTACAGAGCCCAAAAGTGAGTCCAACTTTCTCCTAATGGGTCTATAAACTAAGGCTTATATATAGCCTTGGTGCACCCACTAAAAAGAAGACATATAGACGTTGAAAAGTTCACTCCAATAGGACATGTATATATATCTCACAAACATAATTAATCAAGAATCAACAACCATACTTTCAATTGAGTTATATGAGCTTAGAAACAACAAGCTATGTTATTAATCTCTTGCCTTCTTCACTATTGGTCGCATTGGCTATGTTGCCCTCTTGAGGCCACCGTGAACTCTTCACCTTGTTTTTTTATGCGAGTGTCATTTTCTCATTTTTCCTCTCACAAAGAACCCTCTTATTATTGAATTCCTCTCAATAGCATTATGTAGGCCATAGTGAACTTTCACCTTGTTTTTCAAAGCCTATTTGAAATGTAGGACTCAAGGTGGCAATTTTCAAAGGTATTTGAAATATCAAGAAGTGGTGTCATGGTGCAAGTGGCACGACTTAATCAAGAATGGATTGATGCTAGACAATTAGCCACCTATAATTCTTGAATGATGTGGATGGTCCTCTTACAAGGGGGAGAAAATTATACTTCCTTCTTGGGGGCTAGCCTCCATACTAAGTGGTATGAGGTCTTTATGACTTGGGTGTTAATGGGATTGATGGCCATGCGCATTTCAGGTAGGACTCAGGCCTTAAAGATCATGGATATCAAGAGTCGCCTCATCGATCCCCATCCCTCATATGTGCATCCCAATCTCATGCGATGATGTAAATGGCCCCCCATATGTGTACGCCATAAAGTATGGTTGTGAGTAGAGTGTCAAAAAGTCATAGTTTAGCCCTTGGCTCCTAGAATTGCGCATGTGCACACATCATCTCTAGCCCAACAAATGATGCATATCCTCTAGTCAGCCTTGCCTCGGTTGCCCCGCTTAACGAGAAAACGGGTCTACTAAAGACTACTCCAAGTTAGGTATTAGAATCCATATACTCCACAGTCTCCTATCCATATAAAAAGGTAGGTGTTGATCTCCTAACCCACTGTGTTGTGGTGTTGAACACCATGGTTGTGGTTTTACCAAGTTTCACTAACAAACCACTATCTTGTACAAAAGTGTGTAAGGCCTTGAGGTGCTGTTGCATACTCTCTGCGAAGTCTGCTATAAGCACAATATGATCAACATACAACAATAGTGATATCCAAGTACCCGCCAATTGGGTTCCCAATGTAGTCCAAGACCTCATCAACATATAATCCAAAGAGAGTCAGTGATTCTCACATGTAAAGCGCACACACGTCTTATTTTCTCCTCTTCTAATGTCAACTTAATAACAATGGGTGTGGATGTTGTTTCCTTGCCTTTTCCTTTCTTGGAAACCTTGATCCATTTCTCGGCCTCATCCGCCTTCTGTTGAGTCTTTGTAATAACATATACCCAAGAAGTCATCATTTCTTTGTGTTGCTCTTCCCCCTTCTCATGATTGTGACTATGTTGTAGTGTTACATCTACTCCTAGTTGCAAATACGCAAAGTGCCATGCCAAGGAGAACCCCTATGCTTGGATAGTCACGACCCTTCACTCAAGCGACATGCCTCTTCATTAAAAGCCACACTCCTTCGACGACTGGTCACACCCCTTCGCTTTACAATTGTGACTCTTTGTCCAATGGTTGCAGCTCTGCGCCAAAAGGATGTGTCTTTACGTCTAAAGTCGCATCTCTTCACCATGAGACTTGTCTTTTCATTTGTGTCTCTTCGTCTCCCATATAAGGAGCCTATTGTACTCAATTTTCAAACATTCATTCAATCAAACAAACACACATTCAGTCTCTGGAGTCTGAGTTTGATCTTAAGTATGAAGTTTTAAGTCTTAATTATAGGATTAACACCACCAATCCTCACAGTGGTATCAGAGAAAATTTTTTACCCGGGACCCGAAGGTTGTAAGCCTCTCACCCTTTCCGCTTTACACTATCCCCTTCCCGGAGTTGTATGGAAGCAGAAGAAAGATGGTACATACGACCATCTGAGGTAACTTGAATTCTTTATGTTCCAATTCTATAAGTAAAGAAAAAACAAAGATGTGTGTGCGCAGCGCAGCGTACCCGGAGAACTTCATGCACCCTTTCATGCGAAAGGGCACTGACCCGACAGAAGGCCACCCACCTCTCCCTTGCTCACACCTTTTCCCAAGGCGATGTGCCCCTTTGCGGCACCCTTCCCCACACAACCCGAAGGGCTGGATTTTAGAAACGCTGGCTGAAATTTGCAGCACTGGCGTGAACTCTGGAAACTTTGGATTGATTTCTGAATTTATTGATGGCTGATTTGTTGGGCTAAATTGCACCTCTGGCTTGCACCCCTTCAGGCATGTGGCACCCAAGCGCTCTCTCTCCCAAGCAGCAACTCATCAAAGTCCTTACGCTGGCTGAAATTTTTTTATGCTGGGAATTTAAACACTGGCTGGACTTTAAGCTTGAGACTTAATTTTTTTAAAGTTGTTCGCTGCCCCTAATTGGGTGACCGGCCAAAGAACCCAATTTTTTAAAACCCATGCGAACAACCCTTTTAAGTGACCTTCTTGGCCACGTTCCACTTACGTAAAGATTGAAAAAAAAGAAGAAAAAAAGACAACCAGCCAGCCGACGATTCCAGTATTTCCACGATGCCCTTCTCTCTCCTCTAGTGTTGGCTCTCTGCTACTTATCTGTGCGCCGTCGGAACCACCACCATGGCCGATGATCACACCTTCTTCCGTATATCTCATACGTAGACAAAACTCTATGAGTTTTATCAAAAAATTCTCCTACGCTCAAGGTGGTCATCATCATAATTCCAGATTCCTCTACTCCATAGCCCAAACCCGTTCAGAACAGAGTTTTCGCTCTCGGAGCACCCATCCCAGAACCTGTTCCCGAACCAAAACCTAGATTTGTTTTTTATTCCCTTTGCGGCGTAACCATGCTGAATTCTCAAGACGTAGGTGGCCAATCTGACTATGCCCTTACTCTTATCAAGGAGTAGATGGCCACACTTTCCACAAGTCTCACATCACTTGACATTCGCTTGGATCAAATGCAGATGCAAAACAATTCTCAAACTCGTCCTAATGCTTCTTGAACTGCACATGTAGCATCTTCCACACCTTCTTCCGAAGCTTCAGTGGACGAACCAAACGAGCCAGATTCAATGATGAGGTAGACAATCGTGAACTTCAATTGATTTATAAAAGTTTTAATGCTACACAGAAGAAGAAACTAGATGTTAAACTGGTTGAGCCGTATAATGATCGTTGTGACAAGTACATGTTGGACCATTGGCTGTTCAAAATGGAGGTTTACTTATCAAACACAAATTTGGTCGAGAGTAAAAATTTTGCACTTGCTAATTCTCTGCTCAAGGACACAACATTTCTTTGGTGGCAACAACGGGTTGCTGATGGTAAACACACATCTTCTTGGGACAAATTCCAACGTGCAATTCGCAAGGTGTTTGAGCCTGCCAATGCAGATTTTCATGCCCAGTCCTCTCTTTGTCACCTGAGCCAAACCAATTCCTTGGTCGCGTACATCACAGAGTTCCAAAGGCTAACTCTGGAGATAGAGACACTTAGTCCCTTTGATAAACTTCACGGCTTTATCAACGGGCTCGAACCCAACGTGAAGGACAATGTGCGTAAATGCAACCCTACCACCTTGGATGCTGCAATTGCCTATGTGGAACTTCTTGGCGATAATCGGTGCCCTACACGGAATTTTTTCCTTGGTGATAGATCTTCAAATATCGCTCTCTTTTCACAACATGATTGTAGAGAAAGCTATAGCCAAAGTCAAACAGCAACAGTTTCAGTCCAGACAGCAAGCCACAACACCTTATTCAACTTCAAGGTTCTGCTCTCAAGATCGACAATCTCAAAGTAGATTTTCTTCAAATGTTGCTCCACTTGATCATGGTAAAGGACGTGATTTTTCTCAAGATCGGCATTCCAACACTCAGCAAGGCTCTTCGTCAAATGCATCTTTGACTTCAAAGAAGGATGGTTTATGTACAATTTGCAGTTGTGACCATAGATGGTATCAATGTCCAAAGAAATCAAATCCATCTAATTTGAAAAGAAATTCCAACACGAAAACATCATCAAATGCTGAACAACCAGCTTCTGCTAAAAATAAAGAAAAATTTGTGGTCAATACAATTCATGTCTCGACAGATACGACTATTCTTATGAAGCATGCTCAGTGCAATTCTTCAGTTTTGGAGCCTCTTTCAAAGCAAGTTTTGAGTCTTCTTGGAACTCTCAATGGTCGTTCCATCAACATTTAAGTGGACAATGGATGCTCTAATAATTTTGTCAGCACTCAAATAGTTCGACAGCTTGGCTTGCCAACTCAAAAGACATCTCACTTATATGATGTGGAATTAGCAGATGGATCAATTTTGACTTGTGATCAGACAGTTCTACAATTGCAATTTGAAATTCAAACTTATGCAGATCAACTGATTTCAAAGTCATCCCTTTATCTTTATCTTATTACGACATGATTCTTGGTCAGCATTGATTATTCCAATATGATCTAGCAATTAGCTTTTGAGGACATATTATCAATTTGTTCAAAGATGGACGTAAATTGATTTTACACGAGCTTTATTATGTGGAACCAGTGATTCAAGCATCACGTGTACAAGTCAAACAACATGATACAATGGATTATGAAGTAAATATGATCTCCGATGCAGATGAAAAAACTATAATTGATGAAGAAGTTTTTCCAAGTGATACTTCGTTAATAGACAAAGGTAAGGACATAGTTGCAGATTTTGAGTCTGAAGACGACTATGCTTTCGTTGATTCTTTGTTGGATGATGATATGCCAATTGCAACTCATGAAGTGACAATTTTTTAAGACAATTCTGAAGAATTTTGGGATTCGTTATTGGAAGATGATTACAATCTCAATCTAAAATCCTCTCCAGTGATTCACAAAGTTGAAATTACCCCATCTAAAGAGTGCCTTGAGAAGATTTCCTCTTCACCAAATATTTCATAGTTTTTGGAAGATTTTGAACCAAAAGTCTTACATCACATGAAGAATTTTGAAGATCAATCCTTTGTTGAAGTCAACTTGATTGTACCAGATTCCTAAAAAAAGTCTTTGAATAATGCAATGACATGGGATTTAGCAGTCAAAGCAAAAAGGTTTCGCAAAGCAAAGGTTCAAGGTAAAGGTTTCAGATAACTCAAAGATGAAAGATTTTCAAAGTGGTTTTCTAGAATTCTATCAACATCAAAAGTCATTTCTTTAACCGAGGCTCTCATTTTAAATGGGAGGGAATGTCACGATTGTGACTATGTTGCAGTGTTACATCTACTCCTAGTTGTAGATAGGCAAAGTGCCATGCCAAGGAGAACCCCTACGCTTGGATGATCATGACCCTTCGCTCAAGAGACGTGCCTCTTCACCAAAAGCCACACTCCTTGGATGACAAGTCACACCCCTTCGCTCTACGGTTGTGACTCTTTGTCCAATAGTTGCAGCTCTTTGCCGAAAGGATCTGTCTTTGCGTGTAAAGTCACGTCACTTCACCATGAGATGTGTCTTTTCATTTGTGTCTCTTTGTCTCCTATATAAGGAGACTATTGTACTCAATTTTCAAGCATTCATTCAATCAATCAAACACACATTCAGTCTCTTGAGTCTCACTTTGATCTTAAGTATAAAATTTTAAGTCTTACTTATAGAATAAGCACCAATAATCCCCACCCCTCTTTGATGGCCCGAACTTGCTCTTTAATCATGTTGAGTTCTTCTATTATTGAGGGTTGCATTTCTCCCTGTTCAAGTGTGTTTCGTGATCGTACCTTGGCTAGATCCTTTTCGAGTGACATAATCTCTTCATCTTGGGCCGTCACACGATATTACAGTGAGGTTATCTTGCTTTCTTGGACCAACACGTGTTTTTCGAGCATCTTTATTGTGCCCAAGTGGTTGCAGTATCTTGTTAATGGTTTCGGTCATTTCTTCTTTGCACTTTTGAATGGCATACTGTAAAGGGTCAATCTTGTCATTCTGCTTCCTCATGCTTGAAAGCCGCCAAAAACGAGAGGGTACAGAAAGTTCTCGCAGTAGAAAGAAGACCACACTATTCGCAGATATGTTTCCACATTATGTATACATGCTCTCCCACATCAAGCATACATGTCAAACATACATTTTGCATATAGTCTGCGTGCCCTTCTGAATTTTTTTGAAAATCTCTCCCCCCTACAATTTTTGAAATCTAAAATTTTATTTCATGCTGGTCGATTTTTGCAATCTGTTGCAATGCAGTTAGGGTAGCAGCTTGGAACTTTGGGTGTGTATGCTAGCTGATTTTCCGTATGTGACCTCTGTCCTGCTACACAATAGCCTCAGCTTAGTGCAGTAGCCTCACATTTGTCCTATTGTCCCTGTCGAGTGACCTCTGGCCTCCGTGACGTATGAATTTTGCAGCCCAACCACGCGCATCTTGCTATCTTTGTTGCGCGACTATTTGCCTTAGTCACGTGTGTAAAGAATGAGGATGCAAGAGAGCTACACAAGACAAGCACAAAGCACACAGAGATGGAAAGCTTCTTCTTCTTCGTCACAGAAAAGAGAGTACAAAATGACTAAGTGCTAAAGCTGAAAAGTAGCACATATGTACATGCGGTCACTAAGTGTGAACTCGCTAGAAGCGTACTAGGCTGGCACTATAAGTGTAGTCCAGCTGTAGAATCACTGGCAGAGATCCTCCGTGTAGGTCACCTAACGCGCCAGTGAGTAAATGCCGTAAGCGGCCAAGACCCGTAGTGGATGCCAGCTCAAGGTGTAGAGCTCGACATCTCAACAACGTGTGACTTCTGAAACCCATCCACGCATGCTCTACTGTCCTGCTCGATGTTGTTGTAGCCTCAGGCACTACAGTGCAGTTTGCCTACCAAGAAAGAAGTCATGCGTGACTTCTGTAACCCATGCACGCTCTACTGCCCTGCTCGCTGCTGTTGTAGCCTCACGCATTGCATTGCAATTTTCCTAGAGAGAGAGAGAGAGAGAGAGAGAGAGAGAGAGAGAGAGAGAGAGAGAGAGAGAGAGAGAGAGAGAGAGAGAGAGAGAGGCCTCTCGCTAGAGCCCTTGCCTCTTGCCTAGCTTGCCTCCCACATGGGCGCTACCCAGCTTGCTGTACGCTTGCTATCCTAGTTGCTGTGCATGCTGTCTGCCCTCTTTGATGTCTGCCGAGAGTGTTGTCACCACCTGACCCGCCTTGTTCCACTTCGTTTTTTTTTTTTGCACGCGCGTGCAAGAGAGAGAGAGAGAGAGAGAGAGAGAGAGAGAGAGAGAGAGAGAGAGAGGGTTAATGTGTGCATCTTTCCTTATTTTATAATGCATTTCTATCGAATATATATAATTAAATTGCAATTTTTCACTTGCAAACATTTGATACAAATTGTCTTGGGATCACTCCTGCTAATTAAACCTTTTTTGCTTCTTTTTCTTCTCCCTTCCCCCTCCGCCTTTAGTGAGAGATAGAGACTTATTGTGTGTGTGTGTGTGTGTGTGTGTGTGTGTGTGTGTGTGTGTGTGAGAGAGAGAGAGAGAGAGAGAGAGAGAGAGAGAGAGAGAGAGAGAGAGAGAGAGAGAGAGATTGTTGGGGTACAGATGCATGTGCCTCGCCCATCCACCCAGGTTATGGGCGTCCACCCACACTGACACCTTATTCTTGTGTATATAAAAAGAATAAGGGGTAGCTCATTACTAGAGTCTTGCTCCACCCACGCACTGTGTACTCTCTCCTTGTTTTCTTCCCACACGCACACTGCACCGACAAGCACGCATCCATGTTGGAGATGGGTAAATGGGAACACACCCATCACACAACACAATGCCTCACTATAGCCCAGGGTACACACTGCGCTCCAATCCACTAGAGTTCGCCTTCAAAACTCGACACTACACGCAAGCAAACTGCCGCTTGCACACAATCATATGCACACATGACTTGCAATGCACCAGACAGACTCAGTCACTCCACTCTGCTCAATTCACAGCCTTCCACAACCACACTGCCTCTCTCTATCTCTCTTTGCACGACCAACTTCGGGGGGGCACACACAGCGACACACACTCGGAAACACACGGTCACAAGCAGAGAAGAGAAGTGGGGAAAGGGGGAATGACACCCAGAGACAGTAGAGAATAGCCTTCTCGCATATGCAACACCATATACAACCAACACATTGCCGGCATGACCTTTGGCAACAAGACAATGGCTCAAAAGCCTACACAATCAAAAACCTCCAATGGCCAAAAGACCCCAAAAAAATAACGTGTACATTCTTTTATAGGGGTGTGTCTAGGAGACCTAAAAAAAAAAGGGGGGGGGAGCTCTGATCTCGTGCAGTTCACTTGCAGCTTTACGTGGAATTTCCTTTGCATTGCTAGCATTTATCATAGTCCACTTTTGGCAACTCTGCATGATGCACACCTTGCTTTGTCCGCCCCTTGCACTTGCCCTTTTGTGCTTTTCAAAACCTCTCAGATTGGCTCTCTTTATCATTTGACCTCTCTATTACATGCTCCACTACTTGCTTGCCGCGGGCGGGATAGGCCTCTTGGCCTTGCCCCTTGACAATGTTCTTGAACTATCTCTATCTCTGTTGTCATCTGCCACGGGACCCCTCCCCTATGCAAACAATAGCGACATCGTTATTGGGGGGGGGGTATTCACTTTATCTTTAAAACTTATGGCCCCAGCGGGCGCGGGCACGGGCCCTTATAGGATGCCACGTCATCCGGCAACACACGGAAACACCGTCGACCGCCGCCGGCCGGCGCGCCACCATCTCCAACAAGCATACCGGAGGGCCGCCACCCCTGCAAGGCCGCACACCGCCAACACAACGCTCCTCAGGGCCCGCTATTGCTGAGCTCAAAAGGGAGCTCCCTCTCATGCTCCTCATACCTCCAATGGGTGCCACTGTTAGGGTCAATACCCTGCCCTCCAGCCACCACACTGTGAAAATGGGTTTATGCTCGATGCCACATGGCACGCCCTCGTAAGCTACCTCCAAGAACTTGAAACTCAAATATTTTTTCCTCCAGAAAAAACCCCCAAGCTCATTTTTTTCTGTTGCTTGCCCTGCCGGCCAATTGGCATCTGGTGATCCATTTACTGAGCCGTAAAGCTGTGCTGAAAACCCACTGAGCCGATTGTGAACTACCCCTGACCTTACCTCCCTTCACAATTCTCCAAGCGCCCTAACCGAGGCTGCAAAAACCGAGAAAACCATATGTGGCCAATTCTGGGCAAATGCACCCAACTTTCAGACTTCTATATCTTTCTGCTCCAGGCTCCATTTGACGTGCAGTCAACTCTTGCTAGCTCCATACAGGCATCTCTTCTTTGATTCCCAAATCTGTTACTAGTTGATTAAGCCAAATTGATTCTTTGCATGCCTTTGATGCTGCAACATATTCAGCCTCTGTAGTAGACTGAGTAACACAATCTTGTAATCTAGAACGCCATGATACTGCTCCACTAGCCAATGTAAAGACATACCCTGACGTAGACCTTCGGTTGTCTAAGTCACCTGCATAATCTGAGTCTGTAAAACCCTTTACACTTAGCTCCTGATTCCCATAGCATATACGCATACTCTTTGTAGCTTTCAGGTATCTCAATATTCCTTTCACTGCCTCCAAATGTTTCTTGCCTGGGTTTGACATGTATCGACTTACTACTCCCACTGCAAATGCAATGTCTGGGCGAGTAGCAATCATTGCATACATCAAACTACCCACTACAGATGCATATGGAATCTTATCCATTTCAGTCTGTTCTTCCTCGGACACAGGAAAATCTTGTTTGCTAAGTTTCACATATGGTGGCAATGGAACACTCAATGCCTTTCCCTTCTCCATATTGAAACGTTGCAAAACCTTGTCAATATACTCTGTTTGAGATAACCAAATCAACTTCTTTGATCTGTCTCTCTCAATGCGCATACCAAGTATATGACTTGCCTCACCCATGTCTTTCATGTCAAACGATTTTGCCATCTTTGAATTCAAAGCTGAAATTTCTTCCAAGTGCTTGCCAGCAATCAACATGTCATCCACATACAAAATAAGGATCAGCCAACTGCCATCCTTAGCCTTCTTTGTATATAGACAGTGATCGAACTCACTACGTTTGTAGCCTTGAGAAAGCATAAACTTGTGGAATTTATGGTACCATGCCCTCGGTGATTGTTTTAAGCCATAAAGACTCTTTAACAACTGGCATACCCAATCTTCCTTGCCTTTCTCAACAAACCCTTCTGGCTGCTGCATGTAAATTTCCACATCTAAATCACCATGCAAGAACGCTGTCTTGACATCCATTTGGTGCAGCACCAAATCTAATATGGCAACCAATGCAAGAAGGCATCTCAATGTAGTCATCTTGACCACCGGAGAGAAGACCTCATCAAAGTCAATGCCTTGTTCTTGCTTAAAGCCCTTGGCAACAAGCCTTGCTTTGTACTTTGGCTGACAATCATGAGTGGTGATCTTATACCTGTAAACCCATTTACAAGGTAGAGCCTTTTTGCCCTGTGGTAATTTAACTAGCTTCCATGTCTTGTTTTTATGCAGAGCTGTCATCTCTGACTGCATGTCCAATTGCCAATTCCCGGAGTCCTTCATTTGCACTGCTTCCTTGTAACATGAAGGCTCATTGCAATCAGTCAACATGACATAGTTCATAGATGGAACAAACCTATCAGGAGGTCGCGTGAAACATCCAGATCTACGCACAATAGGTGGCTCAGGCTCATTCACAACCTGTGGTTCCACTCTATCCTGTCCTTGCTCCTCTTGAGCCCTGACATTTTGTCTTGCACGTGAAGGTCCATCTTCTTGGAAGACAACTCTTCTAATATCCTCAACCCTCTCTGGTTTAGAATGATATTTGGATTCATTAAAGTGAACATCATTGCTGCGGACAACCTTCCTGGATTCGGGATCCCAAAGTCTGTACCCCATCTCACCAGAATTACCATAGCCTAGAAAGATGCACTTTCTACTCTTTGGCTCAAGTTTGTTCCTAAATTCCTTTGGAACGTGAGTATATGCCTCACAGCCAAAGACTCTAAGATGCTTGTATGAAGGCATTTTGCCTGACCATACCATCTCTGGCACTAAATCCTTCTGCAAAACCTTGCTAGGAGATCTATTTACAAGATGAACAGATGTTGATACAACTTCAGCCCAAAACCCATTTGGCAGCTGTGCAAAACCCCAAATTTGCAGAGTCGGATCTGCACCCGCTGAGACCACGTAGTCGAAAATGACCTGCGCAGAACTTTGTCGAAGCCGAACGGTGACCGAGATGACCTCAGAATAAAATTCTGAGCACACCGAGCCCTATGGGTCACTCCACAAGATTTGGGGACGTGTCTTTGCCTGTCGAATTTCACTCCAATCTGAGATGGTGACTCTAGCCTCCTACAGTGCTGCCCCGAGCCTCGATCTGAGCTCTAATACCAGTTGAAGGAGTACGAGCGGAAGTGCAACGTGAGAGAGAGTGCGAGAAGAAGAGCACGACGATATGGTGAACTCGCTCTACTGTAATGTGTAGAGCATAGTGAGTTCTTATTAGGTTTTAACAAAAGAATATGTGTACATACCTGGCGGCCTACCCACTTACCTGGGCGACCACATTGGGCTTTATACCCCAGCACCAAAGACTACATCTCGCATCTCCTTCATCTGCTCTCCAAATCAGCCCCTTATGGAGCCCTTCTTGGCCTATAAACCGCATCAGTCATACATCTCCGCTACTACCTGTCAGCCCATGATCTTTGTACCTGCTCCAGCCTTTTGCCATGCTTCTGCTAGCCCGCACATATCTGTCCATGCCATCTTCTATGGTCGACACACTTTGGTTGTACCAACGTACACGCACTCTTCAAATGGTATCAAAACTTTGTCAACGCGCGTGCAATGGATTTTCGACAAGACAGAAGCGACAGAGCTCGGCTGTGGTGGTTTGAGGTCGGCGGTGGTGGATCCAGCTTTATGGCATCAAACCTCACCTTAGGCATGTATATTCAGCTTGTATAGAGCTTTTGTAGCAAGCCAATGCTGAATTTTGCAAAGAAACAATAGGAACAAGAAGTATTGAGTTGCTCCACCTACATCCTATGTACTCCCTCTCTATCCTTCTCACTCTTCGCATACACAGCGCATTTGCGCACTCACAATTGGTATCAGAGAGTTTTTGGCTCTTGAAACAGTGTTTTTTGCATATCTCCGTCACACGCAGTCGAATGGATATGATCTAGGAGTTGGTGGCACATTTAGAACGCAATGGTGATGTCCATTTTCCAAAATTCTGATCAAAATTTTAGCAGGTGCAACAACAACAAGTTTATGCTGCATTTTTGGGTCGAAAATGGGTGTTTTTGGCATATCTCTGACACCCGAACTCAAATATATTTGATCCAAGAGTCTACCCTGGGGTATTGGCACGTTCCAAATGCGCTCTTCATATCAAAATTTGAAAATTATGAGTGCTGAATTTTCTGCAACACCCTGTCAACAATCTTGGTGTATCAAAGTTTTGCAGTTTGATTCCTGTATTGTAAAGAGTGATGTGGTATGCATCTTTGGCTTTGTATGGCACATTGGAGTGCTATTTGAGTGAGAATTCATCGTGTTTTTGTATATGCAAGTGATACTTTGGGATGTGAATTTCGGATCTTTGCACATTCGGATGTGGTTTTATGCGTATTGTATGACTATGTGGGGCATTCAAGAGAGCATTTTTAGCACAGTTTCGTGCAGTTTCATGCTATGTATGAATTTAGTGGATACCACTTGAGCTAGGTGTAGCTTGTAGGTAGCACGTTTACAGGTTTGCAATCTTTTTTGACAGGTACATGTCCATAGAGCCACTCGTTCATGAATGAGCCAGTTTGCCAAGCTTTTAGTAGTACATGTAAACCATTTGTGGATCTAGTTACTTAGACACTGAGTGTGTTTTTCATGCAATTTGGTGAGATTTTTTGATTTTTTACTTAGTTTTGAACATGGCTCTCACACATGCTCTCAATACACCCAAAACCTGAGAACAAGCAGCAAAATGTATGCTTGAGGCTTGGTCTCTCACTGGGAAAGCTGCAAGAAAAGACTCCCATAACCAAGCAAATCTCACACACACTCAAGGTATCAAGCACTCAAGAAAATCTCACACACACTCAAGGTATCAAGCAATGGCTATGGCACACAAAAAATCATCATCCCCATCATCCTCACTCTCTCCCTCACCTTCCATGGATATGGCAAGAAAGCATGCAGAGAAGAGACAGCAAGAGTTGTGCCAATTGCAATAGAGTTTGAAAGATCCGCTAGAGAGGTTGATAAAGGAAGAGGGAGGTCCCAACTACCTCAACCACCCTTCACACAGCTCCAATCCTTTCCCTTTTCTTTTTTGACATTCAAATTTTGCGAGTACAATATTGGCTAAGGTCTTTGACCCTTCATTTTGCACCTAAAAAAAAACTCCTATAACCTTTCAATTTTTTGAGATACACCTCACATATTGGACATGGCATTTTACATTTTGTGGACCCACATATATGCCAAGACAATTCACATCACATTTTACAATGGAAAGATCAATTTTATGAACTCTTGTAGCCAAAATGCCAAAGTGGTTTACCGATGTAGTCCATAAAATGTTGCAAATTGCACAAAAAATTGAGTGTCATCATTGTTAGGAAATAAGACGTAGCTAAATAGATAATTGAGTAGATTACTTAATGGAGAGAGACAGATTTATATACACGAGATTATAGAGTAGAGAGAGAGAGAGAGAGAGAGAGAGAGAGAGAGAGTACACACGATATACGTGGTTCACCCAATGTGGGCTACGTCCACTGGAAAGCAGCCACTCAATGGCTTTAGTACTTCAAAACAAGAAGTAGTTTACAAAGGGATTATACCCTTAATGGAGCTCCCGCCTTGCTTCACTCTCACCACCTCACACTCACCTTGTTGCATCAACTTCACACTATGAAATGTGTGTAGAAATGGCCTCCTTTTATAGGCCAAAAGGGCTGCCCTCTCTTATGAGAGACAGCCATGTGTAGCCGCCCTTGTGCGAATAAGTCCAAATCGGACCCTCCAATCCGCCCATGTGTGGCCGCCCTTGAGAAGACAAGTCCGCTTTTGAATTCGGCCACCGGCCATTGAATTCGGCCACTGGCCACCGGCCATTGACTTCCGACCACCGGCCAACCGACCGGTTGTTTTCCGACCACTTTCCGGCCGCCGTCCGGCCATAATATTTCGGCGAAAAAAAAAGTCTCGGGGGCCTCCGCCCCCGAGGCCTTTAAAGTTGCCCCTGATTCTTGTCCGTGAAAATTTTGGTTTCCGGTGAGTGATTTTCCTTCACGCACGATGGCTTCTCCTCATAATGGGGGCCTTACAAATGTGCGCTTTTACCACAGAAAATTACAAGGGTAAATCAGGCTCCATACTTAACAATCTCCCACTTGGAGACTGATCTCCAAACCAAACCTGTGACTGCTTTCCATTCTGGCTTCTTATCCTTGAATGCTGATTGCAGATGAGCAAAAGCTCAACTTCTCCTTGTTGACCACCTTTGTAAACATGTTTGCAGGATTTTCACTTGTATGCACCTTTCCTAGCTTTAGTTGTCCCTCTTCCAAAAGAGTGCGTATGAAGTGATATCTCACCTCAATGTGCTTTGTTCTTGAATGAAAGGCTGAGTTCTTCGCAAGATGGATAGCGCTTTGGCTATCACTGTACAAGACACAATTGTCTTGTTTGAATCCAAGCTCTTCTAAGAATCTGTGAAGCCACATAATTTCTTTGCTTGCCTCCGTCATTGCTACATACTCTACTTCCGTGGTAGAAAGTGAAACCACTTTCTGCAGCTTTGAAGCCCAGCTTACTGTTGTACCTCCAACCGTGAACACATAGCCAGTAGTGCTCCTTTGAGTATCTTTGTCACCTACCATATCTGCATCAGCATACCCTTCTAGAAAAATATTAGTTCCTCCAAAATACAAAGCATTTGTTGTTGTCCCTTTTAGATACCTAAGTATCCACTTCACAGCTTGCCAATGCTCTTTACCTGGGTTGTCCATGAACCTACTCACAACTCCCACTGCATGTGCAATGTCTGGCCTTGTCCAGACCATAGCATACATTAGAGAACCTACCGCTGCAGCATATGGAACTTTAGATATATAGGCTATCTCCTCTTGTGTCTTTGGACACATATCCTTCGTTAGTATAAAATGCCCAGCCAAAGGTGTAGAAACTGGTTTTGCATTTTGCATTGCAAACCTTTCTAGTACCTTCTTGATGTAATCTTCTTGAGATAGCTTTATTGTCTTCTTCGTCCTGTCCCTTGATATTTTCATACCAAGTATCCTCTTTGCAGCACCTAAATCTTTCATTGAAAAAGATTTGGACAGCTCCTCTTTTAGGTCTTTGATGTCCTGCATGTTAGCACTTGCAATCAACATGTCATCAACGTACAACATTAGGATGATGAATTTCCCATCTCCCAAATTCTCCGTGTAGACGCAGTGATCCGAGTCGCATCTTGTGAATCCGTGATCCAACATCCATCGATAAAACTTCAAGTACCATTGTCTTGATGCTTGCTTTAAACCATACAAGCTCTTCTTTAATCTGCAAACCATTTTCTCCTTACCTTTTACTTCATACCCCTTTAGTTGAAGCATGTAGATTTCCTCCTCTAAGTCACCATGAGGGAATGCCGTATTTACATCCATTTGCTCGAGATTTAGATCATGAGCAGCCACAAGGCTTAAGACAAGCCTAATTGAGTTCATTTTTACAACAGGAGAAAATATTTCATTGAAGTCAATACCTTTCTTTTGAGAAAAACCTTTTACCACAAGCCTAGACTTGTACCTTTTCTTCCCACCTTCTTCTTCCTTTAGCTTGTACACCCATTTGTTTTGAAGTGCCCGCTTACCTTTAGGCAACTCAACCAACTCCCATGTTTGGTTGCGATGTAGTGAGTCCATCTCCACTTGCATGCTCTTCGTCCATTCTTCTTTGGATTCATGTTGCATAGCTTCTTCATATGATTCCGGCTCTCCAGAATCTGAGATCAAGAGATGGTTGAAGGAAGGAACAAACCTTTCTGGAGGTCTACTTGCTCTTGTAGATCTTCGGGGAATAGGTTGAGGCTCCTCATTTGGTTGACGTTGTTGCACATTGTCACCGTTTGCAGTCCTTGAGTCTTCACCGTCCTCAAGCTCCATATACTCATCACCTGTTTCTTTTGTTTGTTTTCTTTCCAAGTAATCTTTGTACACATTTTTTTCGTTAAAAATTACATCCCTACTCCTTAAGATTTTACCATCTTCAGGATTCCATAGGCGATACCCAAAGTCTCCTTCTCCATAGCCAATGAAGAAACACTTTTTGGACTTTGCATCTAACTTTGATCTTAGGCTTCTATCTATGTGCATAAAAGCCTCACACCCAAACACTTTGAGAAATGCATAATTCACCGGTTTACCTGTCCATGCCTCTTCTGGAACTCCCCCATCCAATGCCGTTGAGGGTGACCGATTGATTAAGTACATAGACGTACTTACAGCTTTCGCCCAAAGCTCAAGCAGTAGGCCTGAATGTAGCCGCATGCTTTGTGCTCATTCCATGATTGTCCTGTTCATCCTTTCTGAAATCCCATTTTGTTGAGGTGTCCTTGGGGTTGTCCTTTGCCTTCGAATGCCATTGCTAGCACAAAAGCTTTCAAAAGCTTGGCTGCAATATTCGCCTCCATTGTCGGATCTGAGGCATTTAACCTTGGTACCTGTTTCATTCTCCACAAAGGCTTTCCACCTTTGAAATATGGAAAATACATCGGATTTATTCTTCATGACATAAACCCATGTTTTTCTAGTCACATCGTCTATGAATGTTACATAGTACAATGAGCCACCAAGTGATGGTGTACTTGCAAGACCCCAAACATCAAAATGAACCAACTCAAGTTTTTTATTTTTTCTTTCATTTCCTGATTTTTGAAATTTTACCCTCTTTTGTTTACCATAAACACAATCTTCACATAACTCTAAGTCCACTTCTTTCAAACTTGGTAGAAGCTTCTTTGTTTGAAGGATTTGCATTCCTTTGGCACTCATATGCCCAAGTCGGTAGTGCCACACCGCACTGTCAACTTCTGTAGTTGCTGCACAAGCTGAAGGTTGCGTGCTAACAGTACACAAGTAAAGTGTACCGACTTTTTCACCCTTGGCAACCACCAAAGATCCCTTTGAGATCTTCCACCGTTTGTTTCCGAATGCAATGTTGTGACCTTCATCGTCCAATTGTCCTGTAGAGATCAAATTTTTGCAAAGAGAAGGAACATGCCTAACATCTTTAAGCTTCCATTCATTTCCGTTAGCAGTTTTGACAAAAACTGTACCTTTGCCAACAATCTCACAAGCTTCATCATCTCCCAAGTATACATACCCAAAATTACCTTTGGTGTAGTCTTGGAAATGTTGCTTGTGTGGTGTCGCATGGAATGAAGCCCCGAAATCTGCTATCCAGGAGTTAGACACATTGTCTAATGAGAGAATTAGAGCATCTTGCTCTACTTTACTTGCCACATTGGCCTCCGATGTTGGCTTGTTGTCTTGAGACTCTGTCTCCTTCTTCTTCTTGGACCAGCAATCCTTCTGGACGTGGCCCTTCTTGCCGTAGTTCCAACATTCAAGAACTAACTTTGTGCGTGACTTACTCCGCCTTGAGCGATCACGACCCTTTTGGTTTTTGAACCTCTCCTTAAGCCTTCCTCTTGTTTCCACTGATAGTGCAGCACTTGATGATTCTCCTGTGCTTCTCCTTCGCATTTCCTCACTTAGGAGAACACCCACAACATCATCAAACTTAAGAGTATTTGTGCCAGAGATAGAATTACTTACAGCCATCACAAGGCTGTCCCAACTATCCGGTAGAGATGATAGTATAAGGAGAGCTCGCACTTCGTCATCGAAATTGATTTTCACTGATCGAAGTTGACTCATGTTTGTGTTAAAGTCATTTAGGTGTTCTGTAACTGAACCATTCTCTGTCATCTTTAGATTGAACAAGCGCTTCATAAGAAATACCTTATTGGATGCCGATGGTTTCTCGTAGAAGTCGTCAAGTGACTTCATCAAGTCCTCCGTGGTCTTCATCTCCGAAACATTGAAGGCCACTGTTGACGCCAAGCTTAACCGGATTGTTCCCAGTGCCTTTCGATCAAGGACAATCCATGCTTCATCTGCCATTGTTGCGGGCTTCTTCGCAAGACCGCCTAGTGGCAAATAGAGGTCCTTCTGATAGAGATAGTCTTCAATCTGCATCTTCCAATGTTGGTAGTTTTTGCCGTTGAACTTCTCAATCTTGAGCTTCCCTTCCTCCGCCATAACTCCCACTCAATTCAAGGAATCCTTTCCTTGAGATAATTTAGCTACGAGCAAACCTTGCTCTGATACCGGTTGTTAGGAAATAAGACGTAGCTAAATAGATAATTGAGTAGATTACTTAATGGAGAGAGACAGATTTATATACACGAGATTATAGAGTAGAGAGAGAGAGAGAGTACACACGATATACGTGGTTCACCCAATGTGGGTTACGTCCACGGGAAAGCAACCACTCAATGGCTTTAGTACTTCAAAACAAGAAGTAGTTTACAAAGGGATTATACCCTTAATGGAGCTCCCGCCTTGCTTCACTCTCACCACCTCACACTCACCTTGTTGCATCAACTTCACACTATGAAATGTGTGTAGAAATGGTCTCTTTTTATAGGCCAAAAGGGCTGTCCTCTCTTATGAGAGACAGCCATGTATAGCCGCCCTTGTGCGAATAAGTCCAAATCGGACCCTCCAATCCGCCCATGTGTGGCCGCCCTTGAGAAGACAAGTCCGCTTTTGAATTTGGCCACCGGCCATTGACTTCCGACCACCGGCCAACCGACCGGTTGTTTTCCGACCACTTTCCGGCCGCCGTCCGGCCATAATATTCCGGCGAAAAAAAAAAGTCTCGGGGGTCTCCGCTCCCGAGGCCTTTAAAGTTGCCCCCGATTCTTGTCCGTGAAAATTTTGGTTTCCGGTGAGTGATTTTCCTTCACGCACGATGGCTTCTCCTCATAATGGGGGCCTTACAAATGTGCGCTTTTACCACAGAAAATTACAAGGGTAAATCAGGCTACATACTTAACAATCATTTCTCCCACACTTGACTGCGAAATGTCCTCACGAGCAAAGTTGATGAAGAATCCACTTTCAGCTTCATATTGCCAAACATCACTCAAACCCAAACTCCAAATCACTCATCTCCCACACTTAACTCAAAAAACACATCTCTAACTCACACTCTCACTCACAAGCACAACTCAAAACAAATTCTCTTATTCAAACTCCTCTCGCTCACCCGCCTAATTCTCACACATTCACGCAAACTAACACCCACAAAATGATAGGGTTCCCTCACCAACTCAACACACAAAAACACCCAACACTCAAATGAGAAATCAATAAAAACACCCACAATGTAGCCCAAAAATTTACCAACATAAAGATATTATAAGAACGCTCGCCCTCATAATTGATATTACATAGAAGCACTCCACCATAATAAATAGTGTATGCACATATCTCAATTTTAAAGAAATTTTATTAGTAACACAAGAAAAGAACAAAAACTGAAATTTGTTTGAGTTTTTTTTTTTTGTAAAAGCCAAGCTTTGACCTTGAGTGTGTGAGAAGATACCTCCATGGGAAATCTTGCTCCCGAAAACTCTGCTCTTGCTGCGGGAAACTATTCCAGCGTATTCTAGCCTCGAGAACCTCGGCACAAAGAGTAGGTTCAACCTCTGTGAAAGTCCTCTTGGAATGCATAAAGGACTCTGGGATAAATGATTTGTTGTCAATATTTGTATCTCACAAGTCTGGAAGCTCCAAAAGTGGAAACCTGCTCAGCAGTGCTCGAATTATTTTTTTCAACAAAAACTTGACAAACCTACATATGTGAAACAGCAGAGGTAGATTGACAAAATTTAAAGTTTTTACACTGAAATACACTAAGTTTTTCAAACTTTTGCAAGTTTTCTCACCTTCAAATATAAAATTTAGAGGTAAATTTCAAAATTTTGTAGGTGCGATTACACTAAACCTAGGTTTTTTTCTAGCATTGCCAGTGCTCAGCAGTTCCTCATCTTACACTTGCGAGTACAATTCCTTGCAACAGGAAACCTTCACGACCAGACGCTCTCACCATTTTGCTGCCTCAAAGAGTTGTAAACTTTTCCCTCATCAAGCCTAATAATGCTCGAACTGCTCTGTACCCACATCCGTGCTGGTTTTCTCGCAGGAAACCGAGCTTTTGGCATTTGCTTTGACACTTGCCGTTTACCACATCCTCTTTTACTTCATCTAATATCCTACCTTCTCTGCTTCATCTCCATTCGGCTCTGCAAACAATGTCCTGCATTTCTTCTACTTCTCTGCCCATCAAACCCCTTCTTGCTCTACCTTCAACCTGCAGGTCGGTCTTCAATCATTGGACCCTGTTACGCGAACATTCTTTCCACCTTCGTCATCCCTTCTTCTATTCTGTTGCTCCTGCACATGATGCCCCTTGTTCTCTGCTTCATCCTATCTCATGCCCTCAACCCATCTTCATTGCTTCATCGCCTTCTAGCTTTGCATATAGACTTTTGTGCTGCCCATTTCATCACCCTTCGGCTCTCTTCTCCTATCTCTGTCAAACTGTTCTCGATTACCCACATCAGCTTCTACACCCTTGGTGTCTCCTTTTCTGTTGGGTGCTCTAATTACCCTCGACAGAAGAAAGTTCCCATGGAGCCATGTCTGAAGAACCCCATCCACCTCCTCCATCGAGGCTCAAGAATATCAAACCAGGGCAGTCAATTGACCAAGCTGGTGACTTCCATGTCGCAGACTTCATCAACATTTGGAACTTGCACTTGTTAAAGCATTCAAAACCATCAAGAAAATGCAGCTTCCATGGCTAGCTTGTCTTGGCAACGGAACCAAAATGAACACGGCTCTCACCCATGCTCTCAATGCACCCAAAACCCGAGAACAAGCAGCAAAATGTATGCTTGAGGCTTGGCCTCTCACCGTGAAAGCTGCAAGAAAATACTCCCATAACCAAGAAAATCTCACACACACTCAAGGTATCAAGCAATAGCTATGGCACACAGAAAATCTTTATCCCCATCATCCTCACCTTCCATGGATATATGGCAAGAAAGCATGCAGAGAAGAGAGAGCAAGAGTTGTGCCAATTGCAAGAGAGTTTGAAAGATCAGTGAGAGAGGTTGATAAAGGAAGAGGGAAGTTCCAACTTCCTCAACCACCCTTCACAAGGCTCCAATCCTTTCCCTTTTCTTTCTTGATATTCAAATTTTGAAATGAGTACAATATTGGCTAAGGTCTTTGACCTTTCATTTTGCACCTAAAAAAGAACTCCTCTAACCTTTCAATTTTTTTGAGATACACCTCACATATTGGACATGGCATTTTACATTTTGCGGACCCATCAAATATGCCAAACCAATTTACATCACATTTTACAATGGAAAGATCAATTTTATGAACTCTTGTAGCCAAAATGCCAAAGGTTTGCCAATGTAGTCCATCAAATGTGCCAAATTGCACAAAACATTGGGCGTCATCAAGTTTACAAGAGAAAATATGGGCCGGATTTTTTCCATATTCTCGCCGTGGTTTAATCCTATCCTCGGTTTTCTCTCTAATGGTTTAGTGATCAAGTTTACTCCCACTCTAACAATTATCCATAATTTTTTGGCTTGCAATTTGCGTTGAGTTTTGGCTCATTTTGCAAAGGAAACTCTGTCTGCTTTTTCTTGTCTTCTCCCTATAAAAGTTTACAGTGTTATGCCATTTTATATAGTGGTCGATATATTCCCACTTTGACATTGTTCGAGTGTTCACTTTCACTTTTGACAAGTTTTGTCAGCTTGGACAAAATTTGATGTTCTTGTACCCACTCTTGCAAGAGTAAAAATTGCTTATGCTTGTGTGGCTACAAATAGACGGTCACATGTTGCATAGTTTTTTTACAGATTTTTGCAAGCAGATTCTCTTATGGGATGAGTTTTGAGCTGGTTTGCTCTCTACTTGCATTTATGGTTATATGTTTTATGCTCAATTGAGCAATTTGTCCCAATATATGCTTGCAGAGAGCAGATTGTGGAGTTGTTTTATGCATATGCAAGCATCGGTTTTGATGCAATTGATCATGCTTTTCATGATTGTGTAGTGGTCGAGTGATTTGCCACTTTTTTGTTTGCCATTTGGCAGTCACTTATGGAAGACATGTGTGATAGAGGGAGACATCGGTCTTGTTCTTACCGATACGTACGATGTTGCCATTGTGGTCACACAGGACACATTGTTAGGCGCCATTGTTTTAGACGTATGAAACAACAGTGGAGATGTATATGTATACGGCCTTGACACATGTTAGAAAGGCAGTTACAGTGGCAGTCTATGCCAGTGATGGTGATGTCATGCTTGCCTCGAGTGTACCTCTTGCAAATATGTCTATGGATAGCACACTTTCTCCACACTGGTTACTAGATAGCGATGCTTCTTTCCACGTCACACCATGTTGTGAGTGGTTCAACACATTTTCTTGTGGGAGACTTGGTTGCATGCATCTTGCTGATGGTTCAACATGTGACATAGAGGGTGCAAGAGATGCTTGTTTGTCTTTGCCTAGTGGTCCATCATACACGCTACGCCATGTGTGCTATATTCCTCAGCTAAGACAGATCTTTATCTCAGCAAGACAGTTAGTAGATTTTGGTTGTCAAATACTTCTTAGAAGGGAGTCTTTCTAGATGCATTGCGGCTCACTAATGATTGTCAGAGGAGCCAGTATTGGCTTGGTATATCCTATGCATGTGTCTGTTTGAGGTTCAAGACGATAGAGTCTCGATTTTATTGTTGACATGCTTTGAGCAAGAGACAAAACGTATCTCCTTCGTAGGTGAGCTCCACCATGCTCACAAGACAGAGCATTTAGCTGTGCAAGACGTGCTAGTAGACTCTACATAGATAGAGATAGAGCAGCAATGCTCTAGTGAGACACAATAGGTGTTGTCATCATTTGTGAAGGCAGAGGTAGAGAAGGTCTGCTCCCTAGAGACATAGACAAAGATGACAGACATGGAGTTCTTTAATATGCTCATGCTAGAGGCTGATGACTTGATACCAGGATACACAATTCCGCCTATGGATGAGAGGGATATAGCTATCTCGGTGTTAACGTTGACACATTCATACGTGATCAGTAGTCTCAATGATGCAGTGATTACGGATAGAGCAGGGGAGACGAGTACAACCAAGTTTGCGTAGATTTTGTCAGCGTTCAAATGTCTCATGTACGACCTGTTAGTGTCGAGGCCCGCCCTAGTAGCTGTAGTGGGAGCATTTGCAGCAGGGATTGTCAATCGTGTGATGACTGACACTAGCATGATGCAAAGTGGAGTTTCGCTCACCATAGAGAGTAGTTTGCAAGATTTATATGCAGCCTCTAGCATGGATATGCACGCTCGCCTACCACGAGAGCCGATACGATTGCATGTAGATCAATTGAGCCAGCCAGTGGATGTAGGTTGAGAGAGTCTCTCACACGTTTTTTTGTACATACTAGTAGTTAAGCTAGTAGGACCCACTTATCTGCACATTCACCTTTAAGTGGAAGATTGATGGGTGTAAGGACATGGGTCCTATGCGTAAGGCCACCGGCGCATAATCGGACTGTGTGTACCCTAGGGGGAGGCTATAAGATAGCACGGTTGGGTGGAGACTAGCACACGCATTACCACTGCCCTTTCACCGATATCAAAGTTGTTTTTGGGAGGAGGCAAAAAGCGGGTTGCATGTGCGTGCGACGTGTTGCTTCTCTCTCATGTTCCACAGACAGCGACACCTTCGTTGTGCAGCAAAAGGAACATAGGCACATAGATAGCGACAGTCGACTGCAGCCGCCCCATCTACACCCCCCACAGTGCACGACCACGGTGGGCGACCAAGGCAAACTCGACGGCATCGAGGTTCCGAAGGGCTCCGATGGCATCGTTGATTGCACGCGTAGGAAGGATTGCTTAACCCTTGCATGAAGAAGGGTTGAACCCACCCCATGAGGGTAAGAGGCCAACACTTTACCATCAAGCTATTGACCCTTGTTTTGTATAAAAAAGAGAGATAGCCCGCTTGTACTGAAAGGAAAACTAGAAGGAAAGGGAAAGCTTCAAACTTCAAGGAGTAGCTTCACCCTCCTTTTCACTTCTTGGAGGAAGGCAAGTTTCCCTGCAAAAATTCTGTTTTCCTCAAGGAGGTAGCTTCAAAGTGAACAAAAGCCTTCACAAAAACGAAGGGTTTTTGTGAATAATCATCAAACGTGTTCTTACAACGAACGACAAGTGAAGTGCTCAAATTCCTGCAAGGCTAGGTTTGCATGCAACGCAAATCGCGGAGCATACAAAACACAAAGACTTCAATTTCTCAAGGTACAAGTTGTCATTTTTTTTCTCTCTCTTTGCATTAGTGTGTGTTTACCATGGCCAGTGAGGATATCCCACCTATACACACGTTTGATTTTGAGCACGTAGGTCAAAATCAGGGCACCACAATGCGGCTGACACTAATATGCATGATGACGATGATCTAGGAGATCATCGCCTTGTAGATATAGCTGCTTTCAAGACTTTGGAAAATCGCCAAAGCATACTTGAATGCAACCTCTCTGCACTTAATGCAAATGTTACCAATCTTACGGAGTTACTTGTGAAATTTATGAATTCACAGACGACTCAAGAAGCCACAAGTGGCATGGTTCAAGGGAACCAAGCTTGCACGATTGAAGGAGTCCAAGAGACAAGTACTACAGAAGATGCAAAAGGTAACAATGTATTACTTAAGAATATCACCATTCCTGAGTTTCACGGGGAAGAGCGTGATCGCAACAAGGATGCGGTCAATACGTTCTTACACAAATGGAGTGATATTCATAGATTGAGACACACCCTGGATATAAAGATGGCTGTGGAAACAAGTCTATCTCTTAAAGGCAAGGAAAAGTGCAAAGTGAAATGAATTCTAATGGTATGCAAAGTGCAATGAATTCTACTGATAAAAAAAGTGTTAACAAATCTAACGAGCAAGGTGCTCTCAATTTTAATTCTATAGAGCAATGTGCGACTGTTGTAAAACAAACATTACAGGAATTAATTTCTCCTTTTCCACGGCAAAAGCTGACTCACTTACTCATGGAGTATAGTGATGTGTTCTCAAGTGATTTACCACCGGGTTTATCCCCTACACATGTTGTGCATCATGGCATAGATGTCTTGCCAGGCACTAAACCGGTGAGTAAACCACCTTATTGTATGAGTGCTAAAGAATCCAAGGAGGTTGAGATTCAGTTGGCTGACTACCTCGTCCGTGGTTTCATTAGACCTAGCACTTCACCTTGGGCATCACCAATTCTATTGGTAAAAAGGAAAGATGGTATTATGCGCATGTGCGTAGATTATCGCGGATTAAATGCGATAACCATCAAGAACAAGTATCGTCTACCTCAAGTGGATGAGTTGTTTGATCAACTTCATGGGGCAAGATACTATACAAAGATAGATCTTTGTACCACCAAGTGTGCATCCTACTACAAGATATCTCCAAAATTGCCTTTAGAACACGGGTTGGGCAAGTCGACCTAGGCTTGCTGCCAAGAAAACACAGAGCAATCTCAACCTAAAAACCACAAAGAGGAGGAGGAATTTAGGAAAATAAAGAGAGGGGGAAAGAGAAACTTATATGGGCTATTTTGCATCATATGAAGAAGCTTTGTCAATGGCAGGAGCAAAGCTCAAAAAAAACCTAGATTTAATTTAATCCCACCTACAAATTTTGGAATGTACCTCTAAACTTTAAATTTGAAGTTGAGAATACCTACAATATGTAGAGAAATTTAGTGTAAAAGGCTTCGACTCTGGCATTGCCTTGGTTGACATGTATGCAAAATGTGGTGCACTTCACATAGCACAACAAGTGCTTGAGGAGCTTCCTCTGCAAGATTTCATCTCTTGGAATGCATTGATGGAGGGATATGCCCAACTTGGGTAGGGCCACAAAGCTCTGGGATGTTTTCCCCGGATGCAATGTGACAGTGTCTTGCCAATGCAATCACATACGCTTCCATCTTAAGGATTAGGGCCAAATGCAATTATGTACACCTGCTAATATGGGCAAAAGAATGTACGATGATATTGTTTGCCAGGGGTTGTTACAAGGAAACATTGTGCTTGGCATTGCCTTGGTCAAAATGTATGCCAAACGTGGTGCTCTTCATAAAGCATAAAAAGTGCTTGAGGAAATTTTTGTGCAGGATGTGGTTTCTTGGATTGTGGGATATGCCCAACTTGGACAGGACCAAGAAGCTCTGGGCTGTTTTTAAAGGATGTGAAGCGACCCCGATCTATTGACAGGGTGACCTAGGCTTGGAGCCAAGAAAACATTGAGCAAGCTTTACTTCAAAAACCAGGAAGAGGAGGAAGAATCGAGCCATCACTCTACAGCTTCATCATCAATAGGGCAACATGCAAATAAATAGGGGGGAAAGAGAAGATTAGATATGATATTCTACGTTGACATGGAGCTCTGTCGATGGTGGGAGAAAAGCTCAAAAAAACCAAGGTTTAATGTAATCCCACCTACAAATTTTGGGATGTACCTCTAAACTTCAAATTTGAAGCTGAGAAAACCTACAACATGTAGAGAAACTTAGTATAAGAACCTTCAACTCTGGCACTGCCTCGGCCGACATGTATGCCAAATATGGTGCACTTCATAAAGCACAAAAAGTGCTTGAGGAGCTTTTTGTGCAGGATGTCATCTCTTGGAATGTATTGATTGTGGGATATGTCCAACTTGGACATGACCAAGAAGCTCTAGGTTGTTTCCAATGAATGCGAAGCAACTCGCGAGGGTGTCTATCTGATGCAATCACATACACTTGCATCTTGAAGGCAAGGGAAAAATGCAATCATCTACACTTTCACCCGATAATATGGGAAAATTAATTTGTGATGATATCATTAGCCAAGGGTTGTTGAAAGAAAACGTCGTGGTTGGCAATGCCTTGCTCAACATGTATGCCAAATGTGCCACACTTTATAATTTAACACAAAAAGTGTTTAAGGAGCTTTCTATGTGGAGTGTCATCTCTTGGAATGCACTAATTGTAGGATATGTCCAACATGGACAAGCGAAGAAGCCTTGGGGATTTCTCGGCGATGGGAAGCAAGGGTGTCTTTTTTATGCAATCACATGCATCTTGAGGACAAGGGCCAAATGCAATCATGTACACTTGCACGTGTTGATACGGGAAAAAGAATTTACAATGATATTGTTAGTTAGGGGTTGTTAAAAGAAAGAGTTGTGCTTGACACTGCCTTAATTGACATGTACGCCAAATGTGGTGCATTTCAAAAAGCACAAAAGTATCGTTGTATTGATGGTAAGAGCGAGCGAGACCCGCCATAGGCAGAAGTTGGGCTATGTAATGGAAGTGGCATGGATTTTGAGGTTGCTTTGGATGCAGCAAGTACGATGCAAGAGGAGAAAAAAAGAAATTCATTTGGCCTCAAGGAAGAAGGTGTTGCCATCATGGAATTTAAGATGAATCCTCATCCCACCTATCTGCATCATGGAAGGCACAAGTTGGGGTAAAGTGGACTGTGGAATCCGAGCGATAGGGATTTTGAGGTTGCCGAGGATGCCAAATGTGGCAAGCAAGATGGAAGAGGGAAGGAAAAAGACATCCATTTTATAAAGTTAGGCACTATATGTTATCTATGCTAAGAAATAGCGGTGCTGGAGGTGGTGCCGACGCCAAAGTCGGCACCGCTGTACTAGTTATTATAAAAGGGGGAGGGATCCCCCCCCCCCCCCCCCCCCCCCCCCCCCTTGACACATGGCAGCAACACGATGATATGGCTTGTCTGCTCTGCAAATCCGGCAAGGCAGGACTCAGAGATAGAGATAGCGAGAGAGAGAGAGAGAGAGAGAGAGAGAGAGAGAGAGAGAGAGAGAGAGAGAGAGAGAGAGAGAGAGAGAGAGAGAGAGAGAGAGAGAGAGAGAGAGAGAGAGAGAGAGAGAGGTGGGTGAAGCCTACCGGCCACACCAGTGATAAAAAAAGATGACTGAAGAAAGAAATGTGGTAGACTCTTTCAAAATCGATGAAAAGTAAGTTATAACAAATCGATTTTCAAGTCCAGTCCTAACGCTAATTACAGAACTTTTAAATTGCATGACATTTTATATATAGACCTTGCATTCCAAGGTTAGCACAAACATAAATTTAATCATAAGTTACAAGTAGTGCTCGCATTAACACTTCAACCAATAAAATCACCACGAGCAGGTGTTGGCACTGTAGAAGGCGAGGACAGTCCCAGCAGGTGGGAATTGCCCCTTAGAAGGCCGACCAGTAGGAAGCAGTTGCACTAGCAGTAATCGCAGGTAATTACTGTAGTAACTCCTGAGAGCTATAAATAGGACCCGCTACATTGTAATTGAGCTTCTTAGCTGCTTGACTTTTGTCTTTTGGCTTTAGCTTTCTGAGCACTTTCGGGTTTACAAGCTCTTCGTCTCTAGTTTCACCTTGTAATCATTACTTCTGTCATAAAATTTAATATCTAACCTTACCAAATGATTTTCTCATATTAAATTGATCATTTAATGTGGAGAGATAAAAGGGGACCAAGAGTTAGAATATAGATAAGTGCTTTTACACCTATCTCTACCAAGGGCCTACATGAGAGATGATGGCATCTCTACTAAGGCTAAAAGAGGGATGGTCTATCCAAGAGCTAGGTACAATAAATGCTTTAGGTTCATCTCACGATGGGACCAAAAGAGAGATAGTTTTATCTCCTTAGAGGTCCATATGGGAGATGGCCTATAAAAGGGCAAGTACACTTAATGAGCATCAAGACCCTAGGGTGTGCTTCATTAAAGCCTCCAAGGGTTAATGTTAAATGCCTTTAGACCTAGGACATTAAGTTGCATTTGTTAATTTTCCAAGGTGGGAACCTATGCTAAGCAGCTGGTGACTAAGCAGCTTGAGGTGCTTATTGACTAAGCACTATGACTAAGGTGCTTGACGTGCTTGAGGTGCTTGAGTCAAAAAGGGGGCCTACAAAGGAGGGGGCGAGCCCTAAAGGTAGGGGATGAGGGAGAAGAATATCTCTCTCTCTCTCTCTCTCTCTCTCTCTCTCTCTCTCTCTCTCTCTCTCTCTCTCTCTCTCTCGGCCATGCACCTTATGGGCCAAAGGACACATGTCAGCACCCTAGGCCTCCTGCTCCCATAAGGTGCTAAAAGGCTATTGGCTAGCCATCTTAAAGGTCCAATGACCATTTAAATAATTGATTTAAGCATATCTTTTATTAGGAAAGGCAATTTCAGTTTCTAGTTAATGCTAAATGATGCTAAAATCCTATTGGGTAGCCTAGCAAATGGACCAATGAGAATTAAGCTTGTGATAATAGGGGTATCAAGGACACTTGTCACAAGGCTACCCCTGTTGCCTTGGATGATCGAGGCCAACCATTAGCCAGCCCGGAAAGCATCCAATGAGAGAGTAGGTAGTGTAAGAAGCTCAAATTCGAATTTCCTTCTCTCTCTCATGAATCCCACGCCCCATTCTTGTGCGGAGGAGTTTTGAAGCTGACAAGTCTTCTCTCTCTCACATGCAAGGTGAAGGGAGGTGCCTACACCAACACCTCTTGGCTATGGATGGAAATCCAACCAAGAGCCAAGCTTAAAGCATGCTAACATCTTCTTAATCTCTATGTAAGCTAAGCTATGCTACTTATGAGTGATTATATGTAAGGGCATGAAAGCTTTCTTGTAGAAATACTTATCCTTCTCTATTCTTCCTCGATCCCTGCCAGCTCTCCTCACCATTTATGGTGTTTGAGGTCTTGGGATAGAGGCTTGGGATATTTCAAGTTCTTGTTTTGTTAATAAGTATGCTAATGGTGGTGCATGAGGCTTCCATCTTCATGGAACCCAAATAATTGAATGAACACAATGATTAATGAGTTCACAAGTTCTTGTTAATGATTTCAAGCATGTTAATGGTTGTTTTGCACCAAAGTCTTGGTACATGAAGCTATCAAAGAGGTCTTAAAGAACACAAAAGATTGTATTGTACCAAGCTCCTCTTATGAGGAAATCTATAATAAAAAAGCCTTCTGGAGGGGGGACCAGCTCCAAGTAAATCCGGTCCTCAATTGTTGTCAAACTCTCTATCTCTCTCTCTTTTACAAGTTATTGGTCATGCCATGTTAATTAGGAAGTGTGTTTATTGTTGCTCTCTCCATCCAAACACTCTCTCCACCAACATGAAGGAATCTGCTTAATGAAATGCTCACAAAGTTATTCTCCTTCCGATACAATTTAAGTTAATAGGCCAACTCCATTACATTGGTATCAGAGCACATGGTTTCTCTTTTCTTTCTTAAGAAGAGAGGTCCTTAAGTAGCCTATGAATGGTTGTTTTTGTTAATTATATTAGGGTAAGTGACACTGGGATCTATTATCGGTTTTGTCAAGCCCACTTGGTGGGGTATGGTGCACACCATTGGGAGCTTTGGTCTTAATAATGGAGTCTTCCTAGACTTGCCTTTGGCTTTACCATTATTGAGCTACAAGAAGTCCAAAAGGAGCTATCCCTTGGCAACTCGGCTATGTTAGACCCACTCCACTACTCTCTATAATTAACCGAATTCAAGTCGTGGGTGTAGATGCTTAAGTGCTAATTTTCAAAGGCTAAGAGGAGTAGCAACTAGGGCTTTGAAGCTACCAAAGCATAACTAAGTAAGCACATAAAAGTTTTGTTAACATGTCTAACAATAATAAGGAGAGTAGGATAAAAATTGATGATTTTGATTTTGCACATGAAGGTGCTAATGTTGATACTCCTATGCTTGTTAACTATCTTGTTTCTAGGCTTCAACAAGCCATGGGAAATCCAGCTTTACAAAGTGAAGTTCACCAACAACTTCACATCTTTGGAATTTTACCAATTCCTCAAGAAAAGAGAGAGCCTAAGAGCTCTCATGGTGAGACTTCCAAAAGAGGACTCTCTAAAGGAAAAGAAAAGTACCCTCAAGATGAACAAGCAAGAAGTGAATCTTCTAATGCTTCAATGGATGATGATGTCGCTCCACGAAGACGGCGGGATCCAAGATCTCCAACTCCCCCAAAGAGAAAGATATCACCACATAACCCTTCCCGTCAAGAACAAAAGAAAGAAGACAAGAACTCAAGGAAGAAAAAGGAGAGAAAGAGGTCACCCTTCTCCATCTTCATCTTCTTCTTCTTCCAATGAAAGCAATAGCTATTCCTCTAAGGATTCCCAAAGGAGAGGCCATAGAAGGTCTCATGCCATTTGGAAGAGGTCCAACAAGCTTAAAAAGTTCAAAGAGGGAGGAAAAAACATCTCTTTCCTTACCTACGATGGAACTTATGGCACCACGGAAAAAGTGTTGGGCTTTATCCAACAATTTGATGCCGCCTTTGGAGATGAGGGCTTCACGGAGTCCTCAAAGCTACGTCATGCTGCTATGCACTTCCAAAAATCCGCCAAACAATGGTGGGCTAGCCTACGGGCTAATGGAGAAGCTCCAAAAACATGAAAGGCCTTAAGAGCTTCAATCATGAAGCAATTCCTTGCAAGCGATGCTAAGGATAAGGTCCTCACCGAATGGCGAAGCTTAAAGCTAACTCCTTATGAGTCTATCCACAAGTATGTGGACAAGTTTTGGGATATTCATCTCAAAGCTACTGTCTACAAAAAGTTAGACTTTGAGGAGCAAAAGCAACAACTTTGTGTCGGGCTGCCTAAAGACATGAGTGACTATGTTAACTCTCAAAGGCCCAAAAGCATTTCCACGGTCATACATCATACTATGATTGCCGCAAGAATCAATTTCCAACAAGGGGCTAAGAGAAATCTTAAGCCCATGGAAATAAATGAGAAACATGAGCCTAAAGGGAAGAACAATTCACAAAGTTCTTTCAAGGGCAACTCTAACAACAACAAAGTTAGGGAAAAAGGAGTCTACAGAGGAAAGAATAGGCTCACTCCTGAAGAGCTAAAGCGCTATCGCAAAGAAAACAAGTGTTTTAAGTGTGGAGAACAAGGACATGCTTATCGTGCTTGTCCTCAAAGAAATGCACACAATGAGTCGCCTTGAGCTTCTTGAGTGGAAGCCCAACAAGAGGATACTCATTGCCAAGGACTTTTCTTTCTCCATGCTAGGAAAATAGACATGTACATAAATGTAAATGAATCGGGTAACTCTATACCCTTTTGTAAATATGCATGCTTTTTATAAAGTCATAGAAAAGCTCTAGTTCCATGTACAGTATTTCCCTTTGTTCTTAAAGAGTTTGCAGATGTTTCTAATGTCTCAACAAGTAGCAATACAACAAAAGATTAGAGATGTCTAATTTCCTAAATGTATTTCAAGATGTTTTATTGAAGAAATCCCTAAGGGAGCTATATATGTAAGCTAAGCTATGCTACTTATGAGTGATTATATGTAAGGGGATGAAAGCTTTCTTGTAGAAATACTTCTCCTTCTCTATTCTTCCTCGATCCCTGCCAGCTCTCCTCACCATTTATGGTGTTTGAGGTCTTGGGATAGAGGCTTGGGATATTTCAAGTTCTTGTTTTGTTAATAAGTATGCTAATGGTGGTGCATGAAGCTTCCATCTTCATGGAACCCAAATGATTGAATGAACACAATGATTAATGAGTTCACAAGTTCTTGTTAATGATTTCAAGCATTGATGGGGGCTTTTCACAAGCCAAGCTCCCATACCCCTCTTCTCTCGTCCCCACCCCATGAAAACCCCCTCTTAGGGAGGGAGTGATAAAAGGAATTGGAAAAAAATAAGAAAAAAAAAAGTATGATTATGTAAATATATGAGAAAGGTAAAATAGGCCACCTCATGCCTGCGGGGCAGCCCATCCCCACCTTGCCTCCTTTTTCTTCACTGTTGCCCCGTCGTGTGTCCCTTTTCCTCTCCTCCACTCAAAAGGTCAACCCCCTCTCTCTTCCCCTTGTCCTTTCTCCTTTCTCTCTCCCCTCAAGCTACCCCACCTCTCACTAATAATGCATTCTAACTCACCAATAATGCACCCTAACTCACATGCAACTTATCCTATCTTCCAAAATAGTATACCCCACCCCCCCTTTCTCTCGCCTATCATATCCCATGACCCACTCGGTGGTTACCTGATTTTTCTTGTGTTCACACACATTCACCTCTGAACACACTCCCCTCTCTCCCCTCTTGTAATTACTTTATTCTCCATATCACCCCTCATTTTTTTCATCAACCTATCTCTCTCTCTTAGTCTCTCTCTCATGAGACTGCTGTTTTGGCACATATACACACAGCTAGACAAGTGGGGTCCACAGTCACATGGCCTATGTCGATAATGATTTCTTCATTTCTAAATTCTAGAATTTCTCTCCCCTCCTCCCCTATATAAAGAGGGTTCACCATCACACTAAACACACACACAACATCACCAAAGAGTACACTATGCATTATGTGTGCCTAGTGCACACACACACACCCACACCATCACCATCACCACAATCACCATGCTCGTCTTGAGCATGACCTCTACACCCTTGGGCTATGGAAGATGAAGGGCAGCTAAATGAAGGATGATGGCCATAACCCTCATGCGAGTCTTCTCCATCAACTCTCACCTATCCGCCATGTGCTCTACCACTCTCTCCCTTCTCTTTCCCCTACCCTATGCCCCCCATTTCATCGCCTTATTCTCTAAATAAAGCTTGAGGTTTTGTGAGTATGTTTTCTTGCAATGTTTTGCCCATGTGAGTGTGCAGAATCGCCACCTAGTCTTGTGTTTGGAGTGAGCTTGTGTATGTGTGAAGGGTGTGCGGATTCGCCATCCTTCTGTGGTGCCTAAGTACTAAGCCGCTATACTCTCTCTCTCTCTCTCTCTCTCTCTCTCTCTCTCTCTCTCACTTGATCTCATTCCCCTTCCTCTTCATCATTACTCCCAAGCATCCATCTCTCTTGGATGAAAACTTTGTTATGGTGGTGTGTTGTTTGCGTCCTAGCCGCTCAAGCTAGGTGGTGCCCCCTGTTTGCTTTACCATGACAGGCTCGAGGCGTGCCATTCGGTCCCCGGTGTTTTAGAGGCCGTCGGGGGTTCGGGGTTCGCTTTGCTCCCATCAATTGGTGCCCCCACTGAGGATCTTTTCATAAAACCCTTCAGTTTACAAGACTGAAACCCCTAAACTATTGTGAATAGATGAATGGCTAGCAGGATTTGCTAATTGGACGACAGAAGAAGAAGAGCTCCAAGCACAACTAGACGAACTCCTCATTTCCATTGAAGCTCGAGTGCAAGGCATAACGGTAATCGATTTGGAGTGGGAGAGTCAACCAACACGCCAAACCCAGTGGATATACATAGGCCAAGTGCCAAGAAGAAGAAGGAGAAGGTCGAAACCATGTCCGCAACCTACAACCAACCCACAACAACAAAATGGAAGGAGCTCTGCACAATAGAGAATCAACAATATTCTACTTTGAGAATCAGGTAACTCAAGTCACTGTAGACATGTAGTAGTGTTAGTGTGTATACGCTCTTCACCAAGGGCACTTTTCTCCCACTGGGTTTTTCCCTTTGGACATCCGGTGTGAAAGGACACCTTATCTCTTAGGGTTTCATATAAGCTTTGTAGCTCTGAGTTTGTATACAATTATTATTCCAATACAGAGAGACAGACTACAGAGATCTCGTACACAAGCTCTGTGTCTTCTCCTTCTCCATCTTCTTCCTACTCTGAGTTGCTGTCTTCCTTCTGTTTCCTGTTTCATCATCTTCAACAATTGGTATCAGAGCAAGGTGATTTCCAGAGCCTCTACTTGCGTTTTCGCGTCCGCGCACGCAATCGCAGTTTTCAGGCAGTTTTCGGAAAATTTGTTCGTGGGAGCATCCTCGACGTTCCGGGAGTATTCTGATCAGGTGACCTGGGGTTTTACCCCCCTTTCGAAGCCGTTTGAGCCCTCAGAATTTTGTTCTGAGCAGCGTAGCAGAAGTTACTTTTCGGAGGCGTTTAGATCAAGAGGGTGTTCTTTTTGACAGATTTTCTTCAGGTAAACAGTTCTTTTGGGAAGCAGCTTGTCTTAGCTTTGTGCTGAGATTTTGTGTAGAGTTTTGCTTGGATTGGAGAGGAGATTTGTGAATCTCTTGGAGGTTCTTTTGCTCTCTTGTGTGCATCTACAGTATGGCTCAATTTACGGAGAAAGAGATTTTTGGTGCGTTTACATCCGAAGACAAATTGGATGGTACCAACTATTCTCTTTGGTCTTTTATGGCCAAAAATGTTTTGGTTGGTAAAGGATTGTGGGATTATGTATCTGGAGATGAAGTTCGTCCAGGTAGCATTGCACCTGCCACGCCTGGTCGTGGTGCAGCTGTTGGTGCAGGACCCTCACAAGTCACTCCAGAGCAAAAGAGATGGGATACTAAAGATGCACAGGCTATGGCTGTGATTGCCTTAACCATAAAGAGGACAATCACACCACATATCAGATCTTGCAGAACTTCTGAGGATGCTTGGAACACTCTGCAAGCTATGTTTGGAGGAAGAAACGCTGCCAGAATAGAGTTTTTGAAGAAACAACTTGACAAAATACAGATGGACGAAGGTGACGATATTGTCGAGCATCTTACAAAAATCAGGGATCTTAAAGAGCAATTGCTTAGCATTGATGAAGTGATTCCAGAGAAGGACTTGGTTTCCAAAACACTCAATTCACTACCACCATCTTATTTTACTTTTCAGACTTCTTTGACTCTGTCTTTGCGAGCTAATCCTGACCCTCTTCATTTTGAAGAGTTAGTGGCTTTGCTATTGCAAGAGGATCAATCACGTAAGAACAAGTCTTTACAGGTGGATGGTATGGATCATGCTCTTGTTGTACAGAACAAAAACAGGGGAAACGAGAGTGCTCATTACTCCAAGTCTAGTGCAGGACAATCTTCAGAGAAGTCTAAAGGTGATTCCGACAAGTCCAAGAAGAAAGGTAAATGTCACTACTGCAAGAAACCTGGTCACTACATTAGTGAGTGTAAAAAGCGAATTGCTAAAGAAAAGAAGAAAGAGTCAAGTTTGGTTGTTTCAGCTTCTGGTGATTCTTCTACAGCTAAAGAGGAGTCTGCAAACTTTGTGCAGGATTCTTATGCTTTTGTAGTATGTTCAAATTTTTCTGCTTATAGTGTTGACAAGACACAAATGATTTGGTACTTTGATAGTGGTGCATCCAGGCATATTACTTCGAGGAAGGATTTGTTTTGTTCATTGGATGCAGCTCCAGCAGGAAAGAAGGTGACATGTGCAAATAATGCTTCTTATCCAATCAAAGGCGTTGGTAAGATTTTGATTACCATTTCAGATGGTTCAGATTTATGCTTGCCAGATGTCTTATATGTTCCAGGGATCAAGAAGAATTTGTTGTCTGAATCCTCTCTTGCAAAAAATGGTCTTCGGGTCATTTTTGAGGATGACAGATGTGTTGTACGAGATCGAGAGAATGGTTATTCTCTTATCACTACAGGTACGCTGGACAATGGACTATTTGTGCTAGATCATTATGAAAAGCAGATTCAGGTATGTATTGCAGAAACAAAGACTCAGGCCATGCAGGATGCTGAGTTGTGGCATGCTAGATTTGGGCATGTTGGTTATGGCAGTTTGATGACTTTACAACGTCATAATATGGTGCATGATTTGTCTTTATTGGAGATGCCACCAAGACATGTATGTGAAGGTTGCGTTCTTGGAAAGATGCACAGATTTGCATTTTCGCAGGATGGTTCAGTTAGAGCGACATGAAAGTTGCAACTTGTACACAGTGATGTATGTGGTCCTATGAGGACGCCATCTATAGGAAACAGCCTTTATTTTGTGACCTTCATTGATGAGTTTTCCAGGTTTTGTTGGGTGTATCCACTCAAAGCAAAGTCAGATGTGTTTGCAGTTTTTCAACATTATGTCTCCATGGTTGAAAATGAAACAGGTTGCAAAGTACAGACTCTTCGTACCGATCGAGGAGGTGAATACATGTCAGGTGCATTTAAGGATTTTTTGGGAAAGAAAGGCATTAAACACCAATGCACTATGCCATACACACCACAACAGAATGGTGTTGCAGAAAGGAAGAACAGGTCTTTAATGGAGACGGCTAGATGTATGCTCAAGGCTAAGAGTTTGCCTCATAAGCTATGGATGGAGGCAGTTGCTTGTGCAGCACATGTTTTGAACAGGTGTCCTACTCGTGCCTTGAAGACCATTACTGCATATGAAGCTTGGTATGACAAAAAACCTTCAGTCAGTTATCTTCGTGTTTTTGGTTGTCTTGCTTATGCTCACATCCCTCAGCAGTTACGTGGGAAGCTTGATGATAAGGCAATCAAATGTATATTTGTGGGGTACAGTAGTGGAAGTAAAGGTTATAGACTTTACAATCCTGCTACAAACAAGATTTTTGAAAGTCGTGATGTAATTTTTGCAGAAACTACTGCTCAACCTATGGTTGCTTTTGATGTACCTCATATGCAGACACATGATGTATTTGAAGGTTTGCTTCCTTCTTTTGTGGAGAATCAAGAATCACAACAGGTTGATAATTTTGATCAATCTTTTGATCAGCATGTGACACCTCATGATGTAGAGGAAATTGTGCATGAAGAGCAAGAAGTTCTCAGGGAAGAAAGAACCTTGCCTAAATGGGTTCAGAAAACTTTGCAGGATAGCAAGTTGGATGCACCGTTGCCACGGAAAACACGTGCTGGTACTACTTTTGGCAGAGAGCAAGTAGATTTGGCTTGCTTTAGCACTCTTTGTGATGCAGATGAGCCTGATTCATTTGAACAAGCTTTAGAGTGTGTTCAGTGGAAAGATGCTATGCAGCAAGAAATTGATTCTATTCATAAGAATCATACATGGGATCTAGTGGACTTGCCTACAGGTAAAAAGCCTATTGGTACAAAGTGGGTTTTTAAGGTAAAAAGGAAACAAGATGGTACTGTTGACAGGTACAAAGCAAGGCTTGTGGAAAAAGGCTATGCGCAACAGAAAGGCATAGATTATGATGAAACCTTTGCTCCTACTTCTCGTGCGTCCACAGTTAGATCACTAGTTGCAATTGCTGCTCATCATGGTTGGAAAGTGCATCAGTTGGATATCAAGACTGCTTTTTTGAATGGTGATTTGCAGGAAGAAGTTTATGTAATTCAACCAAGTGGTTTTGTTGTAAAAGGTCAAGAGCAAAAGGTATGTAGATTGCGTAAAGCTTTGTATGGTCTCAAACAGGCTCCAAGAGCATGGTATGAGAAGATACATACTTATTTGATTGGCCAGGGATTTCAGAATAGTCCAACAGAAAGTACTTTGTATGTCAAAAAGAGAGATGGAGTTCTCATTATGCTAACACTTTATGTGGATGATATGCTTCTTACAGGAAATAATGCAAATGAAATTGAAGCGTTTAAAGATGCTTTGAGAAAAACCTTTGAGATGTCTGATCTTGGTTTGCTACATTATTACTTGGGTATTCAATTTGTGCAATCAGAGGATGGCATATACATGTTGCAGGCAAAATATTTGCATAAAATTTTGGACAAGTTTGGTATGCAAAATTGTAAACCAATCTCTACACCCGTAGAAACTGGATCAAAGTTGAGCATGCACGATGCTGGAGAACCTTTTGATGTACATACTTATGCAGCAGCGGTTGGTTGCTTGATATATTTGGCAGGCAACACTCGTCCAGACATTCAATTTGGGGTTTCACAAGCAAGCAGATTTATGCACAGCCCAGGTATGCATCATTGGCAGGCTGTGAAGCGCATACTTCGTTACCTTTCAGGTACCCCTAATCTTGCCATGTTCTTTCCAAGGGGGGATATGTATGGAAAGCACAGTTCTATGCAGCTTCTTGGTTACAGCGATTCAGATTGGGCTGGTGATTTTGACACACGACATTCCACAAGTGGCAATTTTTTTTTCTTGGGAAATGCATGTATATCTTGGCTAAGCAAGAAGCAACCCACAGTGGCTACATCAACTTGTGAAGCTGAGTACAGGGTAGCTTTCACGGCAATAGTTGATTGTGTATGGATACACAGGTTATTGGCAGATCTTTGTGAGTGTCAACAGGCACCCACTACCATTTTCACTGACAGTCAGAGTGCTATTGCAGTTGCAAGGAATCCAGTATTTCATGCAAGAACAAAGCACATAGAGGTTCACTACCACTATGTCAGGGAAAGGCTACATGCAGGGGAGATCACACTAACTTACTGTCCTACACAGGATAACATTGCAGATCTATTTACGAAGGCGTTATCATGAGAAAAGTTTGAAGCTTTCCAAAAAGCTTTGGGCTTACTCTCATACACATGATGATCTGCTACCTTGTACGGATTCACACTATCACTACAGGGGGGATTTGTAGACATGTAGTAGTGTTAGTGTGTATACGCGCTTCACCAGGGGCACTTTTCTCCCACTGGGTTTTTCCCTTTGGACATCCGGTGTGAAAGGACACCTTATCTCTTAGGGTTTCATATAAGCTTTGTAGCTCTGAGTTTGTATACAATTATTATTCCAATACAGAGAGACAGACTACAGAGATCTCGTACACAAGCTCTGTGTCTTCTCCTTCTCCATCTTCTTCCTACTCTGAGTTGCTGTCTTCCTTCTGTTTCCTGTTTCATCATCTTCAACAGTCACCGAGGTAATTATCACAGTCAGTTTTCAAGTTGCATCTGATTCTGCAGCACAGATAACGGAAGCATTGGCTCACACTCTCACTAGAGAAACTAGGGATCTACTGAGTTTGTTTCAGGAAAGAACACCACCATCTCCCACAAGCTTGGACAGTGACTAAGCACCTCTAAGCTTCACATGAATCAGTACAACCTACCTCAAGACAGATCACACATACCAACACGTGTACGCTCAATCAAGGTAATACTGGACTTGAAGGCTCACTACCAGCACGTCATTGACACCATGCTGGGTGGGGAGCGTTTTTTTGAGATTCTGGCATCAGATCAACCATTTGTCTTACCTTTGGTACATGGCAATGTACCGTTTGAAGTTTTAATCTATGTCCTAGTATAAGAGGGTATACACGCCTCCTTGTAAAGAAGAAAAAAAACTTTTGCAAGTTAAGCAGTGTGTCTTTCTAGCTCTCTCTCAGTAATCATGGCAAGTGTAGCATTTCCAACATTTAAAGGAAAGAAGGGGGAGGATTTGGTAACAGACTTCCTAGATGACTTTGAAGTAGCATGTGTAGTGAGCAACAAAGATACGGATGAATCCCGGGTTAGAATCTTTAAGCATCTCATGAAGCTAGAAGCTAGATCATGGTACAATGCACTTCCACAAGCAACCAACAATGACTGGGAACCCTTAAAAATATCTTTTAAGAGGCGCTTTGGGGGAGGTACCACATCAAAAAAGTTGTGGGACAAGTTGAGAGACTTGAAGCAGGAGGGTCTTTTAGAATATGCCACATATGAGTCCAAATTTGTGGATTTGTGGGAACGGTGGGTTGAGTCACTGGCAAGGGGGGAAGCTGAACCCGATTTCCTAAAAAAAGATCAGTTCACGCATGGCTTATGGCCGCTTCTCAAGGAGAAGGTGAAAGGTAGATTCCCGACTACGTACGAGTTAGCCATTGAGATTGCTCGCCTTAAGGACAAGAAGCTGCGAATGAAAGCCAAAGAAACCGAGTCAACAGAAGCAGGAACATCGCGTCGACCAACAACTACGACAACCACCATTCCACCACCACCACCGGCTCTTGGGGTAAGAGATGACCAACAAGATATGTTGGCCCATATTACTGACCAACTGCAGAATTTGTTTGTCCACTTAATACAGCAAGGGAGGAGTCAAGAAAGAGATCAAGACCCTAGAAGAGCACGACGACAAAATAGGGAGTATCATTGCTACAACTGCGGAGAAGACGGTCACGATATGTACTACTATCCCAAACCACGACAAAACTATAATAGAGGAGGTAGGAGGAACCAATTGTCACCCCCTAGAGAAGGAACACCCCCACCCCGAGCACCAGCCCCACCAACACAAATTCTATGTCCACCCTAGACACCACTACAAGCATCCATTCCACCTCTTCCACCAGCCCCACCACCTGATCGCCCTGTAAACATCATAAGGCTAGAAGAGAAAGGAAAAGCCGTAGTAGTGGATCCACCCAGAGCAAAGGAGAGGGACAAGGGTAAGGAGAAGGTAACCTTTTTAGAACCACTTGAAGCCATGACTGTGAAAAGAGCTAGGAGGGAGAAAGCTACACAATCAGATAATGAGAGAAGCATGAGAGGAGAAACTAGCAAGAGGCCATCCAGGCCACGACGGAAATTGGGCATCACCGATTTCCAGCTAGGGGAAAGTTCTAAGCCCTATGATCTAACATTGGATGTGGCAGAGCAAGGACCGAAGATTACATGGCCACAGCTGCTATATCTTGTACCTAAAGTAAGGTGACAATGTTCTAAAATGGTAAGTACAAGACGCTCCAAAACAAAGGTAGTCGGAGCAATTTCGGGATGCAACATGGATGACATCCTTCCAATTGTCGACGTAAACATAAAAGGAAAGAGGGTTGGAAACACCTACATTGATGGAGGTGCACAAATCTGTGTAATGAGCGAAGCTATGATGCTTCGATTAGGGCTCGAGGTTGAGGGCTCGAGGTTGACAGGCCTTCTCCATGCAAGGCAAAGATGGCAAACAATGCAAAAGTAAAGTGTGTGGGTGTGGTAAGTGTCGTAAAAATAAAATCTTTCAACACTGAGGTAGAGGTAGATGTTTTTGTAATTCCTACTAAGGGGGAGGGCTATCCACTAATCTTGGGAAGGCCATGGTTGATGGCCATGAAGGCAAAACAGGACTGGGGTACTAGCCTTCTATGCATGACCGGTAAGAAAGGGGAGACAATCTACTACGACATGAGGATTGGCAAGCAGAAGCAAATGAATCTGGAAACATCGGCAGATGAAACCACTGGCGAATCTTCCAGTTCTGAGGAGGAGACCACATCCACCGACGAAAGTGACAGTTCCATTGATGTGATGGGTATCATTATGAAGGATCCACAAAGGGTAAGCACAACTGGTGATCCATCACCAAAACGGCAACCCAATGAAGAGGAGAGCAAATCACCTGGCCTAGGAGGAAGTAGGTTGAAGGGTATGTTGTCTACGGAATTAACCTTTGAGGAGAAAGATAGTTTTTTGCAAATGTTGATGGGATTTCCTAACCTGTTCATTGATAACTATGAAAGAATCACAGGCATTACACTGGTGGAACATCATATTAAGTTGAAGGAAGGGGTAAAACCAGTTGTGCAAAAGCTACGACGACTGGGAGTCATACAAGAAAAGGCACTCTTGGCCGAGGTAAGGAAACTGCTGGAGGCGAAATTCATCTATCCTGTAGAAAACTCAGAATGGGTGTCACCCGTAGTGGTGACGCCTAAAAAGAATGGTAAGTGGAGGGTCTGTGTTGACTACAAACCACTAAATGCAGCTACAAAGAGAGACCACTTTCCTCTCCCTTTCTTGGATGAAATTCTGAATGAAGTAGCGGGTTTTGAATGCTATACCATCTGTGATGGTTATTCAGGATACTTTCAAATACGCATAGCCTTGGAAGATCAGCTAAAAACCACTTTTATCACGCCATGGGGTTGTTTTGCATACAGGGTTATGCCATTTGGTCTCACAAATGCACCTGCCACATTCCAAAGATATGTCACATATGTTTTTCAACCATTCTTTGGAACATCCATAAGAGTGTTCATTGATGATTTCTGAATATATAGCTCCCGTATTTCACATTTAGAAAAGGTAACTGATGGTTTGGCCAGGTTGCAGAGCCTAGGTGGGCAATTAAATGTGGATAAATGCCACATTGGGGAGAGTAAATTCATTCTACTAGGCCATGAAATTTCAGCAAAAGGTATCAACGCCGACCCAAGTAAGGTGTCCGCACTCATAGCCCTACCTTCACCAACGACCGCACATCAACTGGTCTCTTTTCTACAGAAGGTGAGTTACTTAAGTAGATTCATACATCTACTATCACAACTTGTTCTACCACTGCAACAACTCACTCAAAGATCAACTTTCACTTGGGACGAGGAAAGCGAACATCACTACAACAAGGTAAAGGAGGTCTTAGCCACTCTGCCAACTATCTCACCACCTAAGTGGGATGAAAAATTCTATGTCACCTCAAGTGTTGGTGATGAATCATTGAGGGCTTTGCTACTCCAAAAGGATACGACGACATCTTTCATGAGGCCAATCTACTTCTCTAGTCGAATGATGACAGCAGGAGAGAAAGGTTTCACCCATGTGGAACACTTAGTCCTAGCTCTTAGATTTGCAACTACAAAGTTTAGGTCATATTTGCTGCCTAAGCAATTTGTGATTCTAACCACGGATGAAATATTTCCCTATGTTGTACAACACATGGATGTGTCTGCTAGAATTACTAAATGGCTAGTTCGTCTGCAAGAGTTTGACTACACGGTACAGGTAGAAAGCACGACAAGGGCAAGTTTGGGGGGACTCATGACCTACCAAGTCTTTGAAGGGAAGGAGAAGCAATCTAAGGAAGGAGAAGTCTGATTACCTCTAGTACCACCGATGGTAGAAGGAGCACACTCTCTCTACTTTGATGGATCCTACAAGCGAGCGTCCGACAATGCAGCTGTAGGCATAGTGGTCTTTGATGACAAAGGGACAAAGGTATTTTCATTGGGCCAATTGTTAGATTCACATTCTAACAATGAATCTGAGTATGCAGCACTAACCAAGGGTCTACAATGGTGCGTCTCGCAAGGTGTACAACGCCTTAATGTATTTGGGGATGCTCTACTTCTGGTAAGGCAAGTAAATGGAGCATGGACATGCAAGAATCCTAGTTTAAGGACTCACTTAAGTGGTGTAAAAAACTTGTTGGGTAAGTTTGAAGAAGTTCAAATACACCATATCCCAAGGGCTCAAAACCAAGAAGCAGATGCCCTAGCAAGTGAAAGACTACAGGAAGTGGTGGTTGGATCAATAAAACTAAAGCTCCCTCTATTTCAAGGTAGTGATGCATTTTTTGGAAACAGGGGAATGCCCATCAGATTTAACAAAGGGACAGAAGCAATGGCTGACGCGGAAGGCCACAAGGTATCGACTCATCAATGATGGTTTGTACTGTAAGGGTAAGGACCAAATACTCAGGAAGGTCCCTCTCTCTCAGGAAATCACGGGAGTAATTGCTAGCTATCACGACGGGGTTTGTGGTGGTCACTTTGCCCTAGACATAATAAGTAGGAAAATCTTGCAGGCAGGCTTCACATGGCCTAGCCTCAACCGTGATGTACACCACTGGTGCAAAACGTGTAAGTTGTGTCAAAAGGCCAGCACTAGGTCACTTATGCCTGAACCACAGACACCTATTCTCTCATATGGTCCATTTGAAAAATGGGGTATCGATGCCATTGGGTCATTACCTAGGGCCAACTCAGGAAAATTCTACATTATCATGGGGGTCGACTGCATGACTAGATGGGCAGAGGCTATAGCCACCACTAGAATCACAGCGATAGAGGTAGCTAAATTTTTCTATGAGCACATATGTTGTAGGTTTGGCACACCTTTAGATATCATCTCTGATAGAGGGTCAGGTTTCAGAGTAGACTTGGTAGGAGAATTAATGCAGAAACTGGGCATTACAAGGAGGCACTCTTCACCATATTACCCTCAATGTAATGGACTAGTTGAAAAGGTAAATGGAATGGTTTCTAAAATTATTATCAAGCAGGTAAACAATCATCCTGGAGACTAGGATAAGTATCTACTACCAGCTTTATGGGCCTACAAAACTTCATTTCGTACATCCTTGGGATTCACACCGTATCATCTAGTATTTGGTAAGGAAGCAATCTGGCCCATTGAAGTGCAACTACAAAGTCTCAGAGTAATGGCAAGCCAACTTCAACAGCCCAACATGCATTTGAGATATCACATCATTAACTTGGAAAGACTGCAGCTGGACAGAGAAGAAGGAATAAATTATTATGCGGCCCAAGCAGAGCATAGAAGGCTTAGCTTTAACGAGCATCTCCGGAAAAAATAATTGAAGAAAGGACTGTTGGTGCTCCGCTACGACAATCGCTTCGACACGCGCAAGGATAAGAAACTCTTGCTCCGATGGGAAGGCCCTTTCATCATCAGGAAAAAGTATGCCAATGGAAGCTACCAGCTTATGGAGGCTTATGGAAAACTTCATAAAACCAGGATAAATGGTTGGCGACTTAAACCTTATTTTCTTCGATTTGACCAGGCTCCACCTATTGACATTCCAGATGAGGAAACACCATCAGCCGCCACCTCCGACGATAATGATCAAACAGATGTGCTAGAGACATGAATGCCTCTAGCCAAAAGGGGAGGGCTAATGATGGGGGCTTTTCACAAGCCAAGCTCCCATACCCCTCTTCTCTCGTCCCCACCCCATGAAAACCCCCTCTTAGGGACGGAGTGATAAAAGGCATTGGAAAAAAGTAAGAAAAAAATAAAGTATAATTATGTAAATATATGAGAAAGGTAAAATAGGCCACCTCATTCCTGAGGGGCAGCCCATCCCCACCTTGCCTCCTTTTTCTTCACTGTTGCCCCGTCGTGTGTCCCTTTTCCTCTCCTCCACTCAAAAGGCCAACCCCCTCTCTCTTCCCCTTGTCCTTTCTCCTTTCTCTCTCCCCTCAAGCTACCCCACCTCTCACCAATAATGCATTCTAACTCACCAATAATGCACCCTAACTCACATGCAACTTATCCTATCTTCCAAAATAGTATACCACACGCGCCCTTTCTCTCTCCTATCATATCCCATGACCCAAATACCCCCCGCTCTGTCTAAAGGGCGCCATGTCTCTTGTCTTGTAGCTAAATAACCTCCCCCACACTCACGCACACTCAATTTCACTGAAAAAGGTGCCCACAGACCCATCCCCACCCGGTGGTTACCTGATTTTTCTTGTGTTCACACACATCTGCACACAGATTCACCTCTGAACACACTCCCCTCTCTCCCCTCTTGCAATTACTTTATTCTCCATGTCACCCCTCACTTTTTTCATCAACCCATCTCTCTCTCTTAGTCTCTCTCTCATGAGACTGCTGTTCTGGCACATATACACACAGCTAGACAAGTGGGGCCAACAGTCACATGGCCTATGTCGATAATGATTTCTTCATTTCTAAATTCTATAATTTCTCCCCCCTCCTCCCCTATATAAACTGGGGTCACCATCACACTAAACACACACACAACATCACCAAAGAGTACACTATGCACTGTGTGTGCCTATTGCACACACACACACCCACACCATCACCATCACCGCAATCACCATGCTCGTCTTGAGCATGACCTCTACACCCTTGGGCTATGGAAGATGAAGGGCAGCTAAATGAAGGATGATGGCCATAACCCTCATGCGAGTCTTCGCCATCAACTCCCACCTATCCGCCATGTGCTCTACCACTCTCTCCCTTCTCTTTCCCCTACCCTATGCCCCCCATTTCATCGCCTTATTCTCTAAATAAAGCTTGAGGTTTTGTGAGTATGTTTTCTTGCAATGTTTTGCCCATGTGAGGTGTGCGGAATCGCCACCTAGTCTTGTGTTTGGAGTGAGCTTGTGTATGTGTGAAGGGTGTGCGGATTCGCCATCCTTCTGTGGTGCCTAAGTACTAAGCCGCTATGCTCTCTCTCTCTCTCTCTCTCTCTCTCTCTCTCTCTCTCTCTCTCTCTCTCTCTCTCTCTCTCTCTCTCTCTCTCTCTCTCTCGATCTCATTCCCCTTCCTCTTCATCATTACTCCCAAGCATCCATCTCTCTTGGATGAAAACTTTGTTATGGTGGTGTGTTGTTTGCGTCCTAGCCGCTCAAGCTAGGTGGTGCCCCCTGTTTGCTTTACCATGACAGGCTCGAGGCGCTCCATTCGGTCCTCGGTGTTTTAGAGGCCGTCGGGGGTTCGGGGTTTTCTTTGCCCCCATGAGCATGTTAATGGTTGTTAATGGTTGTTTTGTAGCAAAGTCTTGGTACATGAAGCTTTACATCTTCATGCGGCTCCAAGTAAATCTGGTCCTCAACTGTTGTCAAATTCTCTATCTCTCTCTTTTTTACAAGTTATTGGTCATGCCATGTTAATTAGGAAGTGTGTTTATTGTTGCTCTCTCCATCCAAACAGTCTCTCCACCAACATGAAGGAATCTCCTTAATGAAATGCTCACAAAGTTATTCTCCTTCCGCTACAATTTAAGTTAATAGGCCAATTCCATTACAACTTATGTAATCATCTGAGCTTAAACCCACAATACACTATACTGGTTGTCCTTGAGCTATTAATCTGAATCTGCAAATACTCTTTCCAGTCTTTCAATTATGCCGCTCGTTTCAGTATATGTAACATTCCAGTTCAGTTATCTATTTCAGTCCAGTACTCTGTTTGAGTCTCATTAACTAACTTGATGACATAACCAGTAGCTCTAAATTCTAACACTGGAATTAGCTGTTTGAAGAGACCAGCTCCAATTCCATTTTGGTGATCACGGTGTTTGCTCTCTGACCAGAAAACTCATCTCTCAGTTAAAATTTTCAAATGTACACATGGCACCCAAAGCCGTCGTGGAAAACCATCAACCCGGTTAGGCACCGATTCCAACCACGTCGACCCTATTCCTAGGTATCAAAAAAAGAGTTTGATCCTAAGATTGACTCAAAGAGTGGGAGTGACACTCAGAAGGAGCACAGTCATGTTGAAGAGGCCAAGGAATCTTAGCACTCCAGGCATTCCAAGAGGAGAAGGGTTGAGTAGGAAGAATGCAAAACTAGGAGTTCTTGGTCCACACACAAGGCAGTTGAGGCCAAGGGCAGCAAGGGCAGTCATTAGAGATCTAGCAAGAAATCCAGAGAAGAGACAGAGACTGAAACTGAAGAAGAAGTTGACTGGGATACTGACATAGATCACTACAGGATGTCTTCAAGACGAAGTCAGGCCCCCAAGGTCAGAAGTAGTAGAGACGAGACTGACCGGCATGACTATACTTCTTTACTGAAGATCTTTTTCCCAATGTTCAAAGGAGGAAAGAAAGATGATTCAGATATTCATATTCAATCTTTTGAACAGTATGCTGAGTTGAATAATATTGATGAAGATGACTGGGGAGAATATATTCCTCAGACACTGTAGATTCAGCAAGCAAATGGTATTACCATTACCGAGCTTGCCAACTCAGATCATACAAAAAATTGCTCAAGGATTTCAGACTGGAGTATATAAACAACAGGGATGATGAGGACATTCTCTGCAAGTTAGAGAAGATTGGACAAGGGAAGTTGTCAGTAAGAAGTTATGTAGAGAAGATCAAGGAGTTAACTAGGCAATTGCAGGAACCACCATCAGAAAAGACGCTACGCGCATGGTTTCTAAGTGGGTTCTGTGTAGTAAGAAGCTCAGAGAACAAGAGGTACATACACCAACAAATAAATTTAATGATTTGGTGCATAGAGCTTTGAAGCTTGAATAGCAAGCTGAAGGAGAGAAGCCACAAGAAGAAGAGGTCCATCAGCAACAATTCTTCCACTGAGAATTTCGATTCTAGTGAGACCTTCAATAGCTCTGACAGAAACTTAGAAAAGAGCAAGGACAAGGCTAAGAAGGGGTCTGGTCTGGGAAGATTGATGAAATGGCCCAGTAGATTGTTGAAATCAGTCAGACCAGACAATCAATTAGGAGAATGGAAACCTGGTACTCAAGATACAAATCTAAAGATCATGTTTCCAATGAATGTCCACAATGTACCTATTGCAAAGCGTATGGTCATTTATGGACCAATTGTGGCATTCACATTCATCACTTGAATAAGGGAAAGGATTTTTCTTTAGTGGCATTTACCAATGTTGAACTAGCTAGAGTAGAGACAACCAATGTACCCTAAGAAGAGAAAACAGGTACCACTGGCACTGGTACTGGGAGTCCAGATATCAAGGAGGTAGTGGCCGAGGTGGAGGCCGTGGTAATTTTCAAACTTACAGCCTTAATTGTTATACTTGTGGCAAGTATGGGCACTTTGTGGCTCAGTGTCTAGAGGCGCCCAATACTACGGCTACCGAGGCGAAAGCCCCAGAGCCAGTTCTAGTACGAGCAGTTATACACAGTAAAGGGGTAGTCATTGAGAAAATCCTAGATGAGCCGGTAAAACCAATCAATGCTAAAACTAGAAAATGGACTCAACGGAGAGAGGTATGGAAGGCAAAGGGTAAAGAGAAGGTAGTCGATGAATGGCAAGAGCAGAGAGAACTGGCGGCTAAGATGATCACAGAAGATCTAGCCAAGAAGATACCAGGATAGCCAGAAAGATTTGATGCTTGAGTCATTCAAAAGATACCAGCCCAATCTTCTGAGAAAAGACAACCAGATCAGTCGGGATCTAGAACTTTTGAGACTATGCTGGCTGCAGTCCAAGGACTGGTGGAAGATCTAGAAAATGTCAAATCAGATCTAACTGCAATGGGAAACAATGAAGTGGGCAAAGCAGACACCAGAAAAAAGGATTGGCACTATGAAGATAGTCCCAGTTCCTCAAGTTCTGATAATAACTCTGATCAAGAGAGAGAAGGAATTCATGTAAAAATCTGTGAAAGAATTCAGAAACTGATAGTTGAAGACATCAAAAAAACTTTGCCTAAAGCAGCGAAATTCATCAAACAACAAAGAAGGGCCGACGCCAATGCTAGAACAGCTGACCTTGCAGCTATCAGAGATGGTGAAGTGCCGGTAATCTAGGTAGACTACAAAGTCAAGAAAATTTGGGAACCGATATCTGGTGTCATACTGGATGGAGGGGCAGGTGTTGTTAATTGAGTCAATGTCAGTTAACAGAAGCTACTAAAGACCAAAGATGTACGGATGCACATCAAGGATGAATACAAAGAAGCAGTGAACATTGGAGTTACACATTTTCCACATTTGCCCAAAATGGTCATGTATTGTAAATTCCCGATTTATTTCAAGCCATTGTAATATTTTAATGTATTACGGGCTCAATGGGATTTCCAAGCTATAAAGGACAGATTAGTTAGTGTGCCTAGGTAGCAAATTCAGTAACTGGTGGAGCCCTAAAGGCCTTGGGCGCCCGGACATTTCAAATTTTTACCCAGGCAGTGTGTAAAAGAAATTAGGGTTCTCAAGCTCATTTGTTGAGAGCACTCTTTGGTGAGAGCTCTTGAGGTGTGTGGCTATGGAGTCATTGATTCTCCTTACTCATGTGACTTGATTAACACTAATCAATGCTTAATTCTCTTTCACTATACCTCTCTCATGCTTCTTGTGATTGCTAATGATGCTTTGATTAGCTAGATAGTAACTAATTAGTGGTTAATCCATATCTAATATTGTCTGATTGCCCTCTCTTGCTTGTGTGTGCATGTAGGTTTGATTGGAGTGTGGTGCTCGATAGATCTATGTATGTGTGCTTGTGATTAGTGTGTTGCATGATAGGATTAGTGTTGTGTGCATCTTGCAATCGTCACTGTGTGTGATTGGGTTGATTAGAGGTGAAGAGAAGTGGATGTGGAGATTGCCCATCATTGTGGCTTAGCTCCTCCATAGGCCAAGAAGCTCACCTCGTAGAGTCCCCATTCGTGTTGCCATGATTAGCTCACTAATCGTGTGAGTGTTTCCATGCCCTAGCCGGGTAGCTCATCCCTTCGGATTGATAATTTTGTTGGTCATTGGAGCTATGCAACGATGGAACCCCCAACAGGTGTAAATATCCTGGGAACATATCTTCAACAAAGAATGGGTATCACAAACTTGAAACCAACACCATTTAAAGTTTGAGTGGCTGGTCACAGAGTTGTGTAGGCAAGCAATTGGGATGATAAAAAATATGCAGATAAGGGTGGGAAAAGAAAAGGTCAAGACCAGCTTCTTAATAGTGGATGTGCAAGGCACATATGGAATGCTACTGGGACGCCCATGGTTGCGAACGGCAAAGGCTGCTCACAATTATGCCAATTAGACTTTGACAATATAGATCTCCGGTAGAAGAATTCACGTCCAGAAAAACAACACCAGAAGCTGAAGGAAGGCACTACGACCAGAAGGGCTTTGCTAGAAGTATGGGGTAAATAATATTGAGAGGATGCTGGCAGTAATGAATACTTTTCCATTGACAGAGATAGATCTAAATGCAGTATTGTTTGACAAGGATTAGGCTGAAAAACAAAGGAAAAAATTTCAAGATCAGTTCACTAAACTAAATCATGGAGAACGACCAGTTCAACTAACTAGATGGCCAAATAAATCAAATGACTCCAAAGAAGAATTCTCAGATTCGAGTATACCAGTGGCCACCCACTGAAAAAGTGCACTCTGAAGAAGTTACTGAAGTTCAGAACTACAAGGCCCATCTTGGGATTATGCTGAGGAGTCAACCAAAAGGAAGGAAGGTGGGCCTAAATGGTTGCTTCCAGATGATCAGGAAATCGAAGAATGGAATTTGGGTTCTAAGAAAAGTCCTCGATTGATCACAGTAAACAAGCATCTGAACTCAGGAATGAAAGAAACAGCCCAACACATGTTCCAGAAGTACAAAGACATATTCGCATGGGAACATACCAATCTAAAGGGCGAATAACCTGGCAGAGGTCAGTCAACATAGAATACCTCTGAAGCCAGATGCCAAACCAGTGCATCTGCAACGGTATAGAATGAATCCAAACTACGCTAAGAAGGTTAAAGAAGAAATCGACAACCTTCTAAAGACTGGATTCATCACAGAAGTAGCCAATAGTGACTAGTTATTTTTTATTGTGGTAGTGCCAAAGAAGAATGGAAAGCTCAGAGTTTGTGTGGATTATCAAAAGCAAAATGCTCAAACCATGAAAGATCCTTTTCCATTACCTTTTACAAACATGCTTCTTGATGAGATTGCATGCCATGAGATGTATAGCTTTATGGATGGCTATAGTGGTTATAATCAGCTCAAGATTGCTCCTGAAGATCGGATTAAAACCAATTTTATTACTAAATGGGGTGCATTCATGTATCTAGTCATGCCATTTGGTCTTTGCAATGCTCTAGGGACATTCCAGTGTTGCATGATGGAGTTATTCAGTGAATATTTGCAATGGTTCCTAGCCATATTTATGGATGACTTCATTGTATTCTGACAGAGGAGAAGCATTTTTTATTTTTGGAAATGGTCTTCGAGAGATGTAAAGAAAAGAGGATTTGTTTGCCCATTCAAATCTGTTTTTTGGGTCTAGAAGGGATAACCACTCGGGCATATAGTGTCCAGGAATGGCATAGAGATGGCCAATGATAAAATTCAGTGTGTATAGTAGGCCAAGGAACCCCGCACAGCATCTGAACTAAGTTCATTCTTGGGATATACCAATTTTTTTGAAAGATTTGTTCATATGTTTGCTTCCAAGGCATTACCCTTGTATGTGCTCACAAAGAAAACCAGCAAGTTCATCTGGACTATTGAATGTGAGGAGAGTTTTCAATGTCTGAAGAATGCTATTACCAATAAGCCAGTACTTCAACCACCGGATTGGGAAGTTATTTTCCATGTGCATGTCGATGATTTGGGACTGGCAATGGAAGCAATACTAGCTCAACCAGAAGGGAGGACTGATTATCTAGTGTATTTTGCTAGTCGGAGATTCAGTTAGGCTGAACAAGGATATACTACTACGGAGAGAGAAGCCTTAGGAATGGTTTTCAATGCTACCAAATCCCGACATTATTTACTAGGCAAGCTATTTCATTTCTATGTGGATCATCAGGCAGCATTACTATTTTTTATTAACAAAGTTATTATTCAAGGAAGTTTGATTAGATGGATGATATTCCTGATGGAGTTGATTTCCTGTCCAGAAGTATTGATGGCTACTCAAAAATATCCTTAAGAGATGAGCTAGTAGATGCAAAGTTGTTTCAGGTGGCAGTTGAGGAGGATTCCTAGAAAATTGGACTCAGAATCAGAAGAAGGCTCTTATTTTTAAGAGTATGAAGTTCACCATCATAGGAGGATTGCTCTATAGAGTGGGAGTAGATGGGATTCTTTGAAGGTGCGTGCCAATGGAAGGAAGAATGCAAGTTATTTCTGAAGCACACGATGGGGATTTTGGAGGACATTTCTCCACTGTTATTACTTATAAGAAGATTTTGCAGGTCGGATTGTGGTGGCAAACTCTGATAGCTGATGTTCAAAGTTTTTGTAAAACTTGTGATATATGTCAGAGCATGGGTAGACCAACAGCAACTAAGATGAATCCACTTAGTCCAGTTCAACCATTGGGAGAATTCATGATATGGGGTCTGGACTTTATGGGACCATTCAAGAAGGCCACTCCAAGGAAGAATCGGTATATACTAATGGCTACCTGTTATGTCACCAAATGGGTAGAGGCCAATGCTCTTCCAGATAACATTGCAAATTACACTGTTGTATTCTTATTTGAAACTATTATTGGCTGTTATGGATGCCCCGTTGAGATTGTGCATGATCAAGGGACACATTTTATTACTGATACTATGGATATTCTGATGGGAATGCTCTCAATTAAGCGCAGGACGTCAACGTCGTATTATCCCAGTTGCAATGGGCAAGCAGAGAGTAGTAACAAAACCATCAAGAACATTCTCACCAAGATTGTGCAAAAGGAGCCACACCAATGGGATCTTAAGCTCCAGACTATTCTATGGGCCTACAAAATAGCTTATAAAGTCACCACTGGAATGACACCTTTCAGAATGGTGTATGGTACTGAAGTTGTAGTGCTTATGGAATTCGCGATTTCTAGTCTCAAAATGGCGGTTGAGTATGGATTGGATTTTAATCATAATCTCAAACATAGAGTGGAGGAATTAGCACAGTTGGATGAGTTAAGACAACATGCCATGCTAGAACAGGAGATTGTTCAGCAAGAAGGAAGCACTCGCTGATAGAAGAATCAAGGTTAGGGAGTTCAATAAGGGCGGCTTAGTTTTGCTCTATCAGTGCAAAGTGGGCCCTAAGAAACCAAATTTAAAGATAGCTTGGGCTGCTTGGTCCGTATGAAGTCGACTGGGTGTTTTGCAATGGCACAATAAGGTTGAAGGATCTATCTAGATTACTGTTGCTTGGTGTCTACAATGAGGCCAAGATCAAGCTATATTATTCTAATGAGAAAGAGACTTCCAGAGACGAAGATACTCGCATTCTGGGTACTGATGACTAGGAACTTTTAGAACTAGCCATTCTAAACCTCTTCCATGTACAACCAGTACCAGAACCAGTGACAGTGCCAAAAAAGTCTCAGCATGATAAAGTAGTGTCAGTGGTAGAGTCAGTAAAGTGTCAGAGCCAGTACCAGTTCTTATGGGAAAAAGGACCAGTGGGAATGCATGTGATAATCATTAAAGGAAACATGGGAAGTATTAGCCAATGCATGTATGCCACATCGTCGATGGTGCACAAAACTCTAAGAACGGTAAGTAGTGGAGCTTTTATGGCACATACGCGTATAACAGTAAGGTGAGTGGGCATTCTTTTTCACAAATCCGTGCGCGATGCCTACATGCTGTTACACACTCGCCATTACCAAGCTCTGAGCATTATTCACTACAACCATAAACCTCCTCGTCAGAAGAATCTTTTGATCATTGTTTGTCCCTACCCGACACACCTGGCTGTGGCTTTGAATATACAAGCAAGTCTTCTTCCTCTATAGACTTTCCGTCCTCATAGTGTATGGGTAGAAGGAAAATGTCAGAGAAGATGCAAGATACCATACATGAAAATGCAACAATCATCAACTCTCTTCAAGCTTCTCTACCACTTATCCCACATAGCAAGATACACAGGTACGTGTTTATTGAGCAAGCCGAAGCATTGCTGTAACTATGGGATTTTCATGTGGTTGTACAAGCTACAACGATAGATTTTGACACGGCCATAATCAAGCAAGTTCTTGATTCTTTTAATGTCGAGGATGGCACTACTATTGTCAATGGTGTAAAAGTCACAGCAACTCATGAGGTCATTGCTTATGCTTTTAAAATGCCCAATTAGCCAGCCGACCAGAGCATCTGCAAAGCAGATAAGTTCGGCTCTGAAAGAGGATGAAGCAGCCAAGAAGAAACAAAAGTCTAATGCACAAGGGTAGTATTGGACGTCCCTCAACCTACAGATTTGTTGTTGAGGCTGTTAGCCTGAAGAACAATCCCACATATGTGTCAGAAAAGTTGTTTGCCATGTTGCTTGCAAAAAGATTAAATGCTATAGCGAAAATCAACTTATGTCAAATCTTATCTCACAATGTGCTCTAGCAGACTGCCAAGCTAAAATCTCAGAATGTATTTAAATCTTGGTATGTCTGGCAATTTCTATACTGGGCAACTGCTCCAGAAGCTAATTTCCAGGTAAAGATGGCTTGGGGTCCGAAGCCTATTCTAGCCAATAACAATGTAGAGCTGTCCTCAGACGAAGATGATCCAGGCAATCAATTAGTCCTAACTAGACAAAAGAGGAAGGCCACACAGGTGGAAGCCAGTGGTTCGAAGAAACCAAGGATTACGTTGGCCAAAAGCACTGCTTTACTAAAGCAATTGGAGAGTCAGGATAAGTCTTTGCCTACTAGAAAACCTTCAATATACCAAACTTCAGCCATACCTGAAGAACAGACTCCATCACAGACCAGCACTAGAAAGGGCCAGCCAAAAACGGCAAGTGCTAAATAGGCAATGGTCAATGACAAGGGAAATGGCTCAGCACCTGCCAGTCCAGCCAACAAAATTTCTTTTAGTGAATTGGCTTTATCCATAGCCAAGAAGGATAGATTGCAGCAATTACAGCATAACCCTCTCAAAGGCCGACTAATTTTTCAAAAATTTGATTTGGCAACATTACCATACATGACTCCCGTTATAGTTTATGAGCCAGTCCAATCTGACCCTACAACAGTAGTTGATGGCTGCTTGGTGCCGCATCCAATCATCATGGAACACCATTGTCAACGCCTTAGGACAGATGATGGATGCGTCAGCTTCCAATGAGCAGATGGCTAAGCTAAAAGAAGAACTAGAAAGCAGTTAGGCAGCATGTTCAGAAAATTCAGAAGGATGTGGCTGCACAAAATCTCAAGCATACTATTGCTGAAAATCAGTCAGTAAGGATAATTAATGAGTTGCAAAAAAGTTGTTGAAGATAGAAATAGAAAATCGGCAATTAAAGGAGGCAGCAGCCTTAAGAGATCCTGATAGATTTCAGATTCTGTTGTGAATGAAGCGAACAAACTTCAAAGAACTATTGACAACTCACATTGCAGTAAAGGATTCCCTTAAAAAGAGATATATTTATAATAATCTTGATGACATTCTGAGTCCATAAGGCAACACCAGTCTGAATGGACATTCTGAAGGCAACATGGAGACTATGCAGAGTGATTTGCAAGAGAAGATTTTTGAATATAACACAGAATTTGCAAATCAAGCCATCATAGATTACATCAATCAGTAAAATGATCCTGATGAGGAGTTTGAGAGGGAAGAAGAGAAGGATGAGGAAGGGGAGGACAACCCAATCGACAAACCTGATGATGATTATGACTTTCCTCCTTCCCCACCTTCAGGCTTTGGAGCTAGTGGATCATCTTCCAAAGGGGGCAATCAACCCAATAAAGTCCAGCCAGACCAGCCCAAAGACCATCCAGAGCAGCAGTCAGAAGACCAACATATTGATGATCAGCAGCAAGGCAGTGGGCAGCACAATCAAGGCAACACTGGAGATTCTCCAGTACACCAGTCACGTCACATTCCAGGCAGCAAAGGAAAAGCCAAAGTTGTGATTGGGTCCTTAAAGGGTGATAAGCCACACTCATTACAGCTCATCACACTGAACAAGAGATTAAGACATCAACAAGCTCCTATTACTAGGAAGTATTTGGAGGATGATACTCTTATCTCTGATCTGGAACACTTTCAAAGGTTGTATGTTGGAGCCATCATTGAAGATCAGTCTTTCAGCAATAAAGGACCTCGGACTCAAATGATAGTCAAAGAACAGGCAAGTGCTCTCCGAAGACTCTTTCAGCTCGTCCAAGTTACTAGGAAGATGATGCAACAAGAGAACCAAGATGTTCTTAATTTTCTAGAGTTTGTGCCTAATTCTCGAGTTCTTCTGTATGCATTACCTGCTAAAGAGGCTAAGTTGCCTAGATTTTTCCCAGCTTTGTATCCTTAGTATCCAAAACCAGTGGATCGGCTCACTTACTTCAGCATCACTAATGAACTTCAGGAGTGGTATGAGTGAGCCACTATGGAAAGGAAGGCCTACCAATCACTAATCAATGACGCCCTCAAACTAGATAATGTCATGGATCTGCATGGAGAAATGCAAAGGGTCAAACTTTGTATGGAACAGTGGAAGATCCATCTCTGTAGCTTAACAAAGATCACAAATCAGTTGCTTCAACTGACTGTGGAGTCTTCCAAGATCCCTGAAAATGATATCACTACTAAACCAGGACTGTGACCACAATACAGAGAGATGGTTGAGATTCTCTTTGAAGCTAGAATTAAGACAAATCAGCCTCTTCTGTAGGGATGGATCCACACAACCTCGCATTGTCATAAATTGGCTAGAACCCCTCTGACAAAGGGTAAACGTAGTCTGTCTAATCCCAACACCAAAACCTACAACGCCCTCATGCCTTATGAATTTAGGATGTCCACTGAAAGGTGGGATCAGCTTGAGCAGGAGGCCATTTATAGACTTAACCAGAAGGAAAATGCTGGCACTAGGACTTCTAAAGCACCAACACAGAAGAAGGGCAAGAGGAAGCGGGTCCAGTGGAAGGATACTGGGTAGTTCCATCTCAAAATCAGACGGTGGATTTTCCCAGTAAGGTACTGGATTCTCCTTGGTTGGGCGCCCTTGGAATTACAACTATATAGGTGTCAGCACTCAACAAGCATGAAATATGGCAGAAAGCTAGCCATACTAAAAGAATACTATCATGACGAACATCGGCCAACTCAGCAAAACCAGAAGGGTTTAGGGTTTAGGGTTTAGGACAAACCTTCTAGAATACCAAATGGTTGTCTCAACACCAAATCAAAATCATGCGATCGGTTTTTTTTTTTCATACATTGTAATTGGGCTTCTTAGCTGCTTAACTTTTGTCTTTTGGCTTTAACTTTCACACAACATGTTTTCATTAGTAGTTAGATTGCATAGAACGACCTTCTTACATTTCACCGTGTACTAAAACTTGGTATGTCTCACTTTGAAGCAACATCTTTATGTTTGCTTTTACTTTAAAAAGATAACAATGGGCATGACTGTTACTTGAGATGGCAGCACTTACATTTTTAGAAATTGATAACAAATCTAACTTGCAAGCTGAACGGATTCTTTAGATTGTGAAGCCTTTGAATAGTGAAGGAAACGAATGTTCACATCAAAAATAATTTCCAATCATTTCAATAGTATTTCAATTGTCAAGATTGGAGATCAATGCAATCACTCCAATAGTATTTTAGCTATCAAGATTGGAGACCAATTCAATCACACAGAGAGAGAGAGATTATGAGAAGGCAAGGGAAGAGAAGCTAAAGAAGCTGGTGAGCAGGGTGCCTACTACAGTTCATGCATGAGCATCACTACTATTGTGATTGCCATAGCCAGTAGGAGCGTGCCGTGTGCGTGTGTTAGCATGCAGCTCTACCTGTGCTGACGAAAGGGAACCATAGTCAGCAGGAGCATGCTGGGCGCATGCAGGTATCTTTAATCAAGTACTCCGTCTCTATCTTCATTAAGAATTTTCTTAATGAAATGCTCACTAGTGTCATTTTAATTCCACTACAATCAATGTTATTAGCCTAATTCAGTTACAGTTCAATACATATGGTTGATTGAAGGGCAGGGCATTGTTTGCCCTACCACCAAAAAAACTTTATGCTCTGACATCAGTATCAATGTTGCTATTTAGGGCTTTGCACCCTCGCTATTTTGGACCTACAGCACCACTATATAGCAACGCTATAGTGATGGCTTCTTTTTTATGCTAATACCAATGTTTTTAGCAACGTCGAGGATAAAAATGTCCCAATACATTTCCGTCGCAAAGGTTGTCACAAGCCTTCAACACCACTTGTAGTGGTGGGCCATGGCAATCTCCCAATGTTTTCGATGGTAAAAGAAGTCATGATGACGAACTTCCTGTAATTAGCCCCGACGTTGCATTTTGCTCCCACCATGACACTATCTGTATCTCACTCTAGCTCAAGCAACATTGTGCATGTTTCCTTCCATGGAATGGAGGCAAGGGTGGCAAGTATAGGGTTTCCCCCATTTGCGAGAGAGAGAGAGAGAGAGAGAGAGAGAGAGAGAGAGAGAGAGAGAGAGAGAGAGTTGAAATGAAATGAAATGTTGTATGAATGTCTACAAAAGGCCAAAATAACCTATGAGACCAAAGGTTACATGCATGAGTGACCACAGAGGGAAAAAACCATAGAGAGATAGATACACACATACATACACACACACACACATTTATATATATTATGATATACATATATATATATATATATATATATATATATATATATATATATATATATATATATATATATATAGAGAGAGAGAGAGAGAGAGAGAGAGAGAGAGAGAGAGGAATACCCATCAATGCTAGCATGGATGCGGCACAAGGAAAAGGTCCGAATGACCATAAGGCAAAAAACCATAATTAGCTTGCACGTGAAGCTACTTGCTTGTCTCCCTCGATATGCAAGTGAAAGGTGTCTTTTATGCCATGGGGGTATTTGGGGAACTTGCCTAGAGGCAGGCACATGAAGAGGGTGTGCTCTTGTTGACTGAAAAGCAAGTATGTATCGCTATTGAGATGAGGTCGTTTCGAAGCAAGGCGGGCAATACAGATGTGCCTTCACTCATGTAATTGCAACTGTTCATTTCAAAGCAGCAGCGTAGGGAAAAGGCCCAAATGACCACATAGGAATTTGAGCATGTGAATAAAAATATCAGTAGGTTATTGGTGATAAAGGTCCATCATGTGTGTGTGTGTGTGTGTGTGTGTGTGTGTGTGTGTGTGTGTGTATGTGTGTGTGTGTCATGGGGAGATGTATAAAAACACACACACACACACATTAGTGGTAAGAGCAAGTGAGGTCCGTCAGTGGTCGGGTCGCGTGAGCTAGTTAATATATGAAAAAGGCAGGACCCGTGATCCACGTGGCGGCAAATGCTTTTAGCCATGGGATCACAAGTTCTTCCCCCCAGCTTGCGTGTCGTAAGACTGTAGCCAACGTGGACGTAGCGTAGAACTGCAGCCAGCATGTCTACGTGCAAATGAGCATTTTTTATTTGAGGGGACATTAGTGCGTAGTGGTCGTCCTCAATCTGTGGGTGTCCTCCATCTCGATCACAATTACCCTTGCCTCACCCTCGCGCTACCCTAGCACCTCTTCTATTCCTTCCGTTCGCAGGCCCTCTCACGTGCACTGCAACTCACTGCAGGTGAAGAAGATGCAACTCATAGGCCCTCTCATGTGCACTGCAACTAGCTGTAGGTGAAGAAGATGCAACTCGATGCAGGTGAAGAAGAGGCATCCATCATACCACATGCTTGCACACCAAGGTCAAAGAGAGGGCAAATCACTCCATAAGAGCAAGCTGACTAGAGGGCACCAAAATCAGGCGCAACTAACCACTACAGATTGGGGTAGGCCATATGGAAAGCATCAGAGAAAAGAGAGAGAGATGGAAGGAGAAGACACTATCCAAGGTAGTGCAAGGATGGGAGAGTATGAGGTGGGAAGAAGCTTGGGATTGCTACATTTGGGGTGGTGCGTAGCTGCGTACACACGGTCAGGGGGCAGGAGTACACATGCTAGTACCTACATTGCCATATCTTCAATCCCTTAGATTCTTCTCCTTCTTGAAATATTTGACATGCATTTTGTTTTGTTGTTGCAACTGGTACACCCCCCTCTTGCTGGGCCGGTTCTCTGTCCTAGGGGACCGTTATGGAGAAGGTGGCATTGGAGAATCAGGATTGAAGGGGTGTGGTAGTGGCAGTGGAGAAGGAAGAATAAGGATCATGGAAGGCCTCATCACGCACAACAGCCCTATCCCAATTTGTAGTTGTATCCATGGCAGATCTTCGTCCAAAACACATCTGCAGTAGTTGCATAAGAACTCCCTTCAGCTCAAGAGCTTCAATAGCAGAATCTAGAGCTTCAAACTTCCATGTTGTTTGAGACCTCTAGTCCCAGCTTCACGTGCCCACTTCTTGGTGCTCACGAGTTAAGGGAGTTGGGATCAAAAGACACTAGCTTGCAGTGAGGATCCAAAGCAACCACCAACTGTTGGAGAGAGAGAGAGAGAGAGAGAGAGAGAGAGAGAGAGAGAGAGGCCTTGCTACCAAGAACATGTGATCATCAAGAATCTCACAAGCATGGTGTCATCAATTCCCTGCATTATGATCAGCGACTTAAAAGCAAAGGGGTGCCATTCATGCATGTGGTTGCAAATCCTTGCAGCCAGGGTGGATGGTTCCTTGTAGCCACCTCCTTCCAGTGGGGCCTTTCCACCTCCTTGCCTTGGGCCTCTAGTACGCTCTAAGTGGCTCTTGTATATTGAGACTCTTTTGCCTTGATTTAAGAGACAAGCTCACCTCTTCAAGTAGATCTATCCCCACCCATTGTCCCGCCGTTCAGGTCTCGCTAGGCAGCTCTCAAACCCGGGTTTAAAATTCTTCCTTCCTTCCATCGGCACACTCAAAGATATAACATGACACCTAGTTAGCTTGGCATGAATAATACTTTCAAAAGAGAGAATTAAAGAAATAGACAACAATTGAGGACTAGATTTACTTGGAGCCGATCTCCCCTCCAGAAGGCTTTTGTATTATATGTTCTCCCATAAAGAGAGACTTGGTACAATACATTCTTTGTGTTCCTTGAGACCTTGTTGATGCCATGAAGATGGAAAGCATCATGCACCAATATTATTCCCAAAACAATTATTAAACTTACTTGCAATGGCATAAACTTGTCCCTGGTCTCAATCCCAAGACCTCAAATGAAGAGAGCTAGTAGGAAGTGAGGAAAGTGAAGAGGAAGAAAACGTGACATATGAGAAATAAGTATTCTCCTTTCCATAGATTACTCTTAGAGCTTAGCTTAGCATAGTAATGAAGGTGGTAGAGAAGATGAGCATGCCATTGAAGCTTGACTCTTGCTTAGATTTTCATTACATAGCCAAGAGGTGTTGGTGTAGGCTCTCTACTTTTCAAGCTTGGAGAAGGAGATGGAGTTCTTGCTCAACACATGAGATAGTGTGAGTGTTTGTGTGATTGCTGAATTTGTGAGCCTTTTCCATCTTCTTTGGTCGACCCTCTCTCTCCTAACTCTTGTCTGCACCCCATTGGTCCATGCTAGGGCCTAGCCAATCAATGGTCTGCAACAAAACAGGCAAGAGGTGTAGCATTGTGACAAGTGTCCTTCTGTCTCCTAATGAGAGAGAGATTAATTCATTAATTAATTGAAGCTAAAATCTTATTGGCTCTCTTAGTCAACTGGCCAATAGAAATTAAGCTTGTAAAGGATCTGGTTAATTCTCATGGGATCCCTTGGTAGAGTGTCCTCTTTGAATCTTAATTCTTATTGGTCCTTTTAATAGGCTTTTCAAAAATGTTAAAGCTCAATTTACTCAAGCTTAATTCTCATTGGTCCTTCCTATAGGCCATCCAGTAGGATATAGGCTTAATTGGGGGGAAGCTTGCCATGTGTCTTTTATGCCCTCTTTGTCTTGGGTAATCCTAGAGAGGGTGTGTGTGTTCTCTCTCATCCCCTAGCAAAAGGGCTCGCCCCTTCCTTTGTAGGGATTTGGTGACTCTTGGGGCTCAAGCACCTAAAATTGGCCGTAGCTTCCACCTATTGGTCCTAGGCCTAAGGACTTTTAGCACTAACCTTTGGAGGCTTTCATGAAGCTTAACCTAAGGGCTTTTAAAGATCCATTAGGTGCACCCTACTCTTTGGTAGACCATCTCCTTTTGGACCCCTATTGAGAGATATCTATCCCTCCTTTGGCCCCCTGCTGAGATAGCTCTAGCAACACATATCGATATTCTAACCCTTGTTCCCTTCTATCTTTGATTCCCATATTAAATGATCAATTTAGTGTGAGAAAATCATTTGGAACAGGTAGATATTAGATTTTATGACATTGAACACAATATAGAAGCATAGAATTGACAGAAGCAGTGTGAATTGATAAAAACATAGAATTGACAAAAGCATTGTAGAACCAAATTAAATTACATTGTTGTTCATAATCTTGAAAAATGTATTGCAGAACCAAATTACATTGTTATGAAAAATTGACATAAACCAAAGCCATTATGAAAAACTGTAGAACCAATTTACATTGTTTTTCACAATCTACAAAATTGACATATACACATCATCTCCTAATATGTTATATAGAAGTAAGACTAGCTAGTCCTAGTTAGGGCTAGTACTGTGACTTCAGCTAATCTAATGTCTCATCGCAACCCAACGGTGTACTTGTCGCATAAGGAAAGAAATGGACTCATTTTTGGGCCTTTTAGATCTAGTGAGAGAATGCCCCTTAGCCAATAGGAAGAAGGTTATCGTTACCTAGAAAAGCCTTTTTTCTCATTTTTGAAAATGTCCATAAAAATCATTTTGGTGAAATTTTCATCGTCACCAAAAAAGTAAGGCGCTTGATAGTGACATCTTGCACAAGCAACGAGCACCTGCTTTTTATGACCTGATGTTGCCACGAGGGATTCGCTAGTAGTAATAGGGGGACGCCACCTGCGTGCAACAAAATTTCCCTTTAACCCCTATATCTATTTGGCCTTAGAAAACCCCCTTATTGTACACTCACGTGATACCATACGGTAACCCTTAGGGAATACCTCTATGGATGTTGCTATCTCGCACAAGAGTCAATCACCTTTCTGTGAGGTACTCACAATTCAAATTCGAATGGGTCATCCTTGATAGCGATTGATAGGTCCTACTGAAGACTATGAAGAGGTCAGAACCAAGTGAATAGAGGCCCAGGAGGGGTCTCTTGGGCCTCTACTCGCTTGGTACTGACCTCAGGAGGCCCTAGACTTAAAAAAGGTTGTATCTTGAGTTAGAGACGTCGGATTTTAGTGTTTTAAAGTGTTGTCCTAAGATTTTTTGACATTCTGGATGCATCGTGGTGTTCTTTTTGTATTTTGAAAACATCTCTTATGTGTTTTCTCTCATCTCACATCACATCACTCATTAAGATTTACAGACATGGATTTTTGTGCACACTTAGGTTGGGCTCTCGAAAAGCATTTTGTACGAGCATGCATTTAAGTAAATGAGCAAAATTTTATTTATGTACTATGAGAAATAGAATTCCAAAGAACTACTTTTGTTTTTTTTAGAATTTGCTGAGTTGGCGTTTCTTACAGGGCCCAAAATTGAGTCCAACTTTCTCCTAATGGATTCTATGAAAAAAACAATAAAATTTTGTGTAAGTTTAAACATACAAATATAAAACAATCTAACAACTTATTATTGAAATACAATAAATTTTAGATCTTAAAACTAAGTGATTACCAAGGCGGTTCAAGAGCTCAGAATGTCCATAAGGACGTTTAAGCGCTTGTAAACTTACGCTCGTACGGTGTACGATCAAGTCCAATCATCGACCATTGTTCATAAAAGAAAACGTTATGTTAAAATTAAGATTATAAATACCCAAAAATACTTAACCTAGAGAGCAATGCAATAACACTTACAAAGTTAGCCTCAAATGGCGCTCATCCGCCACTCCCCAAGTGGTGCGAGCTCCTTGTCTCTACTCGCGCTCTGGCCGCCTCCTTCTGTTGCCTCCACTTGTCAAGATTCTCGCATGATCCCTGCTTTGCACACTACAAGAGGTTGTGTGCTCTTGTGACGCTGTTAGAGATAGAAATACATTGGGTTTTTATAACCCCCGGCGTCGCTAAAACCGTCGCTATGAGCGTCGCTACGAGAGCGTCGCTATAGGCGTCGCTACATGCGTCGCTATATAGCGACGCTCATAGCGACGGTTATAGCGACGTTTACACAGAAGACTATAGCGACGCTCATAGCGACGCTACAGAGCCATAAATAGCGACGGTTATAGCGACGCCCGAGAGAATTTTTTTTGGGTGACAGGGCATTGAATGCCCTGCCACCCATCAACCATATTGTACTTGATTCACTTTTAAAAAAAAGTGCAAGGGTAGATAATAGACCCAAAATAGTCACCCACAAGACGCATTGTTTGCAAAATTGACAAGCGTAAAATTGACAATTGTACACATCATAGGCAAAATGAATTGATTGGCAAATGTAATAATGACAATTGTACAACTCATAGGCATAAAGAATTGATTGGCAAAAGGAACTGCGGTGACAAATGTAATAATATACATGGTTCAAAAAGACGTATAAAATCCGTCTCATGATACATAAGCTATGAGAAACCCTAAACTAATGCTATCTAGCTACGGCTAAACTGACGTCGTGTAGTCAGACGTCTCATCGCGTCCAAGCGGCGTATCTGTCGGATTCTGCAAAAAAAGACAATAAGACAGCTTTCAGTAAGTATAAACATATAACGACATTTATAAAACAATACAAAAAATAGAAAAGAGTAAACCCTAATACTAACCATGCCGCCGCGAGAACTGAGAATGTCCATCAAGGCGTTTAAGCCCTTCCTGCCTGCGTACTCGCGCTCGTACGGTGTGGGATCACGTCCTGTCATCGACCACTGTCAAAACATACAAAGATTTCATTATGTTAGAATTAAAAAACTCATAAACCCTAAACTATCGAACATAAAGAGCAATGCGAAAACACTTACAAAATTGGCCTCAAATGATGCCCATCCACCGCTCCCCAAGTGGTGCGAGCTCCCTGCCTCTACTCGCTCTCTGGCTGCATCCTTTTGTTGCTTCCACTTATCGGGATTCTCGCGCGCTGCTTTCTTCGCATTCTTCCAATCTTCTTTGGCCAGCCAATCTGGCCTGTTCCACCCATTCTTGATTGCTTTTTTCACTTCGGAACGCTTGTGTTTGCAGTATTCGCGCATTCGAATCTTCATCAGGTCTTCATTGAAGCGCTGATCCCGTGTTGGAACGGGAAACTCATCATGAAGTATGCTGATGACTCTGTTTTTTAAATCACTTGGTACTTCACTCCATTTGTTTAGTATGTAGTGTCTAAACAGCTGAGAGCAAAGACCACGCATGCGCGAGATCACCTTCTTGCCGTCATCATCCATAATGATGCCGCCGCTGAAGTCGACGGAGTAAGGCAAGTCCTCTGGCCAGTGACGCGTGAACCTGGGTGTCCCGGCAGGGGTCTCTAGCGGCGTGTCGATGGGGGTACGGACGTCTGGTGTCTCCACCGGCGTCTGGGCCCCGAAGCGAGGAGTGTCGAGTGGGGTGGCTCCTGGCGGAGTAGGTAGAGGTGTATAGCTGCTAGGAATAGTCAACCGCGCAAAACCTGGCGTAGATGGCGATGCTGTGGCTGGTGTGGGGGCGGGCAAAGAAGGGGAGGGTAAAGAGCCTCATCAAACACAAGGCGGTGTGGAGGCATCGGCGGCGGAATCCCCACAACAACCGCCACCGCCACCACTAGAGCGCCGGTGTCTAGCCGAGTGTGAAGATCGTCTCGTCGACGCCGAAGCTTCGGAGCTCACCGAATGCTCCGAAAGAGAGGGAGATGCGGGTGGAGTAGGAACGCGCGATGATGCGCCAGAGCGATGACGATCCACGTACCACTGTCTCTGCTGCGGTGACAAAGAAGAAAGAAACTCCTCATCATCCATACCTGCATTAAACACACGAATATTTAGTCTTAATATTGAATGAATAGAGTAGACAATGATGCAAAGACCATTAAATACAATGACATAATGACGCATGCCATGATGCTAGGGCGGCCATGGACTTACATTCGAAGAAATGCTTGATGCGAGGAAGCAGAGGAAAATGTCGCAAAACCTTTTGTGGAATTTTTGTCCCGTGGAGATCTACTCGATATCTTTCGGAATCACATTTCGGACACTTCTCCATGTCTATGTATTCCCCTCTGAAAAGAATGCAGTCATTAGGACAAGCGTGGATAGAATTGTAATCCATCCCCAAGTTTCGCAAAATCTTTCTTGCTTCATCTCGAGAATCTGGCATCACATTGTCAGCTGGTAGTATGTGCTCTTTAAGCAATCTACACAACATAAAAATACGATACAGTCGTGTAAAAATCTATCAGTCATTATACATTTAGAGTTTTATTAAAGTAAATTAATTGTAATAGATCACCTGAAAAGCGCTGTGACGCTAGTGTCACTCCATCCAAACTTTGCCTGCATGTTGAGAAGAACGAGGAGTGCTTTCAATCTAGACATACATACTCCATTATACAATGGCGTATCGGCTTCACTTTTCATATCATCATAGATAAGCCTTTCTGAATCCATGATCGTCTCGATCATTTCATCAATCTCGGGCTCAAACATTGCCTCGTTGGGAATGTGCTCTGCATGATCATCCCCCAAGCTGTCAGAGGCTACATCTTGTGGCCTCACATACGCTGCTTGACCAAAGCGCCTGCGAACACGTCTATTGGGTTGCAAGATTGCTGCTTGTTGGCCAGCGTCAGAGTCTGACGAGTTATAATTAGCAACAACTCGATCTATAATAGATGGATCGAACTCGCCAAATTCGCGAACGTGCTGCAAAGAAACACGTCTTGTCCGTCGCACAGCATGCTTGCATTGATTACAAGGGCATAAGACCCTCGTTGAGAGATAGGTGTTTCGGTTGGACGGTCCCACATCCTCGTCACTACTCATAATGAGGATAAAAATCTTATAACCTGGACAACAAATTTAATATTCTATTGGCATTCTTCGTCTTATCTCTCTCTCTCTCTCTCTCTCTCTCTCTCTCTCTCTCTCTCTCTCTCTCTCTCTCTCTCTCTCTCTCTCTCTCTCTAGTCATGTCCAATCCCCGCACACCTCGGTCTAGAGGTGCACGGAGATCAGAACCACTGGGTTATAATCTCGCCTTTATTGGTTAATACCTATATTTGTGGGTACAAGAAATCTACAGACCCACGTCTACATGATACTGCATGTAGTGGACAAAACCCCTTTGCCTCTTCTCTAGCTGTAGCACTTCACAGCATCTTAACATCTTTTCACAGTAGATCTTTTCACTGTTCGTCTAACTCTAAACCCTAAACCGTAAGTAATTCTTGCGTGGACTCGATCTAACGTAAATAAGCGTAAATCTAACTAAAAATAAACCTAAATCTAATTTAACGTAAGTCTACATCTAACCTAATCTTTAACGTCTTTTGGGATAGTTTCCTACGACGTTAAAACTCTCTTCTTCTTGTGTGTGTGTGTGTGTGTGTGTGGGTAAACCTAAATAAACCTAAGTCTAATCTAATATAACATAAATCTAAATCTAACGTAAATTATGTTATATAAAAAACAAAGAACTAAACTAACAGGGATTATAAGAACCTTAAAACTGATTTAACACATAATTTTTCACATAACTCGGCAAGAGTTGGCATTCTCATCACTAAAGATGTGAGAGTTAACTTCTGGCGGTGACACTGCCTCATCTCCATCCACATCTGACGACAGCAATTGGCCCTTTGGACCGTTCTTGCTCTTGTTACTAACTTTGTAGTTGTTGTTGAATGACTAGAGGTTGTCTAGATGGTCATTGTCGGGGATGTAGTGACTCTTGCCGCCCTGAAGATCCACCTTCTTCCCTATCTTCTGAAGACATTTCACCAGTACTTTTGGATCGACGGACCCACCGTGAGTGAAGGCAGCAATACCCTATATTCCATTGAGGGCTTTCTTCACCCGCTTCATGCAGGCATCGCAGTCTATGGAGACCTAAATCTAATCTAATATAACGAAAATCTAAATCTAGCATAAATAAATGTAAATCTAACTAAAAATAAACCTAAATCTAATCTAATTTAACTTAAATAAACCTAAATCTAATTTAACATAAGTCTACATCTAACCTAATCTTTAACGTCTTTTAGGATAGTTTCCTACAACGTTATAACTCTCTTCTTCTTGTGTGTGTGCGCGTGTGTGGATGTGTGTGCCAATAAAAAGAGATAAATGGTATAACCTTTCTATCACCTATGCCAAGTATGATAGATTGGTTATGCCATTTCCCTCTTGAATAATAGGTCTTGAGTTCAACTCCTCGTCGGCTAGATCTTTAGGTCTTTTAATTTTAATTAGTTTCCTACGACGTTAAATTAGTTTCTCTCTCTTTCTCTCTCAATGTGTGTGCGTTTTTTTGTTTATGCATGTTTTCTCTCTCTTTCTCTCTCAATGTGTGTGCGTTTTTTTGTTTATGCATGTTCTCTCTCTCTTTTCCTCTCTCAATGTGTGCGTTTTTTGTTTATGCATGCTCTCTCTCTCTTTTCCTCTCTCAATGTGTATGTGAATTCTTTGTTTATGTATGTGTGTGTGCGTTTTTGTTTATGTTTGTACTCTTTCTCTCTCTCTCTCTCTCTCTCTCTCTCTCTCTCTCTCTCTCTCTCTCTCAAAAACACTATGTGTGTGTGTGTGTGTGTGTGTGTGTGTGAGAGAGAGAGAGAGAGAGAGAGAGGGAGAGAGAAAGAGGGGAAGGGAACATAAGAGTGAGGAGAGGGAAGGAGCATACTTGGCTCTCCTTCCTCTCCTCGTGTGTGTGTGTGTGTGTGTGTGTGGAGAAGAGAGAGAGAGAGAGAGAGAGAGAGAGAGAGAGAGAGAGAGGGAGAGCGTTACCTGCTCCTTGCTTGAGGACGCCGAAAAACTCAGATCTGAGATCTGAGTTTTTGGGCGCTCTCTGTTATTTTTTTTAGCCCAGCCGGCATCGCTATGAGCGTCGCAAATTTACAAGTAAATTTGCGACGCTTATAGCGACGCTCATAGCGACGCCGGGATTTTTTTTTTTAGCGTCGTTGTGTGAGCGTCGCTAATATGAATAGCCTCTTGTAGTGGCAATCTTCCAATCTTCTTTACTCAACAAAGCTAGCTTGGTCAATCCATGCTTTATTGTTTTCTGCACTTCCGAGCGCTTGTGCTTATAGTACGCACATCCGCACCCTCATTAAGTCTTCATTGAAGCACTCATCCCGATTTGCCAACAGAAACTTATCATGCAGCATGCAGTTGATGACTCTATCTTTCAATTTATTGGGCACTTCTAACCATTTATTTAATATGTAGGGCCAAAAAACATGAGAGCACAGGCCTTGCATGCACATAATCACCTTCTTGTGGTCCTCATCCAAGATCAATTCGCCGCTGATGTCGATCGAGTATGGCAAGCCCTGTCACTTGGGATGTATGAACCAGGGTGTCACTATAGACATCTTGGCAGGGGTCTCAAGTGGTGTCTCAAGAGGGGTCATGACTATAGGTGTCTCCATGGGAGTCTGGTCTCAAAGGGAGGAGTTTTGAGTGGGGTGAGTCTCAGAGGAGTAGCTAGTGGTGTGTAACTAAAAGTGTCGGATAGTCACGCAAAAGTCGGAGTAGAGGATGATACTGTGGTTGGTGTGGGGGTGAGTAAAGATGAGGGAGGTCAGGAGATTCAAACAACTACGAGGCGGTGAGGAATTGTCAGTCGTGCCTCCTCCACAATAGCCATCGCCTCCACCACTAGAGAGTCGGTTCCTAGAGGAGTGTGTAGACCGTCTAGTCGACACCAAGCTCTTGGAGTGGGCTGATCGCTTTGAAGTATATTGAGACTCCGAATGAGTGGAACAATGCACCTATGAGCAGGCATCATGGTGGAAGTTGTACCACCTCCTCTACTTGAGGTCCAAGGAAGCGAAAAACGCATCTAGATCCATACCTACATTAAAAAAATACATGTAAAGTTAAAACATGTTAATGATAATGATTTAAAGTTTCAAAATTCTAGTACAACGATGAAAGGGGGCAAAGCTATTCAAATACAAAGTTTATGACAAAGAAAAATTGCTCAGATACAATTTCCGTGAGTTTAAGAGGTCTCTCTCTCATCCTCTCATAACTCAATATAACTCCCTATGTCTATATAGCACTCTCTAAGAAAATATCGAGTTTCATCCAGGAGGTCATCCATATGCATCCCTCTTTCAGAAGCAGTTTTGGGCTCATCTGATGCCACATCCATGGCTTCTTGTTCATTTTCCTCTCCGATCTCCTCCACGGATGCCAAGGTAATTGGAAAATTGTAGTCCTCATAACCCGTGCACTATGTGGGGCACCTCTATAACATACCACCATGTAGTGGACAATCCATATAGCGGGAAAAACCCCTTTGCCTCTTGTTCATCTCAAGCCATGCCCTAGCCAGTGTAAACTACCTTAAATTCTCTATCCATGCTTGATCCCCGCACACCTCGCTCTAGAGGTGCACGGAGATCATGAACATCGAGTTATAATGTCGTCTTTATTGGTCACAAACATAACCTAAACGGACATATACATAATAAATCGCACACATTTGCAAACACGTATAAATCTTTTCTCCAGCACCACATACATTTCACCCAAATGACTGCATCCTTGCATTCATCGCATATTCTGAAAGGCTTCACATGGTGGTGGCGGCAAGCTCTCTTATTGTGAACAAACGCTAAGCAAGGAGCACAGTAAATAAATCTCTTCTTCAAAGCACTCTACAACAACTATATGCAAGCCATTTGCAAGATCACATGCACAAATGGCCCGCAGACAAAGCACTTAAGAAGCAACTTTCCCTCAATCGTTTACGCATGTGAGATACCTAATCATCCCTCTCTCTACCTATCTAAACTCATGGAAGCTACATGCAAGCTATTTGCAAGCTCACATGCGCAAACGGCTCACTCACAAACCATTTTCGAAGTCCGCAACATTTTTTGAACACAAAAACACTTTGCGAACTTCAGAAACAACCTTCTCGCAAGTCGTCCGTGCATGTGAGCTCACATGCGCAAACGACTCGCTCACAAATCATTTTCATTTTTGGACACAAAAACAATTTGCAAACTTCAGAAACACCTTTCTCTTGAGTCGTCCGTGCATGTGAGCTTGCAAACAACTACATATCTAAACCTAACAAGCTATATGCAAGCTATTTGCAAGATAACATGCACAAACAGCTCATACATATACATGTATTCTAAACCTTAATCTACACATACATATACCTTGCAGTGGCCATCACATACATAACCCTAAAAATGTCCAAACACATACTCTTTTTCCCGAGCACCATACACGTTTCACCCAAGCAACTGCATCCTCGCATTCATCACATATTCTAAAAGGTTTTACATGGTTGTGGCGACGAGCTCTCTTAGCTTGCTGTGCAGAGATGCTGAGCAAGGAGCACAATAAAGAAACTCTTCTTCATAGCACTCTACAGCAATGGGAGGACTTTCCCACTCCGTACACTACAAAATGTTGGCTCCACTTGTGGCCAAAACTCTGGAGGGAGGTAGATACCTAATCATCCCTCTCTCTACCTATACTTAATTATCCCTCTCTATAGAGAGGTAGAGAGGGGTAAAATGAGAGCAATATGATAGAGAGAGAGAGGGTAAAGACTAGAGAGATTGGGTAGAAAGAGCAATTGGAGATTTATCTACTATTACTTTCTATCTTCTATCTTTAAATTTGATTTAATTTTAAAGCCTACATATAACCCTAAATCTAAACCCTGATTTGAATTTTAGATTTAAACCATAATCTTAAAGCTAAGCTTAAATATAAAAACTAAATCCTAATCATAATCCTAGATTTAAACCATGATCCAAAAAGCTATATACATCTTAAATCCTAATCCTAACCCGAATCCTAATTCTCTACCTCTCGAGCATTGATAATGATCATGATGATGATGTAGTCTTTCAGTTTACTTCTTTTTTTTTGTACCCAGACATTGGATTAGATACACCAAGATTGTATCAGTTTGGTTTCATTTTGGCCTTTTGAATACGTTTAATATAGCATTTCATTTCATTCTCTCTCTCTCTCTCTCTCTCTCTCTCTCTCTCTCTCTCTCTCTCTCTCTCTCTCTCTCAATGTGTGTGTGTGTGTGAAAGAGAGAGAAAGAGAGAGAGATTGGGAGGAAGAAAGAAAAGAAGGGAGGGGAGCATGAGAGAGTCATTAGGAAAGAAATAGACTCATTTTTAGGCCTTTTAGCTCTAGTGAGAGAATGCTCCTTAGCCAATAGGAAGAAGGCTAACGTAACATTTTTGAAAATGTCCATGAGAACCATTTTGGTGAAATTGTCACCATCACCAAAAAAGTAAGGCGCGTGATAGTGACATCTTGCACAAGCGCTCAGCACCTTTTTACAACCCCCTATTGCTATCCTATAAAGTGAGGTACTTGTATGTGTGCATCACTCATATTTTTATGAGCTACTCAAATTTTAAATTGGAACAAATTGTACTTGGTAGTGATTGATAGGTACTATTTAAGACTATGAAGGGGTCATAGCCAAGCAAATAGAGGCCCATGAGGGGTCTCTTGGGCCTCTATTTGCTTGGTTCTAACCTCATGATGCCCTAGTCTTTAAAATGCTATCTTCAGCTAGAGATGTCAGATTTCAGCGTTTTAAAGTGCTATCCTAAGGTTTTTGGATGCTTCGGATGCATTCGTGGCATACTTTTTGTATTTTGAAAACATTTTTTAATGAGTTTTCTCTCATCGTACATTACATCACTCATTAAGATTCACGAACATGGATTTTTGTGCACGCTTAAGTTGGGCTCATGAAAAGCATTTTGTACGAGCATACATTTAAGTGATCGAGCAAACTTTTACGTATGTACTATGAGAAATAGATTTCTAAAAAACTACTTTTTGTATTTTTCAGGATTACCTCTCTCTATGCTAAGTTGGCGTTTCTTATAGGACCCAAAAATTGAGTTCCAATTTCTCCTAATGGGAGAGGGAGGGAGGATACTTGGCTCTCCCTTCTCTCCTCGTGTGTATGTGTGTGTGCGTGTGCCTGTGCGTGTGCGAGGAAGGTGAGGGAATTACCTTCATCGTGGTTGCTTGCCCGAGAGTACCAAAACCAGATCTAGATCTAAGTTTTGGTGTTCTCGGGTAGTTTTTACTTACATTATCAGTGTCGCTATGAGAGTCACTATATAGCAACACATATGACGACGCTCATAGAGACACAACCAGTTTTGAGTGTTGCTAAGCTTAAGCACCTGTTGTAGTGCGTGTGCATGTCATTCATCATACTGAAGACCCTATCAGCATTCACAATGGGATTAATGGTTAGTGACGGTTGTGAGAATTGCCGACATGCATCTTTGGCGATGTCAACTTTTTGGGTATCCATCATATTGTTGTCGGAGGCAAGCGCGCAAAGGTCGTTGCATCTTCAGGGAATGGGGGCAACCCTATGCTTTCCACCCCTACCTCCATTCCATGGAAGGCAATGTGAACAGTGTTGCTCGAGGTGTGGCAACATTACAAACATTGTCGTGGTAGGAGCAAAGTGTTGGGGATAGTGGCAGGAGGAGCTCGCCACCATCATGATTTCTATTACAGAAACTCTTCATTGGTTTCCCATTGTAGAGGCTGGGAGCTCCCTATGGAGGGTGGATGGGGAAGGCTTCTACATATGGTAAGCATCGGGAAGGCTTCTCAAGGTAAAACACGGTCGGGGATTGGGAAAATGCAGGAAAGGGACCCACACTACCTTACAACACTATCTACATAAGCCCTAAATTTAATGTGTGTGTGAGAGAGAGAGACTGAGAGAGATAGAGAGATAGATAGATAGATAGATAGTTCTATTATTGTCCTCAAAAGTCAAATATGACCTATGGGACCAATTAAACATGTCACGTGGTGTGAGTAGAGGTCATAAGTGACTCTCGATGCTCAAAAATGGCTGAAATGAGCGTCGCAATAGAGAGTCCACATCGTGGTTAGGAGAGGAAGGTATATAGGAAGAGCTCTTGGCTGAACATATGGGAAAAATAGGACCTAATGTGGTCAAAATTTGAGCACTCAAGTAGTGTGTGGTACTCACTTTTTCGCACTTGATGAGGGCATAAGGTGCAAAGTCGAAGAGACTCTTCGCGAGTGTCCCAACGGCCTGTCTAGTAGCGTAGAGAATGGGAGCTAAGACGAATCGAGGCAATGGTGTGGATCGCACTCAACGGGATGGGCTCAAGGATGTAGGGATGGGTTCGGTTACCCCGTTCAAAGAAGAAGAGATATTTGTAGTTTGAGGCAATGGGTGCGATGTACTGGCTGAGAACCTCTGAATTTCTCACAAGCTGTGATACATTGGCGTTGTACGAAGGCCTCATTAGCTTGGGAGTCGATCTATGCACCCTTGACCAAGTGACATGCATCCCATCTTCCAAACCATTTCTTGATGTCAAGCATCCACCCCAAACTTAGTATTTTGCTCTTGCGTGTCTTTTGGATCTTTTGACTTGCTTCATATGCGATTCTAGGAAGTCGATACAAAGGGCTACATTGTGTCTTAAGCATGTACTCCACAACCCTTTGTATGCCCAAGACCTCAATGGGAAGCGATACGGACTCAAGAAGTAAGAGCATGTAGGGTGTTTGTGTCTTGACTTGGAGAAAGTTGGTGAGAAAACGCTTTTGGACATTCTCAAACTCTTTCCAAGTAGACTTCCCGATGCTACCACCCCACACCTCCACTCCATAAAGAAGCCCCGGTGTCACCAATGTGTCAAAGAGATACTTTTTGAGATCCCAACACTTGATCTCTCCAGCATTTCACATGTTCTCAAATACATAATAAGCCCTCTTTCCGGCTTCCAAGCTACACATTGCGCAATCCTTCCATTTATGATTGGATGGAAGCTCAAGGCCAAGGTACTTGAAGCTATCTACCACTTCAAGCTGCTCATTGTTGTATAAAATGCATGGATGTTCATCATTGAAGGTCTTTACAAGCATAACCTTGGTTTTGGATCCATTCACAATCAGCCCGCTATGTAGGCAAAAGCGTTCCAAGACACTCATAAGCTTTTGTGCATATTCTAAAATATGTGCTAAGAGCACATATTTTAGAGCACTACATCATTGGCATAAAGCAAAAGCATGATCACCACATTTTTTATCTTAACCTCTTCTATGCCTTCTTGTTGCATAAAATCAAGAACCATGCATTCCAATTCATCAATGAGTAGGCCAAAGAGAGTTGGGGAAAGTGGGCATCCTTGTTTGACACCAATGGTGCTTGCAAAAAATTCTAAAATTACATATTTCATACGTAGTCCACATATCACTTTTTGGTAGATGCAAAAGATTGCATGCATAAATTCTCTCGACACTTGACGGCTTTGCATACGTCTCCAAAGATTTCCCCATGGTACCATGTCAAAAACTTTCTTGAAATCCACGAAACAACATTTCAACTTTTTTCCTTTCAATCGAGACACTTTCATAAGAACTCAAAGAGTGACAAGGTGATCAATAGTGCTATGATTCTTTCAAAAACCTGCTTGGCCAAGCGTATGTTTGCCCTTGTTTTCAGCCCATTCACTTATCTTCATCTCCATGATCCATCCAAATACCTTTTCCATCAAAGAGCCAACCATTATAGTGTGATAGTTGTTCACATTGTCTACGTCTCCTCCTTTGTGCAAAGGTTTGATCCAATTTGCACTCCAATCATGAGGCATGCCATGTTGAAGTGCAAGATTAAACATATTGTGTATCCAATATCATGTTTTCTTGCTTGTCCATTTAATCATTTCAGCCTTGACACCTTGAAGGTCCCCTACCTTGCGAGTAGTAAGTTTCTCAAGCGCACGGCATACATCTTCAATGGTAAAGAAGGGAGGCATAAACGAAAGGGAGATACAACACTTCATCTTATCAACATTGGGTTGCTCGTAGAGGTTCTTGCAATGCGTATACATATCCTCAAGAGTCAAGTCACCAAAGCTCTCAACACGCTTGCCTTTTAGATTTTGCCAAAACTTGCCACATGCATGTGCTTTCTGTTGCGCTAAAAGAAGTTGTTTTTTGACTTCTCACATTCTCCTCTTTTTTTGAACATGTGCTTTGTATGTGTGTGAACGTTCCAAGTAAACTTCCTTGTCTCGCTTGCATTCAACCTTAGCAAGTGTTTTCGGGCTTGACTACATTTGGGAGAGAGAGAAATAGAGATAGATGGATAGAGAAATAGATAGGCCTAAGCTTCGAAATGTAGGGCTCTCTCTCTCTCTCATGCACCTCTCTCTCTCATCCACAATAGACCAATTTTGGTATCCTATAAACGTTAAAAAATTCTCTTTCTCTTTATCCCTCTATATTCTCTCTCTATTGATTTCTTACCTACTCTCTCTCTCTCTCTCTCTCTCTCTCTCTCTCTCTCTCTCTCTCTTTGTGTGTGTGTGTGTGTGTGTGTGTGATGCACCCTAGTTCAACATTTAACTCATAGACCTATTTTGGTATCCTATAGATGTTAAAATATTCTCTTTCTTTCTCTCTCTCCCTCTATAGTCTCTCTCTCTCTCTATTGATTTCTTACCTACTCTCTTTCTATCTATTTCGTTCTCTCTTTCACACTCTCTCTCTATTTTCTTTTTCTCTCTCTAGCTTCATCTCTCTCTCTCTCTCTCTCTCTCTCTCTCTCTAGTGCAACCTTTTTTTGACCTAGTAGACAGCAGCTCACTCTTTTAATTATAACTTCTTCATCCAAACTCCGATTTGGGTGATCTATAGCCTCAATCAAAGATGCGAATCCCTCTACACATTGATGTAAAGACATAAATTTTTAGAGTCATGAAAAGAGTTTCTGTAGCAGCATTTATAAAGTGAACAGGTTCAAGAAAGTTGACTCTCATCTCTTATTTTTCATACAATGTCTTCTAGCACTCGCAAGGGTTCTTCTTCTTCAACAAGGTCCACAACCATTGTAGAAAATGATCCAAAATCTCCTAAGTGTGGAGATAGCAACCACTCAACCAACGAAATCAGGAACCATGATCATAGCATACTTGGTATCGTTGCAAGAGACCGTAAACAAACAAGATGAAGACTTACAGGCACTTGCAATGGAGAATGACACGCTAAGGGTTCTTATGGTTGAGAGTGAGAATCTCAAGAGGACACTTGAGATGCAAACAACATGTTTGATATAACTTGAACAGGAGGTCAAGGAATGTAAATGCTCTCTTGTAGACTTGAATGCTTTGAAGGAGCGCATGAGCAAAGTAGAGCATGACCATGTATTGAAAGAGGAGAAATTTGACACCATCATTCGAGATATATGCGACATGAAAAATGTATGCACAAACAAGTCTTGGGCTGATGTATGTGGTAGTTAGCAATGTGGTTCCTAATTCCTCCCTTGTGCAAGCTATGGATCAAACAAATAATGTTGAGAATGTGGATGTGGAGGAGTTGAAAGAATGGGAGCGATGTTCCAAGAACATTGGTATTCGTAAAATTCTCAAAGAGAAGTTAGATACACCTCCTTCTCTTGCCATTGTTATCAAAGATTTCTCCAAAACTCTTTGGCATGCCCGGAGTTATGGTATATGGAGCACATAGAGTAGGTAAGCAAGGATCTCCTCGCTCGAGAGAACCAACAATTGTATGCACTGTCATAAAAACTAATATCTAACCAACCCAAATGGTTTTCTCATATTAAACTGATCACTTAATGTGGGAGAATAAACGGGAACAAGGGTTAAGATATAGACATGTGCTTTTATATCTATCTCAACACGAGGCCATTGGTAAAGGGGCCCAAATGATAGATGATCTATCAAAGAGCAAGGCTAACCAATGGAGCATAAGACCTTAGGGTTAACTTCATTGAAGACCTCCAATAATGTGTGTAAAAGTCCTTTGACCTTAAATAAGCTAGGGCTGAGCTTGAGGTGGGGGAACCCGACCGAGATCGAGGTGCTTGTCCTACTTGTCATGCTTGATGACTAAGGTGCTTGAGGTGCTTGATGATTGAGGTGCTTGAGATGCTTGAGGTTCTTAATGATTGAGATTCTTGAGGTGCTTGACATGCTTGAGATGTTAGGGTTGCACTTGAGGTGAGAACCCAGCCCAAGCTTAAAGTGCTTAAGGGCCAAGCTTGTGGTGGGAACTGGGCCTATGCATGAGGGGTTGAGGTGTCAAAAAGTCAAAGATTCAATCCCTACAAGGAGGGGGCGAGCCCTACATGAGGGGGGATGAGAGAGAACACCCACACACTCACACAAGGCATGCATGGTACAAAGAAAGCAAAAGGGACACTTGTCAAGTTCCTCCTCATGTTGCCCTCACGGTGTGCCTAAAGCCTATTGGTTGGCCACCCAAGGGGTCCAATGATAATTTGGGGAATTTAATTATTTGATTTTGCATTTATCAAGTCCTCTCTCGCAAAGGGGAAAGGGGGACACTTGTTTCAAGGCTACCCTTGTTGCTTGTAATGCCTCCTGTGTTAAGTATGGAGCCTGATTTACCCTTGTAATTTTCTGTGGTAAAAGTGCACATTTGTAAGGCCCCCATTATGAGGAGAAGCCATCGTGCGTGAAGGAAAATCACTCACCAGAAACCAAAATTTTCACAGACAAGAATCAAGGGCAACTTTAAAGGCCTGATGTAGATATGGCAGGTGACAAAGATACTCGAAGGAGCACTACTGGCTATGTGTTCACGGTTGGAGGCACAACAGTAAGCTAGGCTTCAAAGCTGTAGAAAGTGGTTTCACTTTCTACCACGGAAGCAGAGTATGTAGCAATGACGGAGGCAAGCAAAGAAATTCTGTGGCTTCACAGATTCTTAGAAGAGCTTGGATTCAAACAAGACAATTGTGTCTTGTATAGTGATAGCCAAAGCGCTATCCATCTTGCGAAGAACTCAGCCTTTCATTCAAGGACAAAGCACATTGAGGTGAGATATCACGTCATACGCACTCTTTTGGAAGAGGGACAACTAAAGCTAGGAAAGGTGCATACAAGTGAAAATCCTGCAGACATGTTTACAAAGGTGGTCAACAATGAGAAGTTGAGCTTTTGCTCATCTTCAATCGGCATTCAAGGATAAGAAGCCAGAATGGAAAGCAGTCACAGGTTTGGTTTGGAGATCAGTCTCCAAGTAGGAGATTGTTAAGTATGGAGCTTGATTTACCCTTGTAATTTTCTGTGGTAAAAGCGTACATTTGTAAGGCCCCTATTATGAGGAGAAGCCATCGTGTGTGAAGGAAAATCACTCACCGGAAACCAAAATTTTCACGGACAAGAATCAGGGGCAACTTCAAAGGCCTCGGGGGCGGAGGCCCTCGAGACTTTTGTTTCGCCAGAATATTCTTTTTCGCCGGAATATTATGGCCGGACGGCGGCCGGAAAGTGGTCGGAAAACAACCGGTCGGTTGGCCGGTGGCCGGTAGTCAATGGCCGATGGCCGGTGGTCGGAAGTCAATGGCCGGTGGCCGGTGGTCGGAAGTCAATGGCCGTTGGCTGATGGCCGAATTCAAACGCGGACTTGTCTTCTCAAGGGCGGCCACACATGGGCGGATTGGAGGGTCCGATTTGGACTTATTCGCACAAGGGCGGCTACACATGGCTGTCTCTCATAAGAGAGGGCAGCCCTTTTGGCCTATAAAAGGAGGCCATTTCTACACACATATCATAGTGTGAAGTTGATGCAACAAGGTGAGTGTGAGGTGGTGAGAGTGAAGCAAGGCGGGAGCTCCATTAAGGGTATAATCCCTTTGTAAACTACTTCTTGTTTTGAAGTACTAAAGCCATTGAGTGACTGCTTTCCCGTGGACGTAGCCCACATTGGGTGAACCACGTATATCGTGTGTACTCTCTCTCTCTCTCTCTCTCTCTCTCTCTCTCTCTCTCTCTCTCTCTACTCTATAATCTCGTGTATATAAATCTGTCTCTCTCCATTAAGTAATCTACTCAATTATCTATTTAGCTACGTCTTATTTCCTAACAACTGGTATCAGAGCAAGGTTTGCTCGTAGCTAAATTATCTCAAGGAAAGGATTCCTTGAATTGAGTGGGAGTTATGGCGGAGGAAGGGAAGCTCAAGATTGAGAAGTTCAACGGCAAAAACTACCAACATTGGAAGATGCAAATTGAAGACTATCTCTACCAGAAGGACCTCTATTTGCCACTAGGCGGTCTTGCGAAGAAGCCCGCAACAATGGCAGATGAAGCATGGATTGTCCTTGATCAAAAGGCACTGGGAACAATCCGGTTAAGCTTGGCATCAACGGTGGCCTTCAATGTTTCGGAGATGAAGACCACGGAGGACTTGATGAAGTCACTTGACGACTTCTACGAGAAACCATCGGCATTCAATAAGGTATTTCTTATGAAGCGCTTGTTCAATCTAAAGATGGCAGAGAATGGTTCAGTTGCAGAACACCTAAATGACTTTAACACAAACATAAGTCAACTTTGATCAGTGAAAATCAATTTCGATGACGAAGTGCGAGCTCTCCTTATACTATCATCTCTACCGAATAGTTGGGACAACCTTGTGATGGCTGTAAGTAATTCTATCTTTGGCACAAATACTCTTAAGTTTGATGATGTTGTGGGTGTTCTCCTAAGCGAGGAAATGCGAAGGAGAAGCACAGGAGAATCATCAAGTGCTGCACTATCAGTGGAAACAAGAGGAAGGCTTAAGGAGAGGTTCAAAAACCAAAAGGGTCGTGATCGCTCAAGGCGGAGCAAGTCACGCACAAAGTCAGTTCTTGAATGTTGGAACTGCGGCAAGAAGGGCCACGTCAAGAAGGATTGCTGGTCCAAGAAGAAGAAGGAGACAGAGTCTCAAGACAACAAGCCAACATCGGAGGCCAATGTGGCAGGTAAAGTAGAGCAAGATGCTCTAATTCTCTCATTAGACAATGTGTCTAATTCCTGGATAGTAGATTCCGGGGCTTCATTCCATGCGACACCACACAAGCAACATTTCCAAGACTACACCAAAGGTAATTTTGGGTATGTATACTTGGGAGATGATGAAGCTTGAGAGATTGTCGGCAAAGGTACAGTTTCTGTCAAAACTGTTAACGGAAATGAATGGAAGCTTAAAGATGTTAGGCATGTTCCTTCTCTTCGCAAAAATTTGATCTCTATAGGACAATTGGACGATGAAGGTCACAACATTGCATTCGGAAACGAACGGTGGAAGATCTCAAAGGGATTTTTGGTGGTTGCCAAGGGTGAAAAAGTCGGTACACTTTACTTGTGTATTGTTAGCACGCAACCTTCAGCTTGTGCAGCAACTACAGAAGTTGACAGTGCCGTGTGGCACTACCGACTTGGGCATATGAGTGCCAAAGGAATGCAAATCCTTCAAACAAAGAAGCTTCTACTAGGTTTGAAAGAAGTGGACTTAGAGTTCTGTGAAGATTGTGTTTATGGTAAACAAAAGAGGGTAAAATTTCAAAAATCAGGAAATGAAAGAAAAAATTAAAAACTTGAGTTGGTTCATTCTGATGTTTGGGGTCCTGCAAGTACACCATCACTTGGTGGCTCATTGTACTATGTAACATTCATAGACGATGCGACTAGAAAAACATGGGTTTATGTCATGAAGAATAAATCTGATGTATTTTCCATATTTCAAAGGTGGAAAGCCTTTGTGGAGAATGAAACAGGTACCAAGGTTAAATGCCTCAGATCCGACAATGGAGGCGAATATTGCAGCCAAGCTTTTGAAAGCTTTTGTGCTAGCAATGGCATTCGGAGGCAAAGGACAACCCCAAGGACACCTCAACAAAATGGGATTTCAGAAAGGATGAACAGGACAATCATGGAACGAGCACGAAGCATGCGGCTACATGCAGGCCTACCGCTTGAGCTTTGGGCGGAAGCTGTAAGTACGTCTGTGTACTTAATCAATCGGTCACCCTCAACGGCATTGGATGGGGGAGTTCCAGAAGAGGCATGGACAGGTAAACCGGTGAATTATGCATTTCTCAAAGTGTTTGGGTGTGAGGCTTTCATGCACATAGATAGAAGCCTAAGATCAAAGTTAGATGCAAAGTCCAAAAAGTGTTTCTTCATTGGCTATGGAGAAGGAGACTTTGGGTATCGCCTATGGAATCCTGAAGATGGTAAAATCTTAAGGAGTAGGGATGTAATTTTTAACGAACAAAATATGTACAAAGATTACTTGGAAAGAAAACAAACAAAAGAAACAGGTGATGAGTACATAGAGCTTGAGGACGGTGAAGACTCAAGGACTGAAAACGGTGACAATGTGCAACAACGTCAACCAAATGAGGAGCCTCAACCTATTCCCCGAAGATCTACAAGAGCAAGTAGACCTCCAGAAAGGTTTGTTCCTTCCTTCAACCATCTCTTGATCTCAGATTCTGGAGAGCCGGAATCATATGAAGAAGCTATGCAACATGAATCCAAAGAAGAATGGACGAAGAGCATGCAAGTGGAGATGGACTCACTACATCGAAACCAAACATGGGAGTTGGTTGAGTTTCCTAAAGGTAAGCGGGCACGTCAAAACAAATGGGTGTACAAGCTAAAGGAAGAAGAAGGTGGGAAGAAAAGGTACAAGTCTAGGCTTGTGGTAAAAGGTTTTTCTCAAAAGAAAGGTATTGACTTCAATGAAATATTTTCTCCTGTTGTAAAAATGAACTCAATTAGGCTTGTCTTAAGCCTTGTGGCTGCTCATGATCTAAATCTCGAGCAAATGGATGTAAATACGGCATTCCCTCACAGTGACTTAGAGGAGGAAATCTACATGCTTCAACCAAATGGGTATGAAGTAAAAGGTAAGGAGAAAATGGTTTGCAGATTAAAGAAGAGCTTGTATGGTTTAAAGCAAGCATTAAGACAATGGTGCTTGAAGTTTGATCGATGGATGTTGGATCACGGATTCACAAGATGCAACTCGGATCACTGCGTCTACACAGAGAATTTGGGAGATGGGAAATTCATCATCCTAATGTTGTATGTTGATGACATGTTGATTGCAAGTGCTAACATGCAGGACATCAAAGACCTAAAAGAGGAGCTGTCCAAATCTTTTTCAATGAAAGATTTAGGTGCTGCAAAGAGGATACTTAGTATGAAAATATCAAGGGACAGGACGAAGAAGACAATAAAGCTATCTCAAGAAGGTACTAGAAAGGTTTTCAATGCAAAATGCAAAACCAGTTTCTACACCTTTGACTGGTCATTTTAAACTAACGAAGGATATGTGTCCAAAGACACAAGAGGAGATAGCCTATATGTCTAAAGTTCCATACGTTGCAGCGGTAGGTTCTCTAATGTATGCTATGGTCTGGACAAGGCCAGACATTGCACATGCAGTGGGAGTTGTGAGTAGGTTCATGGACAACCCAGGTAAAGAGCATTGGCAAGTTGTGAAGTGGATACTTAGGTATCTAAAAGGGACAACAACAAATGCTTTGTATTTTGGAGGAACTAATATTTTTCTAGAAGGGTATGCTGATGCAGATATGGCAGGTGACAAAGATACTCGAAGGAGCACTACTGGCTATGTGTTCACGGTTGGAACAGTAAGCTGGGCTTCAAAGCTGTAGAAAGTGGTTTCACTTTCTACCATGGAAGCAGAGTATGTAGCAATGACGGAGGCAAGCAAAGAAATTCTGTGGCTTCACAGATTCTTAGAAGAGCTTGGATTCAAACAAGACAATTGTGTCTTGTACAGTGATAGCCAAAGCGCTATCCATCTTGCTAAGAACTCAGCCTTTCATTCAAGGACAAAGCACATTGAGGTGAGATATCACTTCATATGCACTCTTTTGGAAGAGGGACAACTAAAGTTAGGAAAGGTGCATACAAGTGAAAATCCTGCAGACATGTTTACAAAGGTGGTCAACAAGGAGAAGTTGAGCTTTTGCTCATCTTCAATCGGCATTCAAGGATAAGAAGCCAGAATGGAAAGCAGTCAAAGGTTTGGTTTGGAGATCAGTCTCCAAGTGGGAGATTGTTAAGTATGGAGCCTGATTTACCCTTGTAATTTTCTGTGGTAAAAGCGCACATTTGTAAGGCCCCTATTATGAGGAGAAGCCATCGTGCGTGAAGGAAAATCACTCACCGGAAACCAAAAATTTCACGGACAAGAATCAGGGGCATATTCGCCGGAATATTCTTTTTTGCCGGAATATTATGGCCGGACGGCGGCTGGAAAGTGGTCAGAAAACAACCGGTCGGTTGGCCAGTGGTCGGAAGTCAATGGCCGATGGCCGGTGGTCGGAAGTCAATGGCCGGTGGCCGATGGCCAAATTCAAAAGCGGACTTGTCTTCTCAAGGGCGGCCACACATGGGCGGATTGGAGGGTCCGATTTGGACTTATTCACACAAGGGCGGCTACACATGGCTGTCTCTCATAAGAGAGGGCAGCCCTTTTGGCCTATAAAAGGAGGCCATTTCTACACACATTTCATAGTGTGAAGTTGATGCAACAAGGTGAGTGTGAGGTGGTGAGAGTGAAGCAAGGCGGGAGCTCCATTAAGGGTATAATCCCTTTATAAACTACTTCTTGTTTTGAAGTACTAAAGCCATTGAGTGGCTGCTTTCCCGTGGACGTAGCCCACATTGGGTGAACCACGTATATCATGTGTACTCTCTCTCTTTACTCTATAATCTCGTGTATATAAATATGTCTCTCTCCATTAAGTAATCTACTCAATTATCTATTTAGCTACGTCTTATTTCCTAACATCCTGCTTATGATTGGCTAGGCCTGGAGGGGTCCAATGAGCTTCAAGCATGAGCTACAAGGGGGGGGTCAACCCAAGTAATCTAGGGGGTTGCTTAGGGGGTATACTCACCCACACACACTCACAAAAACTCTCATTGTGTGCTAGACAAGTTGTAAGAGCTCCATCTCCTTCTCCAAGCTCCTTGAGAAGTTGAGAGCCTACACCAACACTCTTGGCTATGGAATGCAAATCCAACCAAGAGCTATGCTTCAATGCTTAAGCTTTCCATCTTCTCCATCTTCATTACTATGCTATTATGTATGCTAAGCAAGAAGAGTGATGATAAGTGAGGAATTATTTCTTTCTCCTATGGAATACTTCTTCTTCCTCTTCCCTACCCTCATTCCCTGCTAGCTCTCTCCACCTTCGAAGGTGTTTGAGGTCTTGGGACTGAGGCTTGGGGTAGTTAATTCTTTCCACAAAGTGCATGTTATGCTTATTGCAAGAATACTAATGGTTTATTGCAAGTAGATTAGTTACTTAATGCAAGGTAGATTAATTGTTGCTTTAGGCACAAGTTGATGCATAAAAATATACATCTTCATGCACTCAAATTATTTAGTGAATACAAAGACTAATGATGTTCACAAGTTCTTGATTGTTTTCAAGATAAGATTGATTGTTGATATCACGAAGAAAATGTGTCTGAGAAGGAGGCAAGTCCCTTGAGCAAATAGGGATCCGCGACCTATGAAATCGAGTTACAATTTAAAATATGCTTTTGGAATTGCAATGGATATCCATGGAATGCGGGGGTTGGCATTGATGAACTAACAAGCAAAGCCAATGTTATACTTCTTGTTGAAACTTGGAAGTATGATACACTTTTGGAGGATTACATTGTTCATCCATTGATGTGGTCAAAGAATCTCAAGCAACAAAGAGGACAAGGAGGGGCAGCATGTCTAGTTAAGAAAGGATGGGAGGATTTTGTATCAATTGTGAAAGATGACAAGTACAAACTTTTTGTATGGCTGAAAATTATGACACCAAAAAGAGCACCCATTTTTGTAGCCCGTTGCTACATTCCTCATCATGATTTTCCCTTTTATGCTTGCATGGATAGAGATCAACCAATTTTTTATTTAGAAGAGGACATTTCTTATTTCAAAGGTGATGGTGGTGTTATTGTATTTGGGGATATGAATGCTCGCATAAAAACATTGCAACATGATACTCAAAAATTTAATATGCCATACATTTCAAGGGAGTTGGAGGAAGTGTATTTGTATGATCATACTTCAATGAATGACAAAGATCCGGATCTCTAAGAAAATCTACTTGTATGTATGTGAATAGCATGGGTATACTCATTGCTAATGGTATACCTTTGTGGAGTGGAACCAATGGATTTACATGTAGAAAACATAATGGATAGTGTGATTGACTAGATGCTACTCTCCAAAGCCATCATGTATTGCATAAAGAGAACGAAAAGAGTGACAAGATGATCAATGGTTCTATGGCATCGAAAAAAACCCGCATGTCCTTTTGCACGCTTGTCATTCTCTTCAGCCCAATCACTCAAATTTCATCTCCATTATGCACCCAAACATCTTTGCCATAAGAGACCCAATCATTATAATCCGGTAATTATTTACGTTCTTTACATCCCCTCCTTTATGCAAAGGCTTGACCCAATTAGTACTCCAATCATAAGGCATACCATGTTGAAATGCAAGGTTGAGCATATCACACATCTACTCATGGGTAAAATTTCCCGTCCATTTGATCATCTTCTCCTTGATACCTTAAGAGATCTTGCTTTACGAGTGGCCAACTTTTCAAGCCCATCACATACATACTCAATAGTAAAAAAAGAGGGCATACATGGGAGTGAACCATAAAATGGTATTTTTCAGCATTTGGTTGCTCATGTAATTGCCTACAATGTGTGTACATATCCACAAGACTCAAGTTACCAAAATTTTCAACCCGCTTGTCCCTCACATTTCCCAAAATCTTCCACATGCACGTATCTTTTCTTGGACTTGAAAACTTTGTTGCTTTACTTCCCATATTATTCTCTTCTTTTGAATCAATGCGTTGTATGTATGCAAACGCCTTTGATAGTTGTCTTTGTTCATAGTTGCATCAATCTTTATCAAGGACTTTCGAACATCTTGACATTCTTTATCAAACCACCTTTTGCATAAATTACCTTTGTTAATACCATAGAGATGCTTTCTGGCAAAGCATTCTTTGGTGCACAAGAACAAAGAATTCTTTGGAGCACACGAACAAATAACTTTCTTGAAAGCTTCCCATTAATGTAGTTTCCAATGGTGCGTCATATGGAAGCTTTGTCATCCTTAACTTTTACTCAACCATTTTAATGTACATTGGTGCCCGTTTGAAATCCATACATAATGATAACTTCTCTTCCCTTTGGCTGATATTATTATGCTTAGTTTCTTCTCCACATGCAAGGTCAATACATAAGGTCCAATGGTCTGATTTTGGGGTCCATTGGCCAAACATAAAGTTTTGAAAGGCAAGCGATTGTATTGTTGTTTTGTGGAATATAAGAAGTTTTGTATATGATTCCACGTAACAATTTGTGGAGAAGGATGAAAGAACTCCAAGTGCCAAGTGAGTTTATGCTTGTGGTTTCTTGAATCTATGAGAAGGCGATGTGTCAATTGCGCATGGGAAGAGGAATTTCAAAAAAAAATGTAAACACTATTGGGGCTAAATAAGGATGCCCGTTGTCATCAACTCTCTTTGGTCTATGCATCGATCAATTGGAACAAATGGTACTTGACTTTATGCAAGAAGAAGGCATTGAAGAGGTCATTATTTGCAATGTGGTAATCATGCTTTTGTTGTATGCGGATGATGTAATGCTTCTAGCACACACTTTAGAAGATGCACAAAAGCTTATGGTTGTCCTTGAGAACTTTTGCTTGCATAGTTGGCTGATTGTAAATGAATCCAAAACAAAGGTTATGCTTGTGAAAACCAACCATAAGGAGAATCCATGCATTGTGTACAACAATGAGGCACTTGAAGTTTTTGAGAGCTTTAAGTACCTTGGCCTTGAGGTTTTGTCCAATCACAAGTGGCATGAATGTGTTATGTGTGGTTTGGAAGCAAAAAAGAGAGCATATTATGCATTTGAGAACGTGTGTAATGCAGGAAACATCAAGTGTTGGGTTCTCAAGAAGTACCTACTTGATGATTGGTGATAGTGGTTCTTCTTTATGGAGTTGAAGTGTGGGACGGGAGCATCTCAAAGTATACTTGGAAAGAGTTTGAGAATGTCCAAAAGTGTTTTCTTACAAATTTTCTCCAAGTTAAGACACAAACACCATATATGCTCCTACTTCTTGAGTTGGGATCTCTTCCAATTGACGTTATGGGCATGGAAAGGGTTGTGGAGTATATGATAAAGATGCATCAAAACCCCTCACATCGACTTCCTACAATTGCATGATGGAAAGCAAGCAACAAAGTTTAAAAGACTCATAAAAGCAAGATCTTGAGCACAGGATGGATGCAAGACATAAAGAAGTGGTTTGGGAAATGGGATGCATTACACTTGCTACATGATGCTTCAATTGACTCCCAAGTGAATGAAGCTTTTCTACAACGCCAATGTTGGCTTGGGAGAAATCTGGTGGGTCACGCTTCATACATTGCACCACCCATATTGCCCCCAACTACAAAACCATGTTCTTTGCTAAAAGAGGAAACCGTACTCACACTTACATGCTTGAGCCTATCCCCTTGTCATCAATAATCACTATAGTAACCATTCATCTTAGCTCCCATTCACTTCTATGCGAGATAGGGTGTTGGGGCAATGGAGAAGAGTCAAATTGATTGTGCACATTATGCTCACTACAAGTTCCTGAGTCTGAGTACCACACACTACTAGAGTGCACAGTTTTTGGTCACCTGCAAACTTGCTTCTCTCACATTTTCAGCAATGACTTAGACCTACACACTTTCCTCTCTCAGCTCTCCATTGCGACTCTTCATCAGCCATACACATACTACATCAGATGTAACTTTGGTCCCATAGGTCATGTTTGACCTTGGAGGACGAAAATAAAAAATCTCTCTCTCTCTCTCTCTCTCTCTCTCTCTCTCTCTCTCTATATATATATATATATATATATATATATATATACACACACACACACATACATATATACATATATATATATGTATGTATGTATATATTCTCTCTCGCTTTCTCTCTCTCTCTCTCTCTCTCTCTCTCTCTCTCTCTCTCTCTCTACATTGCCCCCCCAAAGTGAAGTTCTTGCATTTTTTGACATTGGTTAACTCGAGAGGTGATACCGGGTTTCCGAATGTTCGGTCCTTGTAAGAAGAGAGTCGTCAAATGGATTCAATTGTTGTTATTCTCCGCCATCTTGACTTTCGAGTTTTTGCCTCTTGTTTCATCAATGCAGTTCTAATCGCTTCACTGTGATGTGTCGTTCCGTGAAGACTCGTAAGGAATTCTTTTATTTAAAACGAGTATAAGGCAGGCATTATATTAGAAGGAGACAAAACATTACATCAACATGCTAAAGAGGGAGCATAGGGATTGAGAATTGGGGGTTAGATAAATGCTAGGGAGCTACAAAAGGATTTGGACCTTTAGCTAGATTATTAGGACTATGCTAAAACTGTAAGGACTTCTTTGAAATTATCTACTTCGTAGACTATCATGAATTGTTCATAGTGAGTGCTAATATATCCCTTCATCTCTCTCTCTCTCTCTCTCTCTCTCTCTCTCTCTCTCTCTCTCACACACACACACACACACACACACACACACATGATAGTGTGGGATCCAGCAACAATCGACTCCATCACACACGAGTATCGCACCAATCATGTGATCCTCACTTTCAAGACCAAAGTGGACCGAATTAAATTCCTTAAGCAATCAAGGCTTCTCAAGGGCACTAAAATATTGTTTGCAAAAGATCTCACCCCCGGCCAACTCAAGCATAAGAAGGTAGAACTACAAAAGGTACGAGCAGCACGAACGGCCAAAACATGGGCAGTTTACCGAGAAGGTAAAGACATTATTCAGGAATTCTGCACTCCCAAAATAGTCCCCCTCTCACCCACCCCCCTTAGGGTTTTTTAGAGTTTTGTCTTTTGTTCACCTCCCACTGGACCCTCAATCCTTAACTGAGATGTATCTGACAATTGCCTCGCTTAGAAGGAACCTTTTTGTAATGCATTGTCTTCCGGTCCCATAGGTCATATCTGACCTCCGTGGACGATAATTCAATCTCTCTCTCTCTCTCTCTCTCTCTCTCTCTCTCTCTCTCTCTCTCTCTCTAAAATTCAAGAGTCCATTAATAAAGTATTCAACATACATCGTACAACTACAACAAATGGGGTTTACTCCTACGAGCGACCCAATAGCTAACAGTAAAATTGTTGTTAATGACTATCATGAATACTCTCTCTCTCTCTCTCTCTCTCTCTCTCTCTCTCTCTCTCTCTCTCTCTCTCTCTCTCTCTCTCTCTCTCTCACACACACACACACACACACACACACACACACACACACACACATACACACACGCGTGCACGCATATATGCATGCACATAGCTCAGCTGGAATTTTTCAAGTTTTTACACTATTTTTCACTATTCTGGGGTGAAATTTCTCCTTTTTCCCCTGCCCTCAACCAACATTTTGAAAAATTAAAAACGTTACAATATTAAGCTCAGACACATTTTTCCCAAACACTACGAGTCTCTTCTCTCTCTCTCTCTCTCTCTCTCTCTCTCTCTCTCTCTCTCTCTCTCTCTCTCAGACTTTCTTCAAGTGAAGACACAAACACCATATATGCTCCTACTTCTTGAGTCGCGATCTCTTCCAATTGAGGTTATGGGCATGGAAAGGGTTGTGGAGTACATGATAAAGATGCGTCAAAACCCCTCACATCGACTTGCTACAATTGCATGGTAAGCAAGCAAAAAAGTTCAAAAGACGCATAAAAGCAAGATCTTGAGCATGGGATGGATGCAAGACATAAAGAACTGGTTTGGAGGATGGGATGCATTACACTTGCTACATGATTCTTGAATTGACTCCTAAGTGAATGAAGCAATGGGTCATGCTTCATATGTTACACCACCCATATTGCCTCCAACTACAAAACCATGCTCTTCGTTGAAAGAGGAAACGGAACTCACACTTACATGCTTGAGTCTATCCCCTTGTCGATGATACACACTATTGTAGCCATTCGGCTTAGCTCCCATTTCCTTCGATGCAAGACAAGGCGTTGGGGAAATGGAGAAGAGTCAAATTGACTATGCACATTATGCTCACTACAAGTTCGAAAGTTTGAGTACCACACACTACTAGAGTGCTCAACTTTTGGTCACATCCAAACTTGCTTCTCTCACATTTTCAGCCAGGAGTTAGACCTACACACTTTCCTCTCCCTGCCACAGTGTGCGCTCTCCATTGTGACTCTCATCACCACAATTTTGAAGCATCAAGAGTCACTCATCAACCATACACATAGTACATCACATGTAACTTTGGTCCCATACGTCATATTTGACCTCCAAGGACGATAAATAAAATCTATCTACCTCTTGTTAAGTATGGAGCCTGATTTACCCCTTGTTATTTTTAGTACTAAAAACACACATTTGTAAGGCCCCCGTTATGAGGAGAAACCATTGTACGTGAAGAAAAATCACTCGCAAAAAAAACAAAAATTCGCGTCGGAATATTCTTTTTTTCCGAAATATTATGGCCGGACGATGGTCGAAAAGTGGTCAAAAAATGGTCGGTCGGTTGGTTGGCCGGTGGTCGGAAGTCAATGGCCGGTGGCCGGTGGCCAATTTCAAGGCGGACTCGTCTTCTCAAGGGTGGCCACACATGGGCTCATTGGACTTGGACTTTGGACATGGACTTGTCTACACAAGGCCGGCTACACACCTACTCTCGATGTCATACAAGCAATAACAATAAAACCTTAGTTATGCATGGTTGACTATATGCATAAACCTGCTCTCAAGACCTTGTATAAACCCACACAGTGGCAATGCATAAACTTGACAAGGGGCTTGCTCACAGCCCAACACAAACTCTTGTAGCAAGAACAAGACCAAGAAGGCCACGATCGTCCGCACACAAACAAGACCGGTTGTATATACATGCTACAATGACTAATATATATCTCAAAATGCCTACATGGCTGATGCACAACACTACCATATAGACATAGAATTTATATGTCTAACAAGCCTCCTCTTGTCTGATCCTGTAATAATGGCGGACGCAAAGGCCCTACACATTCATCACATAATTGTGTATACTTGATGCATAGAACTTTTCGTAGATTCTTCCATCATCAAGCTTCATTGTGAAATGCCGTTCACTTCCTTCAAGTGACACATCATAGTCACGCGTGATGATAGAACCTTTGGTTGAGTTGTTGCCATCCCATAACTGCACCAAGTGGTCAATGATTTGAGCAATAAAGATGCAGCCAAATGCTTTTGAGATAAAGGCAACAAAGCATGGCATGTATGATGACATATTATGCAAGATTGATCAACAAGAAGAGTATTACTACACATGAGGACAATAAATACGCCGCCATTTTTTGAAGCACACATGATTTCACGCTCACTGGTGTTTGTGCTTCAGCAAACCTGTGAGTCTCCTCGTCTTGTTTCGTTGGGGACTACCATCGAGTGCATCCAAAAAAGGATCAATGATACTTGACAGCCTGCCATGCCCAAGCCATGTTTGTGTGATGTGGGCTTGAATTTTTTTAATTCTACCTCTACATGGCATGCTCGCCTTCTTTGGCTCATGGAGATTTTTCAAGTTCTCCATAGAGATCTGCAGTTGTCCAAGAGCTACAGCCTTTTGCACCAATGTCCACGTGGACAAATTATTCGAAAGCTGCTGCAAGATATCCCTAAACTCGTCAATACAAGAAACTATCTCCGTATCAATCCTATCCATATCTTGCTCAAAGCTATGCATGTCAACACCCAATTATGCGCCATCACAATCACTCTCTACTTCTACAGTCTGAGGACATTCTTGCATCCCATTGTTTGTAGGAAGTTCAACCATTGCATGCAAACTATCCTTTACAATAGGCAAAATTGCATGTAGCATAAGAAAATGGCTTTGTAGTATTAGGCGCACTCCGTATAGATGCTTGCATTGGAAGGACCAAACTAGGCAATCACAATAGGAGGACTGTAAACTCACATGATACCAAGTGTCCAAAGACATGCTCTGAATCTTAAATAGAAATATAGATTCGTTCACCACCATAAGAGTAGATGGATTAGACTCATATCATTGAAATAACTTCTCCCCACCAGCTAGTGCTTTCGCACTCTTTCTTGAGCCATACACAAAAAAACATTATTGACATATACACACAATGAACTTGTTTAGGGAAAGTAGCTGATATGAGAAAAATGCACGCGGAATGATCAATGCTCAGCTATTGCTTCTGCTTGAATAACTCCAATAGAGTTCCTCACATCCAGGTTCCACTCCTTGCATCACCAACAAGTGCATGCAATAGGTCAAGCACCGACTTGTTTATCCTTGCATCCAGCAATGTGTACTTGATATACTACCATAATATCTCCACCAGATTCGTAGTGTCCACATTGCCATCACTACAAGAGGTTGTGTGCTCTTGTGACGCTGTTAACGACGGAAATACATTGAGTTTTTATAACCCTCAGCGTCACTAAGACCATCGCTAACAGCGTCGATATGGGAACGTCGCTATTAGTGTCACTATATGCGTCGCTATAATTGTTGCTATATAGCGATGCCTATAGCAACGATTATAGCAACGTTTGCACGCTATCTATAGCGACGTTCATGCGACGCCCGAGAGGAAAATTTTTTGGTGATGCCTTGCCACCCATCAACCATATTGAATGTTTCATTAATTGATTCACCTTTGAAAAAAAGTACAAAGGTAGATTAGACCCAAAATAGTCACCCACAAGACAATATAACTATTAACTCCATCATCCATAGTACGTATTGTTTGAAAAATAAAGATATGCAAAATAAAGATACAGAACTGACAAGCGTGAATTGATGAAAGTAAATCAATGACAATTGTACACATCATAGGAAAATCACTTGATTGTTAAACTTTGCAAATGTAATAGTTACAACACCATTGTCATTATTGAAAAAATATACATGGTTTTCAAAAAGACGTATAAAAGTCGTCTCATGATACATAAGGTATGACAAAAAGAAACTAATGCTATCTAGCTACGGCTAGACTGACGTCGTCTAATCAGACGTCTCATCGCGTCCAAGCGGCATATCTATCGGATTCTGCAAAAAAAAACAATAAGACAGCTTTTTGTAAGTATAAACATATAGCGACGTTTATAAAACAATACAACAAATAGAAAAGAGTAAACCCTAATACTAACCATGCCGCTACAAGAACTCAGAATGTCCATCAGGACGTTTAAGCCCTTCCTACCTGCGTACTCGCGCTCGTACAGTGTGGGATCACGTCCTGTCATCGACCACTATCAAAACATACAAAGAATCCATTATGTTAGAATTTAAAAACCCATAAACCCTAAACTATCAAACATAAAGAGCAATGCGAAAACACTTACAAAATCGGCCTCAAATGATGCCCACCCGCCGCTCCCCAAGTGGTGCGAGCTCCCTGCCTCTACTCGCACTCTGGCTACCTCCTTTTGTTGCTTCCACTTGTCGGGATTCTCGCGTGCTACTTTCTTTGCATTCTTCCAATCTTATTTGGCCAGCCAATCTGGTCTATTCCACCCATGCTTGATTGCTTTTTGCACTTCGGAACGCTTGTGCTTGCAGCATTCGTGCATTTGAACCTTCATCACGTCTTCATTGAAGCGCTCATCCCGTGTTGGAACGGGAAACTCGTCATGAAGCATGCTGATGACTCTGTCTTTGTAATCATTCAGTACTTCACTCCAGGTGTTTTGTATGTAGTGTCTAAACACCTAAGAGCAAAGACCGCGCATGCGCGAAATCACCTTCTTGCCTTCATCATCCAAGATGATTCCGCCGCTGAAGTCGACGGAGTAAGGCAAGCCCTCTCGCCGCTAACGCATGAACCTGGGTGTCCCGGCAGGGGTCTCTAGCGGCGTGTCGACGGGGGTACAGATGTCCGGTGTCTCCACTGGAGTCTGATCCCCAAAGCAAGGAGTGTCCACTGGAGTGACTCTTGGAGGAGTAGCTAGTGGTGTGTAGCCGCTAGGAACGGCAGTCAACCGCACAAAACCTGGTGTCGATGGCGATGTTGTGGCTGGTGGCGGGACGGGCAAAGAAGGGGAGGGTAAAGAGCCTCGTCGAACAGGAAGCGGTGTCGAAGCATCGGCGGCGGCATCCCCACAACAACCACCACCGCCACCACTAGAGCGCCGGTGCCTAGACGAGTGTGAACATCGTCTCGTCGACACCAAAGTTTCAGAGCGTGTTGAATGCTCCGAAACAAAGGGAGATGCGGATGGAGTAGGAACGCACGATGGTGCACCAGAGCGATGATGCTCCACGTACCACTGTCTCTGTTGGGGTGACAAAGAAGAAAGAAACTCCTCATCATCCATACCTGCATTAAACACACGAACATTTAAACTTAATATTGAATGAATGGAGTAGAAAACATGGACAAGTAGATAGAGAGAGAGAGAGAGAGAGAGATAGATAGATAGATAGATAGTTCTATTATCATCCTGGGAGGTCAAATATGTCCTATGGGACCAAATGAACATATCACGTGGTGTGAGTGGAGTTCATAAGTGACTCTCTATGCTCAAAAATGGTTGAAATGAGCGTCGCAATAGAGAGTCCACATCGTGGTTGGGAGAGGAAGGTATGTAGGGAGAGATCATGGCTGAATATATGGGGAAAAGAGGACCTAATGTGGTCAAAAGCTGAGCACTCAAGTAGTGTGTGGTACTCACTCTCTCGCACTTGACGAGGGCATAAGGTGCAAAGTCGATGACACTCCTCGCCAGTGCCCCAACGTCCTGTCTCGCAGCGTAGAGAATGGGAGCTAAGACGAATGGAGGCAATGGTGCGGATCGCACTCAACGGGATGGGCTCAAGGATATAGGAATGGGTTCGGTTACCTCGTTCCGAGAAGAAGAGAGATTTGTAGTTTGGGGCAACGTGTGTGGTGTAATGGCTGAAGCGAGAACCTCCGGATTTTCCCCAAGCCATGATACATTGGCGTTGTAAGAAGGCCTCATTAACTTGGGAGTCGATCGACGCATCCTTGACCAAGTGACATGCATCCCATCTTCCAAATCATTTCTTGATATCAAGCATCCACCCGGAACTTAGTATTTTGCTCTTTCATGTCTTTTGAACCATTTGACTTGCTTCATATGCGATTCTAGGAAGTCGATGCAAAGGGCTACGTTGTGTCTTACGCATGTACTCCACAACCCTTTGCATGCCCAAGACCTCAATGGGAAGCAATCCGGACTCAAGAAGTAAGAGCATGTAGGATGTTTGTGTCTTGACTTGGAGAAAGTTGGTGAGAAAACGCTTTTGGACATTCTCAAACTCTTTCCAAGTAGACTTCCCGATGCTTCCATCCCACACCTCCACTCCATAAAGAAGCACCGGTGTCACCAATGTGTCAAAGAGGTACTTTTTGAGAGCCCAACACTTGATCTCTCCTGCATTGCACATGTTCTCAAATGCATAATAGGCCCTCTTTCCGGCTTCCAAGCGACGCATTGCACAATCCTTCCATTTATGATTGGATGGAACCTCAAGGCCAAGGTACTTGAAGTGATCTACCACTTCAAGTTTCTCATTGTTGTATACAATGCATGGATTTTCATCATTGAGGGTCTTTACAAGCATAACCTTGGTTTTGGATCCATTCACGATCAGCCCGCTATGTAGGCAAAAGCGTTCCAAGAGAGAGGGGGGGGGGGGGGGGGGGATGGATTCCTGTGTAGAGAGTTTTCGTTGAATGAGGGTGAATTTGTAAAAGCGCAAAATCAAAAGAGCGTTATACAACATGGAAGGTACTTAGAGAGCAAGAGTTTTTACAAAACGGAGCAAAATTGTTCAAATACAATATTATGGCTTTAAGAGATCTCTCTCTCATCCTCGCATATCTCAGCATAACATCCTATATCTATATAGAGCTCTCCACTTAAACAGATATCCTCCGTTTCATTTTTTAGATCCTCTGCATGCACCCCATAGAGAGTAGCAGCTTGATGTTCGTTTGGCACCACCTCAACGGCTTCTGACTGAGCATCTTCTACGATCTCCTCCATTGATGCCGCTGTGATTGGCACATCGTAGCCTTCATACATCCGTGCACTACGAGGGGCTACCTCTATGACGTACCACCAGTTTGATGCAGACTTTGTACGATGAAATATCACCTGTCAGAGCCACATAACTTACATGTTAACTATTTACATACTTACTTGTTCACAATGCTCAGGTAGTACGAAAGTGTCTCTTAGGTCAATCCATTTCTTAGTTGAATCCACCTCAAGAAAACCAGACTCTCCTCTACGCACAGTAGCGTTGTGATCCTCCATGATTATCTTGAACCATTGCACGTCGAACAAGTCGTCAAAAAATCCTCTATAATCGATCCTCAAAATCTCTTGTAGCGTGTCGAAGTAAGTGAGTTCCGCCACCACAGGATCTGCATCAGAGAACCGATGTCGACTAGGCTGTTCAAATTTTGCCATGATTCCACAATCTTGAGTAAAACGCTTTTTGTCGATCCGTTCCACCCTAAAATTTCGACCTTTACACCATGATGCTGTGTATGACTTATACTACAACGAAAAAAGATTATGAGTGGCCGTTCAAACATCTAGAAAGTCACTAGTCGTACATTGCAAACTTACCTTGGTCACGCAACCCCGAGAGTACTCCCACTCTTCCTCAGTCACTTCTTCACTGCACTATTGTGCACTTTTCAATTGGTTGTGCAACCATCTTAAGCTCATGAATGTTGGTAGGCTCTCTAGACCCGTTGAATAGTGCATCGGTGGTCGTTTTCCCCGTCTCCACTCGATTCGTGCCCTTTGTCACTCTTGCTTTGCATCCTCAAATTATGAAATCCACTTTTGCATCACTGGATTGTGAAGCATGCAAAATCCGTTGATTTTAGCCTCTAGATCTTCCGTCATCTTCTTCTCAACACCGAGATTGCACATGACAATCCGTCTAGCCACTCTCAGATGTACACCAGGGACTCTAATACCAGCCAACCTTCTGCCATGCTACCCTCCGGACGTGCCTTCTGACGCACATATCCCTTGAGCGTTTTCATGAAACGTTCTAAAAAGAACATCCATCTGGAATGTACTGTGCCAGCTATTTCCACCTCATCAACTATGTGAACAAGAAGATGCACCTGAATGGTTAGCATGATAGTAGGAAAATGTTTCTCAAACATGCACACAACCTCCGCAGTGTTTAGTTTGGCGAATGGTATGGAGTCTACGTTGATCTCCTTTTGTGAGATCCATTGCACCAACTTCTCAAGTTTGTAGATTATGTTACGGACGTCAAGAGACAAACATCCCTCAATGGAAACCGGTATAATAAACTGCAAAACACGTGCAACAATGATATTAAAGTCCACACACGAATTTGTTACACAATTCCCACTATGATATATTCCACTATGAACATACCTGAAACATTTTATGCCAGTCGTGTGACTTCAAACCGGTAAGCTTTCCTTCTTTAGTAAAACACGTTCGGAGCGAGTGCATTACGCCAGTGAGGGTCCGCAAAGATCGAATGGTCTCTTTTACTTTGCGTTCTTGGGCTCCTGTGAAAATCCATGGTGCTTAAGGCAGTTTTATCGATCCATCGGACGTTGTTTGCGGCCAATATTGCTCCATACGATCCACATTTCTAAGGTCAACCCTTGCTCCCAAAGTATCTTTCTTGCCGGTCAGATGGTCCCATAGTAGATTACCCACATTCTTGAATATGTGCATTGGATCGAGCAAGTGATTGATCATGAGTCGGGTCCAGTATGGTAACTCGTACCATAGAGATAGTCTCTTCATCCCTGGGGGCAATCCGTCATCACACATCTCCTTCTGCTCTAACCATGCTTGTGCAGACATCCGCGATGGCTCTCTTCCCAAAAAGCCATCGCGTAACACATGATTCTCTGGAAGATACACTTGATGAACTTCGTAGATTTGCTTCTTCAATGAGGGCGCCCTACGTGCATTCAGTCTAGGTCCACATGTGACACATGCTCTGTATCCCCTTGTTTGAAGCCCTGCATGTATACACATGATAATAGATTAGCTTGAGAAAAACCAAGATTTACAGTGTTTGAGTGAGGAGTGTAAATCACTTGAGCATTCTGTTAGTCTGGGATAGTCATGCATGGTCCACATTAGAATGCCTCTGATCAAAGTATTCCATCGACCTGTGTGTCGGCTCATATCCACCACTTCTATGCCAATCCACAATTGTTGTAGCTCTTCCAATAGTGGACGAAGATACACATCCATATTCTTCACTTTATATCGCCCCGGCACAATCAAGCTTAGCCATAGGTGTCCCTTCTTCGTAGTCAACCACGGGGGAATGTTGTAGTTGATGATGACAACGGGCCATACATTGTAAGATGCTAATCTTTGACCAAATGGATTTACGGCATCCATAGCCAGGCCTATTTCAAGCTTCCTTCGCAAAATCCGACCATGTTCCATCTATATGTTTCCAGGCTGTGCAATCTACAGGAATCCGTAGCACACCATCCAAAGATTTATTCTACTCATGCCATGATGCTAGGGCAGCCATGGACTTACATTCGAAGAAATGCTTGATGCAAGGAAGCAGAGAAAAATGTCGCAAAACCTTTTGCGGAATTTTTGTTCCATGGAGATCTACTCGATATCTCTTAGAACCACATTTTGAATACTTCTCCATATCTATGTATTCCCCTCTGAATAGAATGCAGTCATTAGGACAAGCGTGCATCGAATTATAATCCATCCCCAAGTTTCACAAAATCTTTCTTACTTCCTCTCAGAAATCTGGTATCACATTATCAGCTGGTAGTATGTGCTCTTTGAGAAATCTACACAACATAAAAATACGGTACAATTGTGTAAAAATCTATCAGATCAATATACATTTAGAGTTTTATTAAAGTAAACTAATTGTAATAAATCACCTAAAAAGCGCTGTGACGCTAGTGTCACTCCAACCAAACTTTGCTTGCATGTTGAGAAGAACCAAGAGTGCTTTCAATCTAAACACACGTGCTCCATTATACAATGGCGTATCGGCTTCACTTTTCATATCATCATAGATAAGCCTTTCTGAATCCATGATCGTCTCGATCATTTCATCAATCTCGGGCTCAAACATTGCCTCGTTGGGAATGTGGTCTGCATGATCATCCCCCGAGCTGTCAGAGGCTACATCTTGTGGCCTCACATATGATGCTTGAACAAAGCGCCTGCGAACACGTCTATTGGGTTGCAAGATTACTGCCTGTTGGCCAGCGTCAGAGTCCGACAAGTGATAATTGGCAACAACTCGATCTATAATAGATGGATCAAACTCGCCAAATTCGTGAACGTGCTACAAAGAAACGCATCTTGTCCGTCGCACAACATGCTTGCATTGATTACAAGGACATAAGATCCTTATTGAGAGATAGGTGTTTCGGTTGGACGGCCCCACATCCTCGTCACTACTCATAATGAGGGTAAAAATATTATAACATAGACAACAAATTTAATCTTCTATTGACATTCTTCGTCTTTTATCTCTCTCTCTCTCTCTCTCTCTCTCTTTGTTCACACTATAAACTACCTCACATTCTCTAGTCATGTCCAATCCCCGCACACCTCGGTCTAGCGGTCCACGGAGATCAGAACCACCAGGTTATAATCTCGTCTTTATTGGTCAATGCCTATATTTGTGGGTACAAGAAATCTACACATCCACATCTACATGATAGTGCATGTAGTGGACAAAACCCGTTTGCCTCTTCTCTAGCTGTAGCATTTCACAGCATCTTAACATCTTTTCACAGTAGATCTTTTCACCATTCCTCTAACTCTATTTTTTTTACCGTAATCTCAAAGGTAGACTCTAATATAAAAACTCAATCCAAAATCTCATCTTAAATCTAACCTAATTGAACATGTGGTGATTCGCTCCATTGAAGGGTAAAAGACATACCAATGGGGCTACTAGTTGTGTAGATGTGAATGGGCCTCACATATACAAATACTTCAATGCAAGAGTTTAATACTCTCACCTCTCCACCCCGTCAATCCATGACCCAGGTGATGGGACAAAATCCTCCTCGAAGCTCGCCTAGCTGCCACTCCCCAGGTGATGGGATAATCCCGTCTTGATGCAAACTCTTGCTGCGTCACTTTGCTACCACCACCTGTCTGGATTGGTCATCCTCTCCTCCCTGATCCAAGCATCTCCTCATCCAAGGATCTCCTGATCCAAGCGTCTCCTCATCCAAGCATCATCAAATGTATTAGGGATGAGAGGACGACCAATCTAGACAGGCGGTGGCAGCAAAGTGACGCAGCAAGATTTTGCATCAAGACTGGATTATCCCCGATGCAGTGTCGCAATAAGATAATCCTTAGCGGCTTTATCATGATCCCTCCAAGAGACCATGACAGATTACAGTGTGTCAAAAAACCTGTTTACACAACTATTTTATGCGTCCCATCACTTGCTTCCCCTCAGGGGTCATAATGGTCTCATCAGACATACGATTGATGAGGTAGGCGTATCACTTTGGCATGTCCCTCCCGTGAACTATAGCAACCATGTCCGATGAATGCTCATCATCCAGGCCTCTAGGTGACCCTTATGCAGTGTTCCGGTCACTCCTAAGCATCTCTGACGCAGTAGCCGAGACACCACTCTCAAACGCATAGGCAGTCTAATCCTTCGGTGTACTCAAAATAAACCTAAATCTAATCTAATCTCTTAAATAAACCTAAATCTAATCAAACATAAATCTAAATCTAATCTTATCTTAAATGATAAAAAGACGAAAATGGTATAACCTTTCTATCACCCAAGTGTGGTAGATTGGTTATGCCATTTCCCTCTTCAATAACAGGTAAATAACGTAAATAAACTTAAATCTAATCTAATATAACGTAAATCTAAATCTAACGTAAATAAACCTAAATCTAATCTAATATAACGTAAATAAACTTAAATCTAATCAAGCGTAAATCTAACTAAAAATAAACCTAAATCTAATCTAATTTAACTTAAATAAACCTAAATCTAATCTAACGTAAGTTTACATCTAACCTAATCTTTAATGTCTTTGGTATAACCTTTCTATCATCCAAGTGTGGTAGATTGGTTATGCCATTTCCCTCTTGAATAACAGGTCTTGAGTTCAACTCCTCGTCGGCTAGATCTTTAAGGTCTCTTGAATTAGTTTCCTACGACGTTAAATTAAACTCTCTTCTTCTCATATGTGTGTGTGCGTGGGTTTGTGTGCAACCCAATAAAAGGAGAAAAAAGGTATAACTTTTCTATCACCCAAGTGTGATGGATTGGTTATGCCATTTCCCTCATGGATAACAGGTCTTGAGTTCAACTCCTCGTCGACTAGATCTTTAAGGTCTCTTGGGATAGTTTCCTACGATGTTAAGACTCTCTTCTTCCTCTTCTTCTTCTTCTTCTTCTTCTTCTCTCTCTCTCTCTCTCTCTCTCTCTCTCTCTCTCTCTCTCTTTTCCTCTCTCAATGTGTGTGTGCATTCTTTTTTTATGCATGTGTGTGCGCGTTTTTGGTTTATGCATGCTCTCTCTCTCTCTCTCTCTCTCTCTCTCTCTCTCTCTCTCTCTCTCTCTCTCTCTCTCTCTCTCTCTCTCTCTCCTCTCACAATGTGTGTGTGCGTTCTTTGTTTATGCATGTGTGTGCATTTTTTGTTTATGCATGTGCTCTCTCTCTCTCTCTCTCTCTCTCTCTCTCTCTCTCTCTCTCTCTCTCTCTCTCAAACACAATGTGTGTGTGTGTGTGTGTGAGAGAGAGAGAGAGAGGGAGAGAGAAACAGGGGAAGGGAACATGAGAGTGAGGAGAGGGAAGGAGCATACCTGGCTCTCCTTCCTCTCCTTGTGTGTGTGTGTGTGTGTGTGTGTGTGTGCGTGGAGAAGAAAGAGAGAGAGAGGGAGAGCGCGCGTTACCTTCGCTTGCTTGAGCGCGCGCCGAAAACTTAGATCTGAGGTCTGAGTTTTCAGGCGCTCTCGGTTATTTTTTTACCCCTGATGGCGTCACTATGAGCGTCGCTAAGTTACTTATAATTTAGCGACGCCTATAGCAACTCCGTGGGTTTTCACATTTGAGTGTCGCACTGCGAGTGTCGCTAATATTAAGTACCTCTTGTAGTGCATGGGAAAATAAGCGCCCAAACTTTGGCCAATGCTCACGTCATATACATGACTTTGAGCACCATCCGTTGGATACATAATGCTGAATATTTGCATGCTCGAAGTAGTCCAATAGGATTTTTTGAAAGAGAGCTTCAAAATCATCCTCACACTTTGACTGCATAAGGTTTGAGATCGTAGAATATACTTGATCTTGCAAGTTTTTGGCAGTTGGGGCAAAAGATTCTCTAGCCAAGCCTTCTTGGCATGAAACCAGCAAAGCAAGACATGACATGCAACTTGCACTAGACACCCTCTGTTTTCTTGACCCCAATAAGCATCATCGTCTCTAATAGCTCTCAATATAGCATTCAGCTCTTGAGGGAACTTACCTATTAGAATTGCATTCAATCGAATGCTACCCATCCTTGAGAATATAATGTGGATGGTCAATTCAAGGGCAATGCTCTCCCGACATGTCCTAGGGTCACATGTGCACATCATCAACCACACAGATAATCTGACTCCTACTTGATTAGGCAAAACAACTGCATATAATGGCAACCCATACACATTTTTCTTGAATGTGATGTCGACAGTCCATGCGTTATATTGTGAAAAGAAAATACACATCTCCAGCATCCAACTATCTTGAATGATGATAACAAATGGCTTATGGATGTCTTGCAACTCATTTGGATTGTATGGCTGGACATATGCAACCTTTCAAAAGTACAACAAGCATCTACATAAGGATGCAAGGACAACATATAAAAGTGAAAATGAAACTATTGATGTAAAAGAGGCTACCTTCCCATCAGCTTGTAACTTCAAAACCTCCATATACATCCTCAACCAATCATTTTCTGATGCTCAACCTAAAAAAATATATCTTAGGTCAAGAAAATATTGTATAGGTTGAGAGCATAAGCAATGAAAAGTACTACCTTGAAGTCGTAAGCTATATGCGAGCAGTTGGACCTCCTTTGGGATCATGAAGGATAAAAAAGTCACGCGATTTACTGGAAGCACTTGTTGCATCATGTGGAAAGTTTTTTTTTGAGACAGACATTTTGGCAACGTGGCAAAATGTACCAACATCAAAGTAATCTTCCATGCAATAGTGAGGCACTTGTGGATGAGCCGGTAGATAATATAAGTCAAGCCGAGAGCCAGGAACATGGAAGAGATGCATCGCATGGAGAGCAATAGTGACTTCATTGACTTCTCTTTGAATTTCACTCGTGCCTTAAAAGAACAACCACACTTCTTTGTTTTTCTCTCTCTATGCTTGTCTTCTCGACGATGCCTTCTTGTACCACGACGATGACAAACGTAGATGTCCTCTACCTTACCAAAACTTACTTGGATTCATATTATCTTGACTAGTCTCACCTTATGCTTAATTTAAGTGCAATACTCTCTAGCACATCATTCACGTGGACTTTACCTATTACAATTTTCTCATTTGGTCATTATTATCAGTGTAATGGAAATGGCCTATGAACTTTGAGAATAGCGGAATTAAAAGAATTCGAGTGAGCATTTTTGTGAGATTACTTTGAGAACATAGAGGGTGAACTTAATTGATGGTAGTAACATAAACATAGTACTTGATTAACTTGGCATGAACAATACTTTTGCAAGAGAGAGAGTATTAGAGAACATGACAATAGTTGAGGACCGGATTTACTTGGAGCCAGTCCGCCCTCCAAAAGGCATTTGTATTATAGATTCTCCCATCAAGAGAGACTTGATACAATACAATCTTTGTGTTCCTTGTGACCTAGGTGACGCAATGAAGATGGACAGCTTCATTCATCACAAGCATACCATAAACTTTGCAAAAAACATTAACTATCCCAAGCCTCAGTCTCAAGGCCTCAAACACCTTCGAGCGTGGAGAGAGCTAGCGGGGAATGAGGGTAGGGAAGAGGAAGAAGAATCATCCATAGGAGAAAGAAATAGCTCCTCACTTATCATCACTCTTCTTGCTTAGCATAGCATAATAGCATAGTAATGAAGATGAAGAAAATGGAAAGCTTAAGCATTGAAGCATAGCTCTTGGTTGGATTTGCATTCCATAGCCAAGAGTGTTGGTGTAGGTTCTCCACTTCTGAACAAGCTTGGAGAAGGAGATGGAGCTATTGCACTTTGCACTTCACACAATCAGAGAATGTGTGTGTATGTGTGGGAGAGTATACCCCCCTCTCATGCTTGGTACACATCTCTCTCTCCCTCTCTCTCTCTCTCTAGTAATATTTAATTATATCAATTGGGACATGTGTCCTCTTTTTCCTCTTTGAGAGAAAGAACTTAATATCTATTTTTATGCATCTAATTCTCATTGGACCCCTTTAAAGCCTATCCAATAGGATTCAAGCACTTCATGAGAGCCACATGCGGAGAATTTTTTTTTGAGATCCCCAACATGCCGACACCAAAGTGGGATGGGATCCTTGACAAGTCTCTAGGCCTTAAAAAAATGAGAGTCTCTAAACAAGAAAAATCCAAGGAATAGACCTTTACCATTGACTATGGCATGGGTCTATACCCCTAGAAGAAAACCTAGTCCTTTCTCGCAGTGAAGATGGGACAACATATTAAAAGTCTAAAACTATTTTGGTCCCATAACTTCCACAAATTGGGCTAAGGTATCCTGAACCAACACTTTTTTCCCCCTAACAGATGTGAGGGCACAGCCGCTGGTGAACTCCACTTCCAATTGGAGAAGTTTGCTAAATACCTTTTAGTGTGCGGGAATGGATAGCTGACTAATCAGGTCCACCCGTCCATGATTGACAACCTTAGTCAATCTCCACTTACCACCCCCGCACTCACACATGATACTTTGTTACTACCACGTTCTTATCACAATTAAAATAATAATTCCTTTTATTTTTCATAACAGTATTTCATTAAAACAACCCTTCAAAGCAGTATTGAAAACATTCTTTTACAAACAAATATCTTTAGACTTAAGACAAGGTACTGTCAATCTAAAGTATCTCTGACTAGTACTGGCTTGTCTCAAGAACACCTTACAAGGGTGAAAAAACGGCACCCATTTCTTATTCATAAAAATCGGGGTGGAAAAAGACATCACCCAAAGTCCGGGCACCCATACGCCAAACCATTTTCCCATACAACCGGGCGGTTCCCCCAGGATAAAAACGATATCCTAAGTAATATCCAAAAACATACACATGCACGGGGTAAAGACTCCACGTACATGGAGGTAACCGACTCATCCATGGCTGACTCGCCATCATTATTCATCACCTGGAGTAAAATATTCCAAGGAATCAGAGGTGTCTTCAGATAAGTTGTCTTAAGGATGATCAATCATTTTTTCCTAGATCAACCAGTCTTAGCCCAAACAATTCTTTCCTAATTACAAACAATGCTCGTTGGTTTCTTGGAAGTTACCTTCTGTTTTCGGTCAATATTCCTTTTCTAATTCTTACCCACTCCTTACGTATGCAATGTTAACTTATAAAAGAACTTAAACTATTTAAAGACTTAATTGAATAATGAAAAGCCCACTGGGACCGATCAGCCATCTACTGCTGCGCTCGCGCTTGAAGAATCTCCTCCGTAGGCCTACTACTAGGCCTAGCAGCCTCATGATCATGGATCGCCCTAGTCCTCTTCTGAGTTGTATCGTCCTCATCGGACTGAGGATTTCCCCGGGTCCACTTTGGAGCCATAGTGATAGCGTTATAAAAGGATACTTAATCGATTAGAGAATTAAACGAATAACCTCTCATATTTCTTTTATCCAAAAATAGGGATTTTTGGACTTAGTAAGTATCTTTGATAAATATCTAGGTGAGATATTTTTTTCTTAATTTTTTGTAGTATTATTGTGCTCCAATAATTATCCCATCATTATCAAAGCTATTTTACTAATTTCTTTATTTAATTTCTCTTCAAAAACATCCTAATTTAGCTTTATTAATTTATGAATTACTTATCTGCTCATGGGCTATTAATTTTGGGTGGATTTTAGTGTATTATAACCCTGGTACTTATCTTGCTAACTTATAAATTGATTTGCTAATTTTCCTTCTCAATTTATAGTCAAATTCAAACCATATTAGCTAAGGTAATTAGCTAAAATAATTATTTGTTCTTAAGATAATTACTTTGACTTTCTAATGTTGTTTTCTATCTTTGGTAATTATTATGCAATTATATAAATTAATATGCTAATTTTTCTTCTCAATTAATAGTCAAAATCATACAATATTAGCTAACGTAATTAGCTAAATTGATTATTTGTGCTTAAGATAATTATTCCAACTTTCTAATATGGTTTTTCATCTCTATTAATTACTATGTAATTGTACAAATTAATTTATAAATTTCCCTTCTCAATTTATAGTCAAAATCAGACAATATTAGCTAAGGTAATTAGCTAGACTAATTATTTGTGCTTAAGATAATTATTCCAACTTCCTAATACTATTTTCAATCTTTTGAAACTACTATGTAGTTATAGAAATTAATTTGCTAATTTTACTGTTCAATTTAATTAGATAAACTAATTATTTGTGCATGAACTAATTATCTCAGGTTCCTAATAGTGATTTATACCTCCAATAATTACTATATAATTATCTAAGTGATTTATCTAATTTCCCCCTTTAATTTATTCTTAAAAACAGATAATTTCAGCCCAATTCATTAGATAAACTTATTTTTATGCATGGCCTAATTATCATGGCTTTCTAATAGTGATTTCTACCTCTGATAACTACTATATAATTATCTAAGCGATTTAGCTAATTTCCCCCTTCAATTTATGCTTAAACACAGGAAATCTTAGCCTAACTAATTAGATAAACTAATTTTTTGTGCATGACCTAACTATCCTGGCTTCCTAACAAGGTTTCCTAGCTTTGATAGTTACTGTGTAGCTAACCAAGTGTGTTAACTAATTTTCCCTTGATTTTGTAATTAAAAACAGTTAATTTCTATCTAATTAATTAGGTAGATTACTCAAAAAATTAAGATCCAATTTCCTTGGCTTCTAGATAGCATAACCAAGCTCTAAAAATTATACTATAGTTATTTAGGCTTAAATACTGTTTTTCTTTATAAATCAATCTAAATTTATTTATTTTCAGCTTAATATACAGTACTTAATTATTTAGATTATTGATCAAGCTTAAGAAATTAGTGATCAACATCTTAATGATAATTTAGAAAGTAGTTAATAATAGGGAATACTTAATCTCTTTAATTCATAGTTTATTAGAAAAAATAGTAAAAACTTAAGCTATTTTCTTAATTAACCGAAATTGAACTAAGTACCTTGATTAATTACAAATATTTTTTTCTCTCTAAGTAATTTTTGAGAGGTATTCTCTTATACGCAAGAGAAATCTGCCAGGACTTTGAGTCTGAGTTCAATTGTGAAGAGGGGGGGGGGCTATTTATAGTTTTTTAGGGCTCATAGGCTATGTCTGGTAGTTACTTGCACTTCAAGGAATCCCCTAGCCTCCCCCTAGATTTACCTGCTGCTAAATCAGGCTTGGGCAGGCTCATCACTGCTCCACACAACCCCCAGATACACCAAATTGATTTCTGTTGTTTTTCTAACCTATTACAGCCTTAATTTATAAAATATATGTAAATATCTAGAGAGTTCTATGATAAAAGTCTTTTGTAGCAATGATTACCAAGACTTTACAATTTACTTGGTTAATTCAGTTAATAGTATAAATTTCCAGTGGCCATAAAAGTAGCAGTTTTTATCGAAATTCAGTTCTGAAAATTTCTAACCGTAGTAAAGTCATGATTACGGTTCCAAAATTACCAATACTTGCCACGGTCGGACAATTGTACATTGCTTTTTCAATAATCATATCAGTTTGATTAAGCTTTACACAATCTTTAAGGTTTCAAAAACTGAAAATCTTACAATCATTCAAACTTAAGGAATTGAGATGCCCTCATCTCAACCGAAACGGAGAAAATCTTTGAAAAGTGATACTTCGTCCTCCGTGTGGCATCTTCATTGGGGTAGTCCTTTCATTTTACTAGATACTCTCTGATTATATTTTTCTTCTCAATTTATATTCAAAATCAAATAATATTAGCTAAGGTAATTAGCTAAACTAATTATTTGTACATGAACTAATTATCTCAGGTTTCTAAAAGTGATTTCTACTTCTGATAATTACTATATAATTATCTAAGTGATTTAGCTAATTACCCTTTTTAATTTATGCTTAAAAACACATAGCCTTAGCCTAATTAATTAGATAAACTAGTTTTTTGTGCATGGTCTAATTATCATGGCTTCCTAACAATGATTTCTAGCTCTGATAATTTCTATATAATTATCTAAGTGATTTAGTTAATTTCCCCCTTTAATTTATGCTTAAAAACCAAAAAAATAGCCTAATTAATCAGATAAACTATTTTTTTGCGCATGGCCTAATTATCCAAGTTTTCTAACAAGGTTTCCTAGCTCTAATAATTATTGTGTAATTAACTAAGTGTGTTAACAAATTTTCCCTTCATTTTATGATTGAGAATAGTTAATTTTTATCTAATTAATTAGGTAGATTACTCAAAAAATTAAGATTTAATTTACATGGCTTCTAAACAGCATAACCAAGCTCTAAAAATTATACTATAATTATTTAGACTTAAAAACTATTTTTCTTCATAATCAACCTAAAATTAATCATTTTTAGCTTAATATGCAATAATTAATTAATTAGATTATTGATCAAGCTTTATAAATTAGTGATCAGCAGCCTAATGATAATTTAGAGAGTAGTTAATAATAGGGAATGCTTAATCTCTTTAATTAATAATTTAATTAGAAAAAATTAGTAAAAACTTAAGCTATTTTCTTAATCAACCAAAATTAAACTAATCACCTCGATTAATTACAAAGAGTTTTTTCTCTCTAAGTAATTTTTGAGAGGTATTCTCTTATACGCAAGATAAATCTGCCAGAACTCTAAGTCTGAGTTGAATTGTGAAGAGGGGACCTATTTATAGGTTTTAGGGCTCATAGGCTGTGTCTGGCACTAAATACACTTCAAGGCAGTCCCCCACCCTCCCTCTAGCACCATATGTTGCTAAATCAGGCTTGGGCAGGCTCATCACTGCTCCACACAGCCCCGAGATACACTAAATCAATTTTTGCTAATTTTTTGACATATTACAGGCTTAATTTATAAAATATCTGTAAATATCTAGAGAGTTCTATGATAAAAGTCTTTTACAGTAATGATTACCAAGACTTAACAATTTATTTAGTTAATTTAGTTAACAATATAAACTTCCAGTGGCCATAACAGTATCAATTTTTATCATAATTCACTTATGAAAATTTCTAACCATAGTAAAGTCATGATTACGGTTTCAAAAATACAAATATTTGCCATGGTCAGACAATTCTACATTGCTTTTTCAATAATCATATCAGTTTGATTAAGCTTTATACAACCTTTAAGGTTTCAAAAACTAAAAACCTTACATTTTTGAAGATGTGTCTTTTATGCTTCTTAAGTCATTTGGTTTGAATTGAATACTTCAAACACTAAGTCAATCAAGCATGTGTCTTTTATGCTCCTTAAGTCATTTGGTTTGAATTGAATACTTCAAGCACTTAGTCAATCAAGCATGGAAGCCATTGATGCCTCTTGAGAGTTTATCTTTGAATTGAACACTTCAAGAAACTTATTCATTTTAAGCATAAAAATCACCTCAAGCTTCGGGCAAGGTTCCCACAAACATTTTAAGCACTTTAGTTAGCAAGCTGACAAGCACCTCATGCTTGGGTAGGGCTCCCACCTCAAGGTCAATCCTAGATTGCTTAAGGTCAAAGGACTGCTTAAGGTCAAAGGACTTTTTAACACTAACTTTTGGAGGTATTTAATGAAGCTAACCCTAAGGTCTTTAAGCTCCATTAGGTAGCATTTCTTTTTAACATACCATCTCTCATTTGTACCCCTTTAACCTTGGCCCCGTGATGAGACAGATCCATAAGCACATGTCTATATTCTAACCCTTGTTCCCGTTTATTCTCCCACATTAAATGATCAATTTAATATGAGAAAATCATTTGGATTAGTTAGATATTAGAGTTTATAACATTACCTCTCTCTGGAAATCATAGTCTTCCTCGACTATGAGGTAGAAGAGATAAAGTCTTAGTCATTAGTCTACATTTCTTAGCGGGTAGAGGATCCCTTTTTCACCCTGTGACATCATTTTAGAATGGATGACTAGTCCATTTGGTGCTTGGGAGACGTAGCTACCACAAGCATGTCTACTCTTTAGTCCATATCATACTCTCAAAGTAGAGTGACAAATTCTGCTTGGTGTTTGAGTGATTCTAAACATGATTCTAAGCAAGCATACTATTTAAATTTGTGCATAAAAAAGGATTAGTCTTATAAGACAAAAACATTGTTCATTTGAGAAGCATTTACATTTGCTTACTCTAGTGCAGCATTGTAAGCATTGACAAGGTTAATACTATCCTTAAGTTGTATTCCTTGCATCCATCTAGCATCTTCAAAAGAATAGTTTTTGAACTTAATAAGATACCGTCGGATAATCTTACCATGCCATAGTACCTTGTCTCCATGCCAAAGGATAGCTTTAGGTTGTAGCACCTCTTCTTGGTCTTCGATTTCTGGAGGGTCTTCAATAATCGGTTCTCTTGGTAGCTCTCCTTTTAGTGCTTAAGTAGGCTCACATAATGAAAAGCATTGTGTGTGAGCCAATGGTTGGGAAACTTGAGTTGATAAGCCATGTCATTGATTGGCTTCAAGATTTGAAAAGGACCATAGTGTTAGGATATAGGCGCATGTGCCTTGCCCGTCCGCCCAGACTCTGGGCGCCCACTGACTTGTATACCTTATACATAGCATAAGTGTATAGGGGGCTGCTCACTGATTGAGTCTCCCCACCCATATCTATGTGTCGTGTGCTCTTCTCCTTCCTCTTCTCTCCTGCACAGTTCCTTCACATAGTATCTTTTTGCTAATTTAGCATAATACTTTTGATGGACCATAGGATTTTTGCTCATAATTTTCCTCAATCGAGCTTTGGGAAACTTAAGTAAGACCCAATCATTTTCTTTGAACATTAAGGCCCTTCTATGCTTTTCAGGAGAAACTTTTTGCCTTTGTTGAGAGATGGATATAGCCTCCTTAACCTTTTGAAAAGATTTTTGTAGGTCACAGCTATACTCATCGGCAACAGCGAAGATCTTCCCATGTACTTTAAGTAGCAAGGGACTTTTAGGTCTTCCCTCTATAATCTCAAAAGGTGCTTTTTCTGTAGTAGTATGGACAGTATTATTGTACGCATACTCTACAAGGGGTAATCTCTTCTCCCATTGTGAGTGTTCATCTACTTTTGTAACATAAGTCTTTAGTAGGTCGAGTATTGTAAGATTGGCTATCTCAATTTGGTCATCCGTTTGTGGGTGATAGGCCGAAGAGAAATTCAATCTTGTACCTAGATTTTCAAAGAGACCTTTCCAAAAATTACTGGTCATTCTAGGATCTCTATCTGACACGATGGATGTTGGTAATCCATGGTGTTTGAAAATCTGAGATATGAAGATGGTTTCCATTTGTTGTGTCTTAATAGTCTTTTTGACAGGAATAAAGTGTGCTTGCTTGCTAAACCTATCGACTATTGTCCATATTCCCATGGATAGACTAGGATAATCCATGGATATACTCTTCCATTGTGAATTAGGGATTGGAAATGGCTGGAGTAATCCAGGTTTCTTCCCTCTATTATACTTAGTCTTTTGGCATACCACACATTTTGAAACACTCTTGCATGTCCACTTTCAGGGTATGCCTCTATGCCCCGCATAGGGAGGAGCATGGGATTGATACATGACTTTCTCACGAAGGGAGTGGGTAACACATAGCCTATTGCCATGGAGAAGATAACCATCTTGCAAGGTGAATGGTTCCTCTTTCTTCCCCAAAGCAAGGGCTGGCATTACATTTTTAAAGTCAGGGTCAGTAGCATATTCATCTATCATTGAAGATAGATCATTGTGAGTTGCTATAATCACTGCATTGACTCTTGATCATCGTGAAAGTGCATCAACCACTTGATTGTGCTTACCAACACTGTGAGCAATATGAAAATAAAATTGCGAAAGAAAATTTTTCTACCTCATTTGTTGTCAGAAAGCTTGGTTTGCGTCATGAAGTACTTGAGACTTTGGTGATCTATTTGTAAAATGAATGGAGTCCCCAATAAATAGTGCTTCCATGTGTCTAGGGCATGTAGAAAAACTAAAATATCTTTCTCATAAATGCCCAAGACCCGTTCATTCGTATTGAGCCTTCGCCTCTCATATACTATGGCATGCCCTTCTTGAAGTAAGACTGCTCCAAGGCAATCACCACAGGCATCACATTGGACCTCAAATGGCTTTGAGAGATCTGAAAGCATGAGGATTGTTCAAAAGAATTTTTCTCCTTAGCAGCCCATGAATACTTAACGTTCTTCTTTGTTAAGTCATGTAATGGTCCTGCTATTTGAGAAAATTTTGTTATGAAGCATCTATACTATGCACACATACCAACAATAAAGCTTCTTAGTTCATGTAGAATCTTTGGATTACGCCATGTTTTTATTACCTCTAGCTTCGATGGATCCATATGAATACCATTTTGAGAAATAATATGACCTAAGTATTGAATCTCTTGAAGGAAAATTTCACTTAATTTTCTTTTGGTTGAGAAAAAGCTTGTTCTCCCTCAATGCTTGAAAAATCACTTGGAGATGTTTCTTGTGTTCCTCCAAGGACTTGGAGTAGATGATGATACCATCAAAGAACACTCCATTGAACTTATAGTAGGGTATAAATATTTTCTCCATCAAACGATTGAATGTGGCAGGTGCATTGGTCAAGCGAAAAGGCATGACTAGAAGATATTCATAAAGACCAAATGTTGTACGAAACACAGTCTTTAGGATATATTCATCCATTATCCTTATTTGATGATATCCACTTTTAAGGTAAATCCTACTGAAGTAGGTAGAGCCTTGTAGTTTATCAAACAAATCTTCTACGCGAGGCACGAGAAATCTGTTTTTGATAGTGATATGGTTATTGCTCGATAATCCACACACATACGGTATGTACCATCTTTCTTTTGCACTAAAAGGACTGGAGAACAAAAGGGAGAGGAGATAGGCCTGACCATCCCTTTGTCTACCAATTCTTGTACTTGCCTCATGATCTCCTCTTGTTGAGCTTGGGAAACTCCATAAGGAGGCTTGTTAGTCAGTGAGATTTCTTTTAGGAGCTCAATTCAATGGTCATCATCCCCTCGTTTTGGAGGTAAGTTCATAGGGATATCATCGATGAAAACGTCTTCGAATCCATTTAGAAAAGTAGACAAGTCTAACTCTTCGTGATTCGTACCATTTTTATTTGATAAACCATTAGCGTCATCAGTGGATTCTTTGACAGAGATCATGTATGGAAAAATCAAGCTTTTCATTGACTTATCAAAAGCTAGTGAATTTACAAGTGGTATAGTACGACTAGATTTATTAGCATCTATTTTCCTTGTAGGTAAAGTAGATTCTCCTATCAGGGAACTTCATGTTGGCAGCCATGCAATCAAACCATGGCGCTCCTAGGATAGCTTCCTCATGTTGGAGAGGAGAGATGAAAAAGTCTTCTTTGTCGACATATCTTTGGACATAAAGCCTCAAATTCCCAATCAAGGGAGTAACGGAGGCTTGTTGTCCCTTGAAAGCTGTGTCAGCCGTTACAATATCTCCCATCTTGAAAGCTTGAATGCCCAACTTGGTATCCAACTCCATTGATATGAAGTTGTAAGTAGATCCAGGGTCAAACAAGATGAAGGCATCATGCTCCCTTACCTTTTCCAAAGCATAAGAGAGAGATGATCCTCTGTAATGAACATCCTCTTTTGGAGCTTTTATAGTGGAAGCCCTAGGAGTCTCATTGCGAGCATTTTTCTTGGGGCAAGAACGATAGCCATGTCCTTGCTCCCCACACTTAAAGCACTTATGGTCCTTGAAAAAAGTTTCAAGCTCTTCATGAAAGAGTTTGTTTTTACCTTTGTAAACTCCCTTCTCCTTGGATCTATTTTTGTTGTTGTTGTTTTTGTTGTAGGAAGTGTCTTGGGAAGAATTTTGGGCATTGGTTTTCCCCTTTGCATCATTTTTGTCTTTGTTTTCCATGGGTTTGAAATTCCGTCTAGCCCCTTGTTGGAAATTGATACAGGAAGCAACCGTGGTGTGAAGGACTACTTTTTTGATAGAATCAGGCCGTTGGGAGTTTACATAATTGACCATTTCTTCAGGTAATCCTGCACAAAATTGTTGCTTTTGCTCGGCGAAGTCTATCTTTTAAAAAACAGTAGCCTTGAGATGTAAATCCCAAAACTTGTCCACATATTTGTGAATAGACTCATGTGAGAGAAGCTTCAAACTGCACCATTCGGTAAGTACTTTGTCCTTTGCATCACTTGCAAGGAATTGCTTCATGATGGAAACTCGTAGAGTTTTCCATGTCTTTGGGGCTTCACCCTTGCAACGAAGGCTAGCCCACCATTGACGAGCCGATTTTTGGAAGTGCATAGCTACATAGTGTAGCTTCTTGGAGGACTCCGTGAAGCCCTCGTCTCCAAAGGCCACATCAAATTGTTGAATGAAGGCCAATAATTTGTCGGTGGTACCAAAGGTGCCATCATAGGTGAGAAAAGAGATACTCTTTCCTCCCTCTTTGAACTTCTTGAGCTTTTGTGATCTTCACCATGCACGGTATGATATGGATATCCTCATAGGTGAGAAAAGAGATACTCTTTCCTCCCTCTTTGAACTTCTTGAGCTTTTGTGATCTTCACCATGCAGGGTATGATATGGATATCCTCCCCTCTTGTATTCTCTAGGAGAATAGCCATATCTTTTATTAGGAGAGGAGGAAGGTGAAGAAGAAGGAGAAGAGGGTGATCTCTTTCTTGACCTTTTCTTCCTTTGTTTCCTCTCTTCCCTTTTGGAGTGACAAGGAGAAGGACTGTGTTGACCATTTTCTCATGGGAGGAGTTGGCGATCGTCTAAACCGTCATCTTCGTGGAGCCACATCTTCAGAGGAACTTAGGGATTCATTACTTTCTTGTTCTTTGGATTCCTCCTCTCGTATGGGAGAGAGTCTTCTTTTGGGGGTCTCATCAACATGCCTCCTAAGCTCTCTCTCCTCTTGGAGAGGAAGGGAAATCCCATAAGCACGAAGTTTTTGAGTAACTTTGGCTTGCAAAGTAGGGCTGCCCATAGCTTTTGATGCAACCTATTAACAAGATAATTGATAAACATGGGGGCATCATCATTAGCACCTTCATGTGCAACATCAAAGTTATCAATGTTCATTCTACTCTCTTGGTTTGTCAGCCATGCTAATTATACTTATGTGTTTACTTAGTGTAATCTTTGGCAATTCAGAACCTTAGTTGTTACTCCTCTTAGCCTTTGAGATTAAGCACTTAAGTATCTACACCCACGGCTCAAACTGGTTAATTATAGAGAGTAGTAGGGTGGTAAAGCCATAGGCAAGTCTAAAAAGACCCCATTACTATGACCAAAGCTCCCGAGGTATGCAGCATATCCCACATAGTGGGATCAACAAAACCGATAATAGATCCTAGTCCCACTTACGCTAATATAGTTAATAAAATCAACCATTAATAAACTATTGAAGGACCTCTCTTCTTAAGAAAGAAAAGAAAAACCAAATACTCTGATACCAATGTAATGGAAATGGCCTATGAACTTTGAGAATAGCGGAATTAAGAGAATTTGAGTGAGCATTTTTGTGAGATTACTTTGAGAACATAGAGGGTGAGCTTAATTGATGGTAGCAACGTAAACATGGTACTTAATTAACTTGGCATGAACAATACTTTTGCAAGAGAGAGAGTATTAGAGAACATGACAATAGTTGAGGACCGGATTTACTTGGAGCCGGTCCCCCCTCCGAAAGGCGTTTGTATTATAGATTCTCCCATCAAGAGAGATTTGATACTATACAATCTTTGTGTTCCTTGTGACCTAGGTGATGCAATGAAGATGGAAAGCTTCATGCATCACAAGCATACCATAAAATTTGCAAAAAACATTAACTCTCCCAAGCCTCAGTCCCAAGGCCTCAAACACCTTCGAAGGTGGAGAGAGCTAGGGGGGAATGAGGGTAGGGAACAGGAAGAAGAATCATCCATAGGAGAAAGAAATAGTTCCTCACTTACACACAGTCTTCTTGCTTAGCATAGCATAATAGCATAGTAATGAAGATGAAGAAGATGGCAAGGTTAAGCATCGAAGCATGACTCTTGGTTGGATTTGCATTCCATAGCCAAGAGTGTTCGAGTAGGCTCTCCACTTCTCAACAAGCTTGGAGAAGGAAATGGAGATCATGCACTTTGCACTCCACACAATGAGAGAATGTGTGTGTGGGGGGAGGAGAGTATACCCCCCTCTCATAATTGGTCCACACCTCTCTCTCTCTCTCTCTCTCTCTCTCTCTCTCTCTCTCTCTCTCTCTCTAGTAATATTTATATATATCATTTGGAACATGTGTTCTCTTTTTTCTCTTTGAGAGAAAGAACTTAATTATTTATTTTTATGAATCTAAATTCTCATTCGACCCTTTAAAGCCTATCCAATAGGATTCAAGCACATCATGAGAGCCACATGTGGAGAATTTTTTGAACATGTGTCTTTTATGCATCTTAAGTCATTTTGTTTGAATTGAATACTTCAAGCACTTAGTAAATCAAGAATGTGTCTTTTATGCTTCTTAAGTCATTTGGTTTGAATTGAATAATTCAAGCACTTGGTGAATCAAGAATGGAAACTGTAATGGCTATTGCCCGCAAAGGAGCAATAGGCATTACGGGAATGATTACCTGCGACTACATTATATGAACATCAACACATAAAATGACGATATAAGACAGTACACAATACACAGGCATAGAACACCGCTTGCTTCATTCATGTGTGATCCAGACACAGAGTTACAACAGTAGATGCCATGAATATCATAGAGATTGGTTGGGTTACATCAAAAGACAGGTATGCCCCTCCATATACAACCGCTGCTCCAGTGCAGATCGAGAACAGTGCACACACTCCTGTCCCATGATATCCTATGAAGAACTGCCGCCATGGCCGTCACATACTGCATGACTCCTGATCCGCAGTGTCAAGACCTCCGCAAGACCGCAGGACCGTATGTGCGGCTAATGCCGTAACACTTGGCATGCACGGTGGATTGCGCGAACCCACACTCAGTCCCTCTGGTTGGAAGGTTCTAGTTGTTTCTATTCAACCTGTTCTGGTGAAGAGGAAATATCAATGTAGCCAAAGCCTCTAAAATCTGCAGTATGTGCCCAATAGACCTCATCCAACAGATATGGGTCTATCTCAATATGTTCCGGCCAAGGAGCCCGAGGAATAAACTGCGTTGACAAAGAAATAGATTGCGGCGCCTGTGGAAAAGGAGCAAGAGGTGTATGTAAAGGATAATAGCGAGAAAGGTATCTATTAAGAGCATACCAAAATGGAGGGCAAGGTGGTAGACTAAGAGAGAAAGAATGAGCCAAGGTCTCCACCCAAAAGCAGACCCTGCGCCGCTCCTTACGAAATCGACGAATCATTTTTTACAAACAAGATACATGAGCCTGGGCTTCAGCACAATCCTCTGTAGCTTGCGCCCAATCAGCAACATCAAAACCCTCGGGAACAACACTCTTACCTCTGTCAGTGTTGGATGACTCAGGTTGCTGCACAACAACCTGCTGAGTGGGTGGCTGTGCTTTCACCTCAGCAGATAAGCGTGTGCTCTAGCTTTGTAGTTGATTGTCCAAAAAGACACGGAGATCCTCTTGCATCTCTACTGCCAACACATCCAAATCATTCATATTGATCATTACATCACCAGGGTGTGAGGCTAAGTATGAGGCAACGCTATGCTACGTTCTCAACTGAAGTAGTTCATGTTGAATAGAAGCCACAAACACGGCATTAGCCCCTCGTAGCATTTGTATTTCTGCATCCTGCTGGCGGGTTGTTGCAGTCAGCTCTTCATTCTGATTGCACAACTCGGCAATGCGAGTCTGCGAGGCCGCTACCTGCGCTTCCAGCTCATTTCCTCTTCCCTCTGTATCGGGGGCTGGCCAGGCCGCACGAATAGACTCTGCAAGTCTACTCAAAAAAGTGTCGCACGTCTGTATTTGGTCAGCAGGGGTTTTTGCAGTAGCCTCTGAGGGTTGCGCTGCGGGAAGTGTACCTCCCTTCAAGGTAGCCGCATTGGTAGTTCCAGAAGTTTTCGGTTGCGAAGGAACATCCGCAGTCGGAAAGCCCATCCTCAGCGGAGTAGCACTTGCCACTCTCTCCTGCATTCGGCGGCGCCAACGTGCCACCGCAGAATCCTCCGGTAGAAGAGATGCAGTCGTCGGAGGTGGTGTAGAAAATTGTTGGTCCTCCCTGCCGCGCTTGCGGTTTGCTGATCCTGCACCTGCAATGGCCATCTCTGGGACTCCAGAGGATACCACTATTGTCGAAGGACCCAAAAAATCCCCAGTGCCAACATTCTGCTGCTGTGTTTCCCCCCTTGTAGGAACTGCCAAAATTTGCGGTTGCGACAAAGGAGCAACAGTCCCTTGGACCACCAATCTATCATCTTCAAAGTGGCATAGAGGACGCAGGGCGAGAGGAAAAACTTCCCTTAGTGGAAAGATCAGTGTAAGCAGTTGGCCAACTTTTGTATTGGTTGGGGTATTTCGCCCCAACTGTGCCATCACTCTTTGGCATTCTTCCAGAAGTCTTTCTCTGACAACAGCTGCCCAAGCCACTGGCCCAAAGTTGGCCGAATGCAAAACATTTCTGGCCCTGGTTGAGATGGTATAGGTTTTGGCCTGTAGCAAAATCGCCTCGAGAAACCATCGATACGTATCCCTGGTTGCGACATCTAACAACCCTGAAAGTTTATATTCACCTTTTACTTTCAAGCCAAACTTCTGCTCAACATCTGCAGCAGGGATCACATGAGACGCGCGCACCACGCCATCGTTGGGCAAACAGCAACACCTGGAGATCCTTTCGGCTGTCAGTTGAATTTGTTGATTATTCAGCACCACAATATCTCCAGCAGCCAGTTGCTCAATCAAACCTGCAGCCTGCGGGTGAATAGGTATCCCTTGCTAGTCCAAGTTGGCGAACACGCGTAGCCGCAAGTCTTACAACCAGGCGTCCACTCGTCGAAGAGCGAGCTGCTGTACGGGAGTGAAGGGGATACATTGCAGGAGAGAAGCCGTCATGGCGATGATGAGATGAAGGAGCAAAGAATATAGAACTAAGGACGCGCGACACACAAAATAGGAGAAGCACAATAAGAATCGTCTGCATGTAGTAACCCTCTCACAATGAGTTCCCAAAATAGGGCGATCCACGGTGTCGCAACCATCATAGCTCCTTTCCCGCTTTCCAAGATTGCATGCAAAAGAATCCCCAATCATGATTAGGGCGGCTTCCAGCTCTTATACCACAGCAAAGGGGCACTGAATCGGGGTAGGTGAAACATAATGGCGCAGTCTGAAACCATTGACCGACACAGAAATAACCTCCCCCCGCAAATCCGCCAAATAAAAAGAGATAGACCCGCATGCTTGAAAAATCCAGAATGGTCCTGAACACCGTAATTTAAGCTTCCCCGGCATCTTCCTGAGATGGGAATTAAAGACAAGGACCAGCTGTCCCCGAACAAATTGCCGTGCTTTCAAACGATCCATCCATTTTTCCGCCTAGACTACAGATCCTGCAACACCGCAAAGCTATTTAACCGCTCTTCGTCTAGTTCCTACAAAACATCCAAACAATAAATCACAGAATCCTCCGAGAGAAGCGGATCCGCAATCAGCATCCGCAGGCTCGAAATCACATGCTCCATCGGGGTGATTGTCTCCATGTCAAATGCCAACTTAAAAGGAGTCAATCCTGTTGCCACTTTATAAGCTGTCCGATAGGCCCATAATGCGGAAGGAAGTTTCACATCCCAATCTGTTCGATGCATATTCACTAACTTTGTTAAAATCCGAATCAATTGCTTATTAGTTGATTCTGCTTGCACATTCGCCTGAGGATAATATGGAGAAGATTTCCTAAGCAACACAAAATAAAACCGTAGCATTCTCTCCATCACCTTATTAAAAAAATGACTACCCCTATCACTAACCAACTCAATAGGGCAGCCATATCTAGAAAAGATATCCTTATATAAGCATCCAGTCACAGAAACTGCAATATTATCTCTCAAAGGCCATGCCTCCACCCATTTGGTGGTGTAATCCGTGGCTGTCAAAATATACTTATTTCCTGTGTGAGCTGCAACTGGTTTAAAAGGTCCAACAAAATCCAAACCCCACTTTTGAAAAGGCTCCAAGGGTAAAACCGGCTGAAAAGGCATTCTGGACCTTTTGGTAGGTTGCCCTAATCGCTGACACACATCACACTGCTGCACATAATTTCTCGCATCCTGAAACAATGTGGGCCACCATAATCCTGATTGGAGAACCTTTCGAGCTATGATTAATGCTGCAAAGTGACCTCCCGCAATACCGGTATGGACTTCTTCCAATACTACTTCCTGCTCCTGTGGTAGCACACATCTGATACATCCGCCACCGTACGATAATAGAGCTTCCCCATAATAATCTCAAAATTCCTGCTTCTGATAGCCATACATTTCCTCTGATGGCTGGACAAGAAGGAAGGCATTTCGCCGCTGTCAAGAAAATGAAACATCTCCTCATACCATGTCCATGGGATGCTAGGGATGACCCTTGCCTGTTGCGGAACTGCTATATCCTCTGCAACGACTCCTGTTAGAAACAGAGACGCATTCGGAAATTCATCAGACCTCAAAGTCAAATTCCTGCAGCAAAAGCACCCATCTGGCCAATCTTCCCGTCAAATTCTGTTGCCTTACTAGGTATAAAAGAGCCGAATGGTCCACATGGAAGAAAAAACGTCGGCCCAACAGATAGTGCCGGAATTTCTTCACTGAATAAATCATCCCTAAACATTCCCTTTCGGTTACTGAATAATTTCTTTCTGCGGATGATAATCGTCTACTAGCATAATAGACAGGACGGAACCATCCTTGACTTTGTTCCTGCATCAGCACACTGCCAATAGCTCGATCCGAAGCATCCACAAACACTTGAAAATCCTGACCCCAATTCGGAGCAAGCATAATCGGAGCTTTGGATAGCTGAAGTTTTAATCTCCGAAAAGCCAACTCACATTCCGGTGTCCATTCAAAATCTATAGCATGTGCTTCCTGAGTAATCGGGATTGCCAAATGCGCGACAAACCGCAAATGCCTCCCATGCCAACGAGCTTGACCCAGGAAAATCTGACACTGTTTCTAGTTCCGCGGTGGAGGCGCTTCCATAATTGCGGCAATTTTATCCGGATCCACGGAAATACCATCTTCAGAAATTATATGCCCCAATAGCCTGCCACTGCAAACAGCAAATGCACACTTTAAAGGATACTGAATTTTACCTCTCTGCACTTCATAAAGCATAACCGTAATTGCCTCAAATGCTCCAATTGCGCTCCAAAAACACTGAGGTCATCCAGAAAAATTCTCATAAAATCCGTCAAATAAGGACCAAAAATTTGGAACATATCCCTTTGAAAAGTTGAAGGCGCATACTGCAATCCGAACCACATCACTGTGCAGGCAAACACACCCCATGCGGTAATAAAAGCTGTTTTTGGCTGATCCCGCAATGCCATTCGAATTTGGTTATATCCACTAAACCCATCCAGAAAAGTATACATCTCATGTCCTGCTACATCATCCAAAATGGAATCCAAGAATGGAAGAGGAAAAGGATCTGGAACAGTAGCCACATTCAATTTCCGATAATCCACACAAATTCGGATTTGCTTGTTTTTCTTTGGTACAACCACAATTGGAGAAATCCACTCCGGATTATCAATAGGGGTAATAAAACCCACTTTCAAAAGACGATCAATTTCCATCTTAACTTGCTTTGCCACATTCGGATTCATCATGTATGAGTGCTGCTTCACTGGCACCGCATCCGGTTTCAGATTTATCGTATGCTGATAAAACTTAGGATCCAATCCCTGCATATCCGCATATTCCCATGCAAAAACATCCTTAAATTCTGTCAATAACTTGATCAAATCATCTCTAAAACTTGCCTCAAGCTGTCTATTAATGTATATGGGCTGCGACTCCGCTTGCTCCCCAAGAAAGACCTTCTCTAATTCATCTTCTTTAACCCTTGTAATTTTTTCCATCTGTGCCTCAAACGCACGTTCTTGCTGAATAACGTCCTCCAATGATTCAGGACTTGGAAGCACTTGTTGTTGCTCCCCTATTCCTGCTGGAGTTCCTGAAACCCCCACGGAGTTCCCTTTCAGAACCAGAGAAATATCCGTAAGATATAAAGAGACCAAATCCGGATTGGCTTTCAGAAATTGTTCCTCTTCATCCTCTTCTAATCCTTCCACCATATTTACTGTTTTTGCTATCACCGGCCATGCTGCCTGAACTGGTTGTTTGCATGTTCCCAACATCACCCGCACTTTCCTTTTACCCTTCTTTACTGTAGGCATATTTGCTTCTCAATTATGCTTTACCCTCGCGTGTCGTAACCCAGGTCTCCCCAAGATAATGTGATAATCCTGATTATGATCTTCAATATTCAAGACTACTAAGGAAACAGCAAAGGATAAGCCCGCCACATCCAGGACAATGCCCCGAAGTAAACCTACTGGTTACACTCTTCTTTGATCTGCCATGCGGACTACAAAGGGTGCAGGCTCCCAATCACTGAGGCCAAAATGCTCACACGCTGCCTGAGTAATAATGTTTACTCCAGCTCCTCCATCCAATAGTACCTTGTCAATGTATGTTCCATGGTATCTAACTGAAAGCTCCGGAATGCGGATATCCGTGATCCTATTTGCCGGCAACAAAGGAGCTGAATCATCCTCCTCGCTTTCAACTTTCCCGATGGCGACTTCCCTCACTCTGTGGATGCTTGTCGCAGCAATGCATTATGAAAATTCGCGACCAATTTCAGCAATGAACCCAGAGGTACTTGTATTGGTGACGTGAGGACCTCTTTCCAAACTGAATTCCAATCCTCTTCTTCTCTAATATCATCCTTATCCTTATTTCGAGCTTTTCCTTCCTTTATTTCCAGGCCCACAGTCGATGGTCCTGATAACTTCACTGGTGGTGCGGATTGTGGCAACCAGGACACAGTCTTTTTCCGCACTTCTTCCTAAGCCGTCCAATCCGGAATCTTTACATCGGGTGTTGCAACCACATTTTTACCCGATCGCGTGATTAATGAAACCACTGGATCAAACTCCTCCAATCCTTCAATCTGAACCATAGCCACACTAGGTTGTTTCCCTGCAATGCGTTCCTGCTTCTTCCGATCGTATTCCATAGCTTCAGTACACTCGTATCGCCAGTGTCCGTTCCCCAAACAGAAAAGGCATGTCTTGGGGCGATTAGGATCTCGGCCACCTCTTCCGCGACCTCGTCCTACCCCTTGACCCCGTCCTCCTGCTTGAACTTGCAAAGGCGTCTCTGATGTATGAGCATGAGCCATCGCCACAGCAGGCTCTTGTCCCTGCCCTATCTCTGGTTGTTGCCAGGTAGAAGAGTCTCCTCGACTCCAACGACCCCGGCCATTGAAATAACATTCCATTGTATTATGGGTATTGGTCGTGCAAATGGCACACCACTTCTGATTCATTGCGCACTCCTGAGCAGCATGGCCCGGATTCCGACACAGGGTACACCATAGTTCCTTCAGACTTTTAGCCACCATAGCCGATTCCGACGACCCGAATGAAACACCTTTCCCGTGACGCTGGGATTTTTTTCGAGGTGTCTCTTCTGATTCCTTCCCCGAATCGTTGTTGCCTGAGTCTGAGGAATCTGATACTGCGGATTCCGACTCCGAACTATCACTGCCACTATCTTGCGACTTCCGATGAGATTTCTTCCTGTCTTTTTTCTTTGATTTCTTTGGAGAGTCCGTATCCTCTAAAGCTTCTCCTGCTACTACAGCCCTAGCAATTACATTATCCAGTGGAGTAGTTACCTTAACCACTATTGCCATAGCCGTTCTGAGATCCTTATTGAGCCCCCGCAAAAAATAATCATTCAGTACTTTGGCTGCCGGCCTTTGTGCCTGCGGTACCCTCTGCAAAAGCATCCGAAATTTTACAGCGTAATCCTCCACTGGCAATGACTTTTGCCGCAGCGTTCGAAGCTTTTCCAAATGTTGAGGGACTGTCTTTTCCATTCGAAACCTTTGTAGAAACGCTGTGGATCCGTCAACATACATCTCAAAATGATCATCACAGTATTCGGACAACCATTTCGCAGATTTCCCCGAAAGTGTAGATTCAAACACTGACTGTTGATGCAGAGGAATCACCACCCCAGGATGATTCAAATGTGCATCAGGGTCTTCGCTCGAAAGACCTCAAAATCGACTATACTTAATCTGAGGATGAGCCATCACCCCTTGCCCAATTGTACCTTCTCCCAGAAAAAGCTGACGAGCACTAGGAGGTGGAGACAGTGGCGGAGACACCCCCGGACTGCTTACCAGAGACGGTGGTGGAGCAACCTGTGTGGGTGAGGGTGAACGTACGACAGGAGGACATGACTGACTGCAGGGAGTATGCCTCGCTCACCGCAACCGCCTACAACGCACCGGGCTTGGTGATGGAGATACCGATTCCTCAATCTACGGTGAAGAAAAAACAAATTCATCCGAACCACCTCTCCTCCGACGTCTTCCTACAATTGGAGCCACAGGGTCAGGCGGACCCTGCGACCTAGTGCGTATGCATATTCATCGCAGGTCGTCCATCACGCATCGTGGTCGCCAGATGTAATGGCTATTGCCCGCACATGAGCAATAGGCATTACGGGAATGATTACCCGCGACTACATTATATGAACATCAACACATAAAATGACGATATAAGATAGTACACAGTACACAAGCACATAACACCGCTTGCTTCATTCATGTGTGATCCAGAAACAGAGTTACAACAGTAGATTCCATGAATATCATAGAGATTGGTTGGGTTACATCAAAAGACAGGTATGCCCCTCCATATACAACTGCTGCTATAGCGCAGATCGGGAACGGTGCACACACTCCTGTCCCATGATATCCTGTGAAGAACTGCCGCCACGGCCGCCGCATACCGCATGACTCCTGATCTGCAGTGTCCAGACCTCCGTAGGACTGCAGGACTATTACCATATACATGTGGTAGTGATGTGTGTGAACACACTAGGACCGCCGGGGCATTTTTTCCCTCTTTAGGAGGTTTTTTCCCCCGAGCATTGTATATACGCCCATCACTCTAGGGCTATCTATCTTCCATTGCACACTAAGTAATACACTCTCTATTGTGTGCCTTGAGCTTCCTTCGTCTTCTCCAAGTTGTGTGTGCTTCTCTGCAACCCTAATTCCAACAATTGGTATCAGAGCAGGTCACGTCCTCCCGGGGTTAGTCACTAGCTGCTCCAGCACACGCCTTCTCACTTTCTCCGATTTCAGTGAGCTTTGGCGAGCATTCGCAGGTCGACAAATATTTTGGGATAGCTCAAAGAGCTGGGTCTGCTCAGAATTTTGATTTGGGCTCATTTCGGCCTCCGTTTCTAGTACAGGCAGTACTGCACAGGCTATTTCGTCATTTTGCGCAGAATTTCTGTCAGTGCCAATTTCTGCATAACATGTGCCTTATAGTCTTCTACGGTTTGTGCTGTATAGCACAGGTTGTTCCCGCTCCGTTTCTCCTATTTTCGGGCAGTTTTCACATCAGGTGCAGCATTTACCATGGCTAACAACAACAACACAAATGTGTTCAAGATGTTTGCTGTTGAGGACAGGTTGGATGGGGACAACTACCCTATGTGGTCTTATATGATGCAACATGTTCTTGTGTCAAAAGGTGTCTGGAACATTGTGCAGGGCATTGATGTACGTCTTGGTTCTGAGGATGTAAGCGATGTTGAGGATGTTGCAGGTCTTGCTGCAAGGATTGCAGTTGTTAGAGTTGTTTTGCTTACGGCAGAACAAGCTCGTTGGGATGTTAAGGATGCGCAGGCTCATGCATTGATTGCGTTGTCTGTGAAGCGCACCATTGTTCCTCACATCCGTTCAGCAAAATCTGCAAAACACGCTTGGGATATTCTAGCAGGTCTTTATGCAAGCCGCAATGAGGCTAAAATTGCTCTGCTACGTAAAGAGCTGGAGTCGAAGATTATGCATGAGGAAGATGATATGGACACTTTCCTTGCTAGTGTCAAGGATATCAATGAGCAGCTTATTTCTGCAGGTGAAGTCATTTCTGACAGTTCCCTTGTGCAGAGTGTTCTTGATGCCTTACCAGATTCCTACCAGACTTTTGCTAGTACTTGGAGACTGATGACCCAAGGAAATCCTGAAGTTGTCAAGTTTGATGCATTATGCACATTGTTGTTGCAAGAGTCACTTCCTAGAAAAAACAGGACTAGGCAGCGTGCAGTTGAACAGGCCTTTATTGCTTCTCAAAGAAAGGGTGGTAACAGTAATGCAGCCACTTCTTATGGTTTTGCTGCGAGTGGCAAAAATTATGTTCCCAATGCTTCTGCTGGCAGTACTTCGTCTGGAAATTCTGGTGATAAGGGCAAAAAGAAGATGCGTTGCCATTATTGTAGAGCCAATGATCACTTGATCAAGTCGTGTCCTAAGTTGAAGGCCAAAGAGGCTAAGAAGAAAGAGGGTGGTTCCACTGCAAATGCTGGTTCCACTACAAATGCAGCCATTGTTCAATCTTCTGTGAGAGGAGACTGTGTTGCTGATGTTGATGCAGAATGGGCTTTTAGCGCAGAGTGCACTTACAATCCTGTTGTCCATGATGCATGCTTGTCAGTCGTTGCTGTAGATTCACATGTGTGGTATTTCGACAGTGGTGCTACAAAGCACATTACCTCACATCGTGAATTGTTTACCTCTCTTGAGTCTGTCCCTCATGGGAATTCAGTCACTTGTGCCAACAACGCCTCTTATCCAGTTCAGGGAGTTGGAAAGATTGTGCTCACTGCTACTAATGGCAGTTCCTTCACACTTGTTGATGCACTTTATGTACCTGGGATCAAGAAGAATCTCTTGTCTGTATCCGCACTTGCTAGACTTGGACTTGTAGTCAAATTTGTGGATGACAGATGTACAGTTCATGATCTCAGTTTTGGTGATGAAATTGTTGCATCTGGGCTTTTGTGCCGTGGGATGTATAAGCTCACTTTGTATGACAAGTGTGGACAAAATTTTACAAATGCTGTTGCAGATTCAAGGGCTATTTCAGATGCAAAACTTTGGTATGCACGTTTTGGTCATCTGAATTTTGCCAGTTTGCTGCGTTTGCAGAAATCTGACATGGTTGCTTCTTTGCCACCTCTTGAAGCACCTGTCAAACATGTTTGTGAAGGCTGTATTTTGGGTAAGATGCAGCGTTCTAAGTTTCCAAAGGATGGTTCAGTTCGGGCCACATGCAGGTTGCAGCTTGTGCATAGTGATGTTTCTGGGCCCATGCAAACTCCTTCCTTGGGCAATTACCTATACTTCGTGACTTTCATTGATGATTACTCCAGGCATGCATGGTTATTTCCGCTTAAAGTGAAGTCCAAAGTTTTTATGTGCTTCAAACAATTTCTGGCTATGGCTGAAAATGTCTCGAAATGTACTATGGGCACCCTCCGTTCCGATCGAGGGGGGGAGTACATGTCTCATGAATTTAATGCATTTCTGGCTAGTCGTGGGATAAAACACCAATGTACAGTGCCTTATACACCTCAAAAAAATGGTGTTGCTGAGAGGAAAAACAGGTCACTGACGGAAATGGCACGATGTATGGTAAAAAGTCAAGCTTTACCACATTCTTTTTGTCTTAAGGCCATCATGTGTGCCACTTATGTACTTAACAGGTATCCTACGAAAGCTTTGCAGTCTATTACTCCTAATGAAGCATGGCATGATAGAAAGCCTTCTATTGAGCACATGCATGTTTTTGCTGTTTGGCATATGCTTTGGTGCCACAAACACAGCGCAGAAAATTGGATGATAAGGCTGTCAAATGTATTTTGTTGGTTATAGTGCTGAAAGCAAAGGTTACAGGTTTTATCATCCGCAAACAAAACGTATTCTAGTTTCACGAGATGTAGTGTTTGTGGAAGATTCTGTTCAGCCCTTGATGTCATGTACTAGAGACAAGAATGTAAGCTCACAGGACATTTATGACACTTTGTTGCCTCTTTTCAGTGGTGGAAATACGAATGTAAGCTCCAATGAGGCAAATGTACAGCCTATGGGGGTTTCTGAAAATGTTACAGATCAGCCTATTACTGATGTAGATGTACATGATGTACTTGATGAGGAAAGGGGTGAAAACGAGCAGGCTAGACGTATGCCAAAATGGCTGGTGCACACTTTGCATGACAGTAAATTGGATGCACCTTTGTCTAGTCGTACTCGTTCAAGCTCTCGCCATGCATCTTATGCATCAGATTGTTATGCTTTGGCTGTGTCTAGTTTACATGATGTTGAGGAGCCTCTATCTTTTGATGAAGCACAAAATTCAGAAAATTGGATGGCTGCCATGCAATCAGAATATGATGCACTTATAGAAAATGACACATGGACTTTATGTGATTTGACTCCTGACAAAAAGGCCATTGGTATGAAGTGGTTTTACAAGTTGAAACGCAAGCCGGATGATGAGATCGATCGCCATAAGGCTAGACTTGTTGCAAAGGGTTATGCACAACAAAAAGGCATAGATTATGAAGAGACTTTTTCTCCCACTTGTCGTATGACTACTGTGCGTTTTCTATGTGCATTGGCAGCTCATTTTGGTTGGGATGTACATCAATCAGACATTGTTAGTGCTTTCTTGAATGGTGACATATTTGAGGAAGTTTATGTAACGCAGCCTCGCGGTTTTGTCATAAAAGGACAAGAGGACAAAGTGTGCAAATGTAACAAGGCTTTGTATGGGTTGAAGCAATCTCCTCGTGCTTGGTATGAGAAAGCTGACACTCATTTGGTCAATCAAGGCTTTCGTAACAGTCCAACAGAAAGCACATTGTATGTAAAGCGTGAGGGTGATGTATTTCTCATAGTGGTTCTTTATGTTGATGATTTGCTGATCACTAGACCAAATGAGAGACATATTGCTGAATTTAAGGCTGATTTGAATGCTACTTTCAAGATGAAAGATTTGGGGCTGTTGCATCATTATTTGGGCATACAGTTTAAGCAGTGTGATGGTGGTATTGCCTTGTGTCAGAAAACTTACATAGAGACATTGCTATGTAAGTTTGGACTTGAGGATTGCAAACCTATTGCCACTCCCATGGAAACAGGTTTGAAGTTGAGTCTACATGATGCTGGCGATCCTGCTGATGTCACTCTTTACCAAACTACTGTTGGCTGCCTCATTTATGTATGCAACACGAGGCCGGATATTCATTTTGCAGTCTCACAAGTCAGCAGATTTATGCATAGCCCAGGGTCTAAGCATTGGCAGGCTGTCAAGAGAATTTTCCACTACCTTAGTGGCACTTTACATCTTGGCTTGTTTTATCCCAAGGGGGGATCATTGCCGCCAGACTTACATGCTTTTTCGGACTCAGATTGGGCTGGCTGTTTTGACACGCGAGTGTCCACAAGTGGTTTTTGTTTCATGCTTGGCAGTTCATGTATATCATGGTTGAGCAAGAATCAACCTACTGTGGCCACTTCGAGTTGTGAGGCTGAGTACAGGGCAGTCTTCACAGCTACGGTTGAGTGTGTATGGCTCAGACGCCTTATGGCTGATTTGGGTGTTGGACAGGACACTGCCAACACTATCTACACTGATAGTCAGAGCGCATTGGCAGTTGCGAGGAACCCAGTTTTTCATGCTCTCACAAAGCACATTGAGGTGCATTACCACTATGTCAGGGAGAGGCTCTCAGCAGGAGAGATCATCTTGGCTTATGTGCCAACACAGGACAACCTTGCAGATCTTTTCACAAAGGCATTGTCTCGTGAGAAGCTTGAAGCTTTCCGCAAAGCTTTGGGCTTACTCCCCTTTGTGGACTGATCATGTCCTCAGGGCATGGCACTTCCCTTTACTCATGTGCCAGCTCTCGTTCACCGCATCACTCCAGGGGGGATTTGTTACCATATACATGTGGTAGTGATGTGTGTGAACACACTAGGACCGTCGGGGCATTTTTTCCCTCTTTAGGAGGTTTTTTCCCCCGAGCATTGTATATACGCCCATCACTCTAGGGCTATCTATCTTCCATTGCACACTAAGTAATACACTCTCTATTGTGTGCCTTGAGCTTCCTTCGTCTTCTCCAAGCTGTGTGTGATTCTCTGCAACCCTAATTCCAACAAGGACCGCATGTGCGGCTAATGCCGTAACAGAAACTATTGATGCCTCTTGAGATTTTACCTTTGAATTGAACACTTCAAGAAACTTAATCATTTTAAGCATAAAAATCACCTCAAGCTTTGGGCAAGGTTCCCATAAACATTTTAAGCACTTCAGTTAGCAAGCCGACAAGCACCTCATGCTTGGGTAGGGTTCCCACCTCAAGGTCAGCCCTAGCTTGCCTAAGGTCAAAGGACTTTTTAACACTAACTTTTGGAGGTCTTTAATGAAGCTAACCCTAAGGTTTTTAAGCTCCATTAGGTAGCATTGCTCTTTAACATACCATCCCTAAGGTCTTTAAGCTCCATTAGGTAGCATTGCTCTTTAACATACCATCTCTCATTTGGACCTCTTTAACCTTGGCCCCGTGTTGAGACAGATCCATAAGCACATATCTATATTGTAACCCTTGTTCCTGTTTATTCTTCCACATTAAATGATCAGTTTAATATGAGAAAATCATTTGGGTTGGTTATATAGTAGATTTTATGATCAACATTCAACTTTTCTTCTACCTTATTTGACATAAAAATTTGGGGAAGTAGTGTTGGATCCTTGTTGCACACTTTGCAAGATCTAATCACGTACTTGATAAAGCATGCTTTCTAACATCTGTACACCATTCTGATTTGACAATATCAATGGTTTTTTACATGCCGAGGTGAGCCCCTTGCCGATCAATGTGGCATTCTTCTATGATAGCTGTCAGCTGCTTAATTGGTGCAATTGTAGGGGAGGCATCTTCAAGAAGATCTTGGTCGATCCATCATGTTTGGGTCCTTGAATATGTAGATTTTCCTTCATCATGTTCCATCTCTTTATGTCATGGACACCTATGTTTTGAAGTGTAGCAATACTTGGGCTGCAAATGCCCTTCATATCTTGAAGCATTAGGTCGTAGCTTGCTCAATCAAAACTAAATCACTAGTGATAAAGATGCAAGGATGGATCATGAGATTGGATCCTAGGTTTCACCATGTGGATTGAGTCCCCACTTGAGGCCCCACTTGGTTTCTTTTGAGGGAACTGGGCTCCAGCTTTTGGATGGTCGGCATTGCTTGAGTTCCCTTCATTCAATCAGCCATTATTAAAGCCCAAGGAATCCTTAGAATTTGGGCTTGAATATGATTCACATTTGTTGCTCACCTATATACCCTCATTCAAATTAGGTATAGGCCCATCAAGACCATATTAGTGAATTTGAGAATTTGAGAATTCCCACTTTCAAAATGAGCTTAAGATTTTATCACATGGCCAAATCTTATCCAACACTTTGAGAGCATGGGTCAAAAGACCTTTTCAAGTACTACCTTGTGGAAGGCTTTGGTCTTAAAAAAATAGTTTGAAATTTGTCGATATGGCCAAATCTTCAAGACATTGGTGATTCTTAAATTGCCTCTAAAGTCTTAACCTCTCTAATTCAATGTTCATCCATTTTACCCTTCATGGCTTCCTCTTCTTGCCACGTCACATTGAGATCGATGTTGTAAGTGTCTTTGATCCTCTCTTTGCCTTGCATTACCTCCTCTTCCATCCAACCTACATTCTGGTCCATCCTCTCCCTCT